>NW_005364596.1:1875795-1889498 GCF_000412655.1 Myotis brandtii
AAGCCTCATGTTCGCTTCCAGCTGCCTGGCTGCTGGCCGCCATCTTGGCTGACAGTTAATTTGCATAAGGATATGCTGATTAGCCAATGGGAAGGGTACCATGTTTCTCTTTTATTAGTGTAGATCATATTTTCCCCCCTGAACAATTTGAGAACATTAGAGATATCATGCTCCTTTACCCCTAAATACTTCAGTATTTAGGGGTAAAGAAGTATATATATGCTAAATGCAAGAAATTCTCTTACATAATTTAAGTGCAGTCATAAACTCAGAAAAATTATTATTGATTTTATACTATTGTTTAATCTATAGCCCATATTCAAATTTTATCAATTATTTCAAGATTATCCTTTATAGCTATTTTCTCCATAGTTCAGGATCTAATCCAGAAGCATGCATTGCATTTAATTATCAACTCTCTTTACTCTCCTTTAATATACAACAGTTTCAGCAACCTTTTTTTGATCTTGGCATTTCTGAAGAGTGCAAGCCAGGTATTTTATAGAATGTCCTTCAGTTACAAATTTTATCAATTATTTCAAGATTATCTTTTATAGCTATTTTCTCCATAGTTCAGGATCTAATCCAGAAGCATGCATTGCATTTAATTATCAACTCTCTTTACTCTCCTTTAATATATAACAGTTTCAGCAACCTTTTTTTGATCTTGGCATTTCTGAAGAGTGCAAGCCAGGTATTTTATAGAATGTCCTTCAGTTATGAAACCAATATATTTTTAACTGGTGGGTATGTGGAAAATGAGGAGGGAGGTAGCAGTGAGCAGGGGCTCCACAGACAGCCTTGATTGTCAGCTCATTAACTTCGAAGTAGTTTTCATTATACCTGATATTATACCTAGCTCTTGATAGACTGCTCATTGATTAAGCTATACAATGCAGTATCATTGGAACATGTGGATGTAATCAAAGTGTCAGTGATGAATTCTTGAAATAATTCCTTTAAAAAAATAATACTGTTCAAAGGTGGTCTCTAACCAAAACTTCTACATTGTGAGTGGATGTGTTGGATGTATCATAGAGATTTATAGCTGCGTGGAGCTAGATATTATATAGTGCATTTTACAGAACAAGAACTTTAGATTTACTGAGTTTAAGGAATTTGACGATGGCAGTCAGTGGAAGGCCGAGATGAGATCCCACACCGTCCTGATTCCTTGCCCACTCCTCTTTCCTATTTTGCTCCAAGTTATCAAAACTATGCTACTCACTGTAGCTGTCACGATGAATCCCACTTGGGATTGGGTGTGTGGAGTCTGAGAAAGAAGATACCTACTAAAAAGGGGTACCAGTTGCTAACTGGGCTCACATTTAAAAAACACCACCACCAGAGTCTAGCAGCCCTTTTACACAAGGGGTCTCTCATATAAACTGCACTTCAGAAAGAAGCCTGCACTGAACCACCTGCCTCTGCACTGAACGGCCTGCCTGCGTTGTGTTTCTGTCATCTGAGTCAGCCTGGAATCCTATTTCAACCAATAGGACTGAGGCTTTCCCCATCCAATGGGAGCTGTGCAGCTCCCACCAATCAGAGCAGCTCTATTCTGATCCTTTGGACCAATAAAATTGTGAAGATTTGGAGTCCTCAGGTGTATGAGGACAGACCAATCAGGAAACAAGGGTGGGGACGTCCGTCTATATAATCCAGCTGTCCTCTGGCCAGGGAGTGCACTTTCCCCTTCAAAGCGAAGACAACCTTTCCGGGCCTTTCAGAGCTGGCCAGGGGTAGGCCAGAGCGGAGCAGCACAGAGCAGACTGGCACAGAGCGGAGCTATCTCGCCAGAGAGGAGTCTGGCCCAAGGGCTGCCCGAGCACAGGGCTTGCCTGATAGATGTGCTGTTTCCCCAGCGAGCTGTAGTGAAATCGAGCTGTTTTGCACTGAATGGTTTTCTCCTTCGCTGCACCTCAAATTGAGGATTCGTGTTGGTGTTGAATTGACACCAACAACCATCAGTTGACAGGTGGTAATCAGATTTTCACTGTATTTGATCCATCTCTTTAATAAACACAACAAAGGAAGCTTTAACAGGAAAGTTCTCACTTTAAGCAAAGCTACTTAAAATCATTACTAAAATTAGTAGTTATTTTGTAGCTCAAAACATTCATTGTGCAATAGAAATGCTTCCATAGCTAAGTGAACAACTATTTTAATGCATTAATTTATGATGTTTAGATTTTTATACTGTAGTATTGTTTTAAATAGAAAACAGAGTCTCCACTAGTTGTTTTTAACTTAAGAACATCTTATTAGTTACACAAATTTTATACAGAGCTCTCTACTCAACAGGGAGGAATGGTTTAAAGGCAGTCTGGTGCAGTGGGAAGAGCATGAGTTTTAATCAAAGGGAATTTCAAATTTTATAGCAGACAATACTAACAATGTCTCTTGGGTAAGTTAAGTAATCTTTCTGAGCTTCAGATTCCCCATATGTGTAATGGGAGAGAAAAAAAATCAATTATTTGACTTTCTGGTACATAAGTACTTACTCTTCAGGATGTCAGAAAATGTCTTTTAAAGAATCTCACATGGCAGAGGTGCTGAATCATGATTATTTTGAAATGGGTAATTATCCAAGTCTTGTGCTATAATAAATACTTAGGAGCCTCATTATAGGGTGAGGAAGCTGGTGCTAAAAATAATCTGAGGCATTAACAGTCCATACAGTTTCCTTTATTTTATTTTATTTTTTTAAAATATATTTTATTGATTTTTTACAGAGAGGAAGGGAAGGGATAGAGAGTTAGAAACATCGATGAGAGAGAAACATTGATCAGCTGCCTCCTGCACACTCCCTACTGGGTATGTGCCAGCAACCAAGGTACATGCCCTTGACCGGAATCAAACCCGGGACCCTTGAGTCCACAGGCCGACATTCTATCCACTGAGCCAAACCAGTTAGGGCTCCATACAGTTTCCTTTAAATTTGCTTGGCCCAAAGGTTTGGCGCTAGCAGTTAGCAACAGTATTACCCTCCTTCATCCCTCTTTTCTGGTGGGTTAGTTGCATTAAAAAAAAAAAAATAAAACTTGTTTCATTCTTCAAAGCTGCCCAGATTTTAATATTCATCTGGTTTCACTGGCATAAAAATGTTTTGGGATGGGGTCCTTATAGTAGGACTTGTTCTGCCCTCCCTTTGGGTGTCCATTGCTGTATTTATGTATTCCTTACTTAATTGAAAATATGACCCATGTATCCATGGTATGGTAATAAAACTAGACATGGTAAAAAGATTGCTTGAAATTTTACATCATCTCTCTGCTTTCAGTTTTTCTATTAGTTTTCTCATCTCTAAGGCAAATTAGTAAAATAAAATTTCATAGTCTTTTATAGGAATACTAGAGGACCAATGCACGAAATTCGTGCAACAGTAGGCCTTCCTTCCCCCGGCTTCCCTCTGGCACCCGGGACCCGGGGTTCGCTCTAGCCCCAGCTTCATCCGGAAGGGCTTCCGGAATGATGTCTGGTCTAATTAGCATACTACCCTTTTATTATTATATATTTCTTCCTGGTTAAAATTTGTAATGTCAAGTCAGGCATAAATACCAAGGTCTGATCATGGGTCCTATAATGGAAACTGCAACTCAATCACGTAACAACAGTATTGCAAATGTGCAGCTGATACAGACTCAGCCACTGCCTGAGGATTTCTCTGCTTTCAAATCCCCTGTAATTGCTCCTGCCTACTTTTCTCTTCCTGTTTGAACAGAAGAGATACCAACAGCAATAGCAATGATCTGTATGAATCAGCTGCTTTTGAGTTTGACAATATTATTGGAAAAACGTTTTAAGAGAAATTTGCTCAGCACATGAAGATCATAGAATTGCTAATTTGGGAAGAACAGGGAAATCATGAGTCTAACCGCCCAGCTTCAGCAGGCATCCCCCTCCACAGTCCGTCTAACGCAGGGGTGGGGACCATCTGGCCCATATGAGGCCCACAAAATCGTTTGGTCTGGCCCTGCCAAGGCCTTAGAGGTGAGTTAATTAAATGTTTGACCAAATATAGCAAGCTAATGTTTAAGTTGATAATTTTGTATGGCCCATGAATGATGTTATAAATACCCAAATGGCTCTTGGCAGAAAACAGGTTCCCCACCCCTGCCATGGCCAACCAGGCTCTTTATCATTCAAAATTATAAAATAAGTTATTCTAAGGAAAAAGATGAATTTCTGTATTTAGGGCTCCACCATTCTTTCCACTTGGTTTTAATCATTGTCTTCCAGAAACAAACAAACAAAAAAACATTAAATGAAAGCAAACTAGAATACTATATTGAAAAACATCTATATCTATACAACTGAAAGCAGACATGGTGTTTGCTCTTCTTTCGATTGCACTAATTTTTATTCTTAATTTTAATGGCATACACATTCCAACAAAGAATACACACACATACACCTATACGCCAATGAAGGATACACACACAGGCACAAACACACACATACTCATATACTTTATTTCAGGCTACCTCAAATTATTTTTTTCAAGAACGTTGAAAATATTACATAAAAATGTAGTGTTGAGGCTGCTGAGCCTGATGACAAGGCCTGGACAATTACACATCTCAGTCATGTGCTAGACACGACAGCGTCTGTCCCCAGGTGTGATTTGCGTGCTCTTGCAGGGACATCTCAATCATGAGCTGCCCTGAGCTCCCTCTCCTGGTGTCTCTATTTCAGAAAGAGCCCAGCAGGTGAAAGGAAAGCAGTAACAGCTTAAACCAGAGCCAAATATGACATAAGTTCAAGTAGGTGAGCTTTGTTTCTTGGTAGTCTTAGGTAGTAGGGAATTTTCTGCCGGCTTTGTTATCTGCCCCTTGGGAGACCCTCTGATGACCAGTCTTGGTGCCATATTGAGCCTTCCAGCCAAACACTCCTGCCGAGGCTGGGCTGCAGTTCCCGCAAGTGCCTCCTTGTCCCCAGGAATGGTGTGAGAGGTGAAGGAATGGTGGCAGAGAGCCGGGAGGGAACAGCTGTCTGTCACACAGTGAGCAGGGACGGCTGCAGATGATGGCCAAGCTGGAACACTTGGCAGGCTGCAGGGACAGAGTAGAGCTGCTGAAAATTGAATCCTTCCTCCCAGCTCCTGATCATATCAAATCACAGCGCAGGAATTAGAGCTCCTAATTTTTCTTTTCTCCACTCACTTGCTTTTGATTTTACTCATTCATAGTAACCACAAGAAGGCCTGAAAGGCAAAGAGATGAATATCTTAGGAGTTTGAGGGCAAAAGTCTCCACCGAAACCTCACTTATGCTGACTAATAGGTGTTCACAGAATTCAGTTACATTTCCCACAGCTTCAGTTTCTGAGCACCTACCTTTAGAATGAATGCTCTTATGTCATCTGTTATTAAGCACTGAGCCTACTGTATGGTGATTACTGTTTATTATTTACCAGTGGGTCATAAAATGAGAGATTAAGGTCACTGTATGTTTACTTGCTTTTGAAAATGACTTTTTAAAAAAAGCAACTGCAGAAATGAAATGTTTAGTTATTCCTGAGTACTGATGTGGCCAGAGTGGCCTGGGTTCCTGGTTTTAGACACTGACTACTTTCAGGACTCATGAGATTCTGGTGATTAATGCTTGCCTGGGGTTGTTCCACCCACGATTCTGTCATCGGCCACGGTTTATTAGCAATCCTTTATGTGCCAAGCACTCCACGAGTACTTTGGAGAATTATAAACGAACAGAAGACACAATTTAAATTGTAAAATCTTAGGGAGTTCATGATTTAACAAGAGAACCAGAGAAAACACAAACAAATTGATGCCTGTAAATATAAAAGACAAAACAAAACTCAGCTACTGCACTTGGTACTCTTAGGAATAGGTGTGTTATTACTCCTGTGCCAAGGGCACTAGTAACACATGCTATTAGGTGTTCAGGAAATAAAAGTCTTAGTATTTTTTCTTTCTTGTCTTAAAAGTGGTAAAGTTCAGGAAATAAAAGTGGTAAAGTTCAGGAAATAAAAGTCTTCTTAGTAGTTTTTCTTTCTTGTCCTAAAAGTTCTAATTCGTACAGTACAGAGCACAGCTATGGCTGTGAAAGTAGCAATGTTCTCAAGTCTCAGAAATGATGTTTGAATTGGTCAAAGCAGCCAGTCCCAAGCATGTAGTAAACATGCTGTGTTTGGGAACTAAATGGCCAGAATAGTGTGTGTGGGATTCTGAGGCTAGACTTTGTGATTCCATGGATCCAAGATAGGCTTGTCAATTTAGTGAATCCATTCAAGAAACATTTGAGTGCCAACGACCTTCCCAATACTCTTCTAGATGTTGGGGATTTAAGAATGGGTAACAAAGACACCATTCTCTCAATGAGCTCATAGTGTGGGGAAAGGGGGAAGTTTGGGTAAAGAGCAAGTAAGCAGAACATTGCATTAGCACATGGCAATTGCTATAATGACTTTTTACTTTCTATATTTGGATTTTGGGGTACTGGCAGCTGGTAGTTGTATAGCTATTAAAATTTCTGGAGGAGGGGGACTGTGACTGAGGGAGCTGTTGCTGGGTATGGGTGTTGAGGGTCAGAGAAATAAGGAACAAACAGAGTTGTGCTTGCTGAGGGAATTCTGATATTCTGAGTGCAGTGATATTCTCAGGCATGACCATAAGATGGAAGAGAGTCAGCGCCTAGCCCAGCTCCTCGTCACCTTACCATTATATTAACCACTTTGGCTGAGTTCTGATGGCCTGAAGGTTTTCCTTCACTCTTCCAGTGAGAGAACTCTGAGATTTGACTCACAGAGTTCTACATGGTGATTAATTGGTAGAAGCTTTTAGGTGCTCCTAGACAGTTGATAGGGAAATTGTATTAACCCCTCTCCATCCCCCAACACTGCTTAATCAACCCAATTGTTCTTTCTTCTGCTGGACCCAAAGAATGTTAGAAATCTCCATAGTTGAATGTCTATAGATAAATATTCATGCTCTGAGGGCTATCTCATAGATCCCTGCTGAGCAAAGCAGATTTTCAAACTTTTATGCATAATTGGTCAAGTTTTATACTATGTAACCTTGCCTTTTTGGCTACATATATAGATAGATCTAGAATAGATCAGTTCATGGCTTGACCTAAATAAGGCATTTATTCATTTATTCATCCCAAAACACTTGATATTCCACAATGTGTCAACCACTATGCCAGGCATTGTGAGTGTAACCATGAACAAGGGAGATCTATCTAACTTTGTCCTTTATTAAGTTTTTACTGCAACACTTATAGAGATGGCAAGCAGGAAATGGTGGCAAAAGCTGGGAGGTACAATGGAAATGTCATAGAAATGTAGAAGCTGCAGGAGGAAGAGATTTATGCCAATTTTCAGTGGGAGAAGAAGTTAAATCAGAAGTAGAGACAGAGAATGGCAGGCACAGCAGTATTAGGACTCTAGATTGGGCATCCCAGAACCCTGCTGCTGAAATGGTGGCAAGATAACTGGTTTGTAAAAGCTGCATTGGTCCTGAAGGACCACCTGTTTTCCAAACTTTGTTTGCCTCTGTAAGTGGCTCTGTTCTAAGTCCTGTGTGTATGGGGTCTAAGACTTAAAAAAAAATTATTTCCTGGTGTATTATTATTATTATTATTATTTTATAGCAAACTTTTATTAATGAAGGAAACTCATGAAATTCTTTTTCATTTTAAAGCTGATTAACCCAGAGATGTGAACAAGGAATTAAATTCTCACTTTTAGCAGATAAGGAACCTGAGACCCAGTAAAGCAAAGTGATCTTTTCGTGAGGAGAAAACCCTGCCTCCAAATTCACATTTTAGATCTGTCAAGAGCAAGCACCTCAATTACTGGGAGGGGCCAAAAAATAAAGAAGCCTCTCGAGTAGCCAGCATCCTAATCTGGCCTTCTGTATAGTTTTCAAACATATTATACTCATTCAAATTCTGTATGTTTCACTAAATTTGTACCGGTCCAACCCATATTTATTAGTGTGATTCCCCGATCTTTCTATTTATCATTTTGTTTTGTTTTATACTATTCCACATATCATTAAGCCAATAGCATCAGCATCACTTGGGAACTTGTTAAAAATGCAAATGATGGGGTCCATCCCAAATCTACTGAACCAGCAGCTCAGGAGCAGGGCTCAGCAATTGGTTCTGGTAAGCCTCTGGATGGTTCTGATGGCGTGTCAGTGTTTGAGAATTACTGCTGTAGGCTAAGAAAATGTCAGTCTCCACTTGCCGCATATATTCAGCGTGTTCATACAGATTCCCATGGAAACATGTTTAATAGAAGGCAGTATATGCTTTTAAAAATTAATCTGTTTAACATTTATTAGGCCTATTTAGCTGCTTTTATTATTATTATTTTTTAATCCTCACCCAAGGATATTTTTCCATTGATTTTTAGGAAGAATGGAAGAGAGAGGGAAAGACAGGGCGAAATATCAATGTGAGAGAAACACATCGATTGGTTGCCACCTGCACTTGCCCCGACCAGGACCCAGGCCGGAGATGAGACTGCAACCAAGGTACATGCCCTTGACCAGAATAGAACAGACCCTTTGGTCTGCAGGCCAATGCTCTATCCACTGAGCGAAACTGGCTAGGGCTAATTGTTGTTTTTGATGATGATGATGTGTGTCTGTATGTGTGTGTGTTTCAGTTCTAGATGCATCAATTCCAGCTGTGTGCCAGTAAATGTTTACAACCAGTAATCTGGAAAAAGTGAAAAAAGGGAAAGACCTCATTTATAAGATTTGCTAATTTCTCTGGTATAAATACTCCCACTTTGGCCATTTTCAAGGTACCAACAGGACATCATTCAAAATGGAGCTGGGAAGAGATGTGGAGTTGGGAATTGATGAGCATAGTTGAGTTGCTCAACCCATCAATTTGGATTCTGCACATTTCAGAATAAAGCCCAGGACACAGCTATACTTACATGTTTTCTGAAAGAATCATGAGAGAATAAACTAAAGGACATAGGGCTAGAATATTCACTTTTGGGTAAGAACAAATTTAGAGTGATAGAAGACTTTAATTAGCATCTCATACTATTCCTCCTTGATTTTAATTACTTTCACAAAAGCAACTACAGAAACAAAACTTACACATGTATTTATTTAAAATATATTCCTTAAGTAGCTCTCTTTATTACAAATCAGGCTATTTAAACACAGGCCATTTTCAGCATAGTAATTTATGGCAATAAAACACTTTGCAAATCAATTTTATTATTCCTCTATGCAACCTCAAGAGGTAATAGATATGAGTTCCTTATTTTTACAGATGAAGAAAGTAAGGTACAATGAGATCTTCAAACTTTCACATAGTGTGTTAATAGAAAAACTGGAATTAAGACTGAAGTCCTGGAATTTCCCAGCTTAAATAGTTGATAAGGTTATATTTTCTGAAATGTGAATAATTTAAAATGAGTCTTTGATTGGGTTTGGTCCTCAAGGGTGGCTATGATTTCTGTTGGTACAATGTATCAGACCTAAGGTTCTCCCTGATGCTTGCCATGTCCTTCTGCCAGCCCTGACTTTCCATTGTCAAGAAGGGCCTTAGAAGGTCAGCTTTCCAACCTATCCCTAAACTCATCCACCCCCCAATCCATAACTACCCGGGTTAGAGGTGGACACAGAGCCAGGGGTAGCCAATCAATAGGTTGGTCTGTGGCCCAAACAAAACAGGACAATCATACTCCTTTCCAGAACATGAAATGACTAAAAATGACAAAATTTTCATGGAAACTGAAAGTTAAAGTTATGATATGAAGATATGCTGAACAGGCTATGGTGGATTGTGGGTAAACTAAAGTTACAAAGTAGTAAAAATTACTAGCGAGTAGAAGGGTTGGCTTAGAGAACAGACATAGTGATCACATAAGGAAGAAAGTAGTGAGAGAAAGGAACATAAATAAATGTTCAGAAAAAAAAACACACCATGGGAAACAGACCATGTATCCATTGGGAGAGGTGGAGCGATGGAGAGAGCAGCTAGTTTCTGGTGACTGGAAGTTTTCCAGATTCTATCCATGGAGATATGTATAAGTTCTGCTGCACGGAACAGGAATTCTGCATTAGTGACTTAGCCCAAAGCGCGTTTGTAGTCTTCACATAACAAGAAGCCTTCAGGCCGGCGTGTCAGGGCTGGAGCAGCAATATACTTCATGACATACCAGGCCCCTCTGGTTTTCCTCATCACCATCCTCAACATGTAGCTTTCATCCTTCTGATTGCCTCTCATGGCCTCCAGCATCATTGAAAAGATTGGAAAACTCTGTAGACACAGTATAGAGTATCTTGCATTTAGCAAGGACATTTAATAAATTATCTAGATGTAATTGAAAAAAAAAGACACTCATCACTATTTAATGATGGTGGTGGAGTATTTAAACTTAAAGATAATTAAATATATTTACCCTGCATATTGACTAATGGATTAATGTTACCCTGACAAGAAATCTTTAGAAGTGAACCAATAGACTCTGCCCTTGACTTTGTCTTCTTCCATATTCCTAGTAGTGCTGGAAGAAGAGATAGGGTTCACTGATCCAAAGTTGGAAGGATAGCTGTTATAATGGGTGATGAAATAAAAACACATGGACAGAATGGACAGCTTTAGGTTCAAAAAAAAAATCAGTCACACAAATATAGTGGAGAGAGGATCTGGCTTAATAGCAATTCGAGGGGGAAAAAACAAAAAGGACTGCATTCAATCCAAGTCAACTCTGATGATTTGCTTGCCCTCCTGTTCCTTTATCGAACTAAGCAAATCCACGACCGAGGAGAAATCCAATCCTTTCTATCCTACACTTGCACTTGTGCAGCTGAGAGTGGCTGGAAAAAAATACGACCACAGTGGAAGTCCTCACTTCAAGTTCATGACCAAATAGACCCTCAATGCGGCTACTCACAGACGGATATAAACGCTCCTGGTGCACTAGTACATTTCACTGTTTCACTCTCCTCTTTCCTCAAATCCTAGTGTCTCTTCCCTTAGCCTCCTTCTCAGCTGATGCCCGTGCTTCAGAAGAAAACTTGCACAGAGTCCCCGCCACCATGTCAACCCACCCCTCAGCATCTCCACCCACCTCTTATCGCCAGTAACACAATTCTCTCCAGCCTGTGTCTCTATTTGTGCCCTGGAACCCTTCTTGCCTCCACAGAAACACTACCCTAGTGATTCCTCCTTCCTGGTCTACATCAGTCGTTCCCTCTGTATTGGGTAATTCCCATCAGCATTGAGACATACTGTTGCTTCTCTGTGAACTAATCCTAGCCCCAGGTGATCCGAGAATTGTTCCTCTTCTTATCTGTGGGTCTTTCCCTGGCACCAGGTGTTTCCTGCTCACAGGCAGGAGCTGTTCAGTCCCCAGCTGAAGCCCCTCTAGAGGGAGCCCCTGCAGAGGCCCAGAACTTGCTCTTTGTGAAGACTTTCCTTCCCACTGTTCTGCTCTGTGTGTCCTCTTGCCGCCTGGGCTTCCTGAGTTCCCAGTGCTGTCTCCTGAACTGAGGAGGACCTCTGAAGTCTGCTTGCTTCCCCTGCCCTATGCTGCGGGCCAGACTCTCTTTAGGCAGTAAACCAGGGCAGGGATCACTGTCACTCTTGCCTATTTTCCAATGTCTGAAAACGTATTTCATGTGTTTTGTCCAGGGGCCTAGGCATTTCGGTGGGAAGGTGAGTAGGCTCTAGTCTAGCACCTCATCAGGGCTGGAAGCAGAGGAGGGAGACTTCTGCCCTAGCACACCTTCAGAAGTGGGAGGCCCTTCTGACCAGGTGTGCGGAAAGAGGGGATCTCTGGAGGGTGGATGGGTAGAAAAGGGTTGGAAGGATGGTGGGAGGATAAGATGGGAAGGTTAGAGAACCAAATCCCAAGGTTTTCTGCTTCACAAATTGTCCAGAGCGCTGGACCTGCTTTGTTCCCTGTCCTCGGTCCAGCATGGCATGGCCCGCCGTTTCTTTGGGTAGTGGTCAGCTCTGAGTTCTAATCCTGACTGTCAGTGTTGTGAGACCATGGACTAGACCAGTGATGAGCTCGGCGTGTCAGCATTTTGAAAAACCCTAACTTAACTCTGGTGCCGTGTCACATATAGAAATTTTTTGATATTTGCAACCATAGTAAAACAAAGACTTATATTTTTGATATTTATTTTATATATTTAAATGCCATTTAACAAAGAAAAATCAACCAAAAAAAATGAGTTTTAAAAAAAGAAAGAAATAGCTCCTCCGGGACCATACACCTGAGCCTTTTGCTGTCCACCCACCTGGCCCTGCTGTCTTTCCAAAGAGCCTGTGGGGGAGGTGCCGCCTCCGGAAGCCAGGCTGCTGAGGTGCAGTGTTATGAGGAGGTCTGATTTCAGTAAGGAAATTGGCCAAGTCAGATTGCGGGATGACTAGAAGGTTTCTCAAACACCATGTAGCAAGGGAGGGGCCGGTACACCCTCCAGGGAGTGGCCCCTGTGCGGGGAGAGGATGCCCTTAGTGCAAGGCGTTCATCTTCGTGCACAGCCGTGGGCGTGTGCACACAACCTGCCCTCACTTGAGATCGGATGTGAATTTTGGTTGAACCGCACAGAGGAATAGTTATGATAATCACAACCACTTATGGTGTCTGTATTAGCTTCCCGTGTCTGCTGTAACAAACACCACGAACTCGGTGGTTTAAAACAACATAACTCCATTCTCTCCCTGTTCTGGAGACCAGAAGTCCAAAGTCAAATGGCTGGCAGGGCCATGCTCCCTCTGAAGGCTCTAGGCCAGCCGTGAATAAAACTAAAAAAAAAAAAAACCAAACCCTTTTTTTTAATGATGTTTACTTTGAATTTATATTAGTTCACACAAACACTCCATCCATGCTTTTGTTCCGGCCCTCCGGTCCAGTTTAAGAACCCATTGTGGCCCTCGAGTCAAAAAGTTTGCCCACCCCTGTCCTAGACCCAGAACTGACTAAGTTCAAATCCTGGTTTCAGTGCTTAGTAATTCTGGGCAAGCTGCTTACCTCCTGTGCCTCAATAACTTCATCTGTAAAGTGCATATTAATTGTTTCTCTGAGTTAATATATGTGAAACCTTTAGAACAGAGCCTGACATAGAGTAAGTACCATGTAAGATTTGCTATTATTATTACTGGGGAACCTTTAAAGTTAAGTTTTGGTCTTATAGGGGACTAAGGCAGTTTGCTTTCAGTTTATTATAGATTACTTATTCATTTGTGGATCTTTATTTTTTTGTCATTTTCTCTCCCTCCTTCCCTCCCTTCCTTCTTTTTGTTGTTCCTCCCTCTCTCCTTCATCCTTTCCTCCTCCCTTTTCTCCCCTTCCCTCTGATCCTCTCTTTCCCTCTCCCCATTTATCTCCTTCTCCATCTTGACCTTTTCTGCTAGCACTAGTTATATTGAGCCCTTGATGAACTTACTCATCAATGTGACTAATATATTGGAAGCTGGGCTTGTGTGGGTTGTGGCTTAACATACTTGTCCAGGGAAAGAAGAAGATCTTGCATCAGTTTTTCAGGAAAGAGGAAGAGGTGTGGTGGTTACCCTCAGGGAGCAGATTTGCTACTCTCTCTCCTCCCTGTCAATGAGGACCGCAATGTCTGTTCTTTTGACACTGCTTTTTTTTAAAAAAAAAATATATTTTATTGATTTTTTACAGAGAGGAAGGGATGGGGATAAAGAGTTAGAAACATCGATGAGAGAGAAACATCGATCAGCTGCCTC
>NW_005364596.1:1889806-1891161 GCF_000412655.1 Myotis brandtii
ATATTTTATTGATTTTTTACAGAGAGGAAGGGATGGGGATAAAGAGTTAGAAACATCAATGAGAGAGAAACATTGATCAGCTGCCTCCAGCACACCCCCTACTGGGGATATGCTCGCAACCAAGGTACATTCCCTTGACTGGAATCAAATCTGGGACCCTTCAGTCCGCAGGCGTTTGCTCTACCCACTGAACAAAACCGGATAGGGAAGACACTACTTTTTTGACACCTGCTCTTCTCTATACACATAAAAACCACCAGGGGTCTGGAAGGTGTTGCTCAGTGGCTAGAGGTTGGCTCATGAACTAAAGGTCCTCGGGTTTAATTCCTGGTCAAGGTCACGTACCTAGGTTGCAGGTTTGATCTCTGCCCTGGTCGGGGTTTGTGCCAGAGGCAACCAATCAGTGTGTCTCTCTCACATCGAGGTCTCTCTCTCTCTCCCTCTCTCCTTTCTACTCTCTCTAAAAATGAATGACAAAAATATCCTCAGGTGAGGATTAACAAAAGCAAACACAAAACCCCACCAACGATAATCTTTTGTGAGTTGGTTCCGAGAATAATTGATATATTTCCACATTTGTAAAAGAATGACATAAGTACAAAAAGTTAAACATTTTTGTTTAAAAGTAAGTAAAACAAGAACAAGTTTAATTCTGCCATGTTTCATGGCAGTCAGAGCACATAGCCATTTGTATCTGTGTACGTTTCTGCCAATTATTGAACCTCACATATTCCATATTCTTCCACATGAACAATATCTGTCTTTGCCCATTTAGTTATTTTCTTAGTGTTTTTATATATTGTCCTCTTGGCACAACACTTTAGTTACTTGGCTTGTTTGTTTTTTCTGTGTGTGTGCCATTTGAATGACATTGTCCTAAATATTAATTTTCCTTGTTGTCACTTAATAAATAATTGAGGAGCCAACATTGCACTATTTGGGGGAATTATTTGTAGAATAAGAAAGAGCACTCACCCGGTATCCCCACTCCATCTGTATTTTTCCCCATCACATAAGGCATTGATTTGAACACTGTTTTGAGGGGTTCTTACAAATAAGTTGATTCTTATAATGGCATTACTGTAATTGACAGCAGACATCATCTAGCCATTATAACAATTACTTTTGTTTGTTTTTAGAGAAAATGGGGCTGTAAGTGTGCCAGATGTCACTCTTTTACTTTATATTCTCTACTTCCTCATCTGATCTATAGGAATTCTACCCATGCTCAGATGAAATGACACTCTATCCTATTAATAAGTGTGCTTTCATGAGATATTTTCAAAAAGAGACCACATATTGGGTCACAAACAAAGTCTCTTTAAATTCAAGAAGACTGAAATCATATCAAGCAT
>NW_005364596.1:1892879-1929193 GCF_000412655.1 Myotis brandtii
ATCAGAAAGAATATATGCACCCCTATGTTCATAGCAGCACAATTCACCATAGCTAAGATTTGGAAACAGCTTAAGTGCCCATCAGTAGATGAGTGGAAGAACTGTGGTACATCTACAAAATGAAATACTATGCTGTGGTAAAAAAAGAAATCTTACCATTTGCAACAGCATGGATGGAACTGGAGACCGTTATGCTAAGCAAAATAAGCTATTTAGAGAAAGATAAATATCAGATCATCTCACTCACTTGTGGAATATAATGAACAACGTAAACTGATGAACAAAAACAGTTCCAGAGACAGAGAAGCATCGATCAGACCATCAAACCTCAGAGGGAAGGTAGGGGAGGGTGGGGGTTTGGAGGAGAGATCAACCAAAGGACTTGTATGCATCCATATAAGCGTAACCAATGGACAAAGAAAATTGGGGGGGGGGGAGTGAGGGCATGAGTGGGGGTGGGCAACGGGGGATAAGGACACATATGTAATACCTTAATCAATAAAGAAAAGAAAAGTGTGCTTTGTGGGGTCACTGCCAATCTTTCCCTTCAGCCCAATCCCTTACTGGTCTTGCAGAGCTAATTTTCAAGGTTTAGAAGCTGACAAGAAGATGTTGGGGTAGATTTATGCTGGATTTTTACATAGGCCCTGCTGGCTTCTAATCAACTTTAGCCTTTATGGTGCTTTGAGCATGATCACGGAGGGACTAAATAGTTTTTAAGAGTCTGCTCTTTGGACTTTCAAAGTGGCATATTTCTATGATTTCTGGTAATTATTCAAACTAACATTAGAACCTAGAGTGCCCGAGAAGCAAAACAAGACAATTTTAATGATGATGAAAAATGTTAGGAAAACATACTCATTTGGAGGATGGGTCTTAATTTGTATTCATGCCCTCACAAACTGTTCAGATGAGGCTGAGGAAAATTTAAATAATCCTTTTTTATTTTTTTATTGATTAAGATATTACATATGTGTCCTTATCCCCACGTTACCCCCTATTCCCCCCACTCATGCCCTCACCCCCCTGTTGTCCGTGTCCATTGGTTAATATGCTTGCATATAACTCCTTTGGTTGATCTCTCCCCCTTATCCACACCCTCCCCTACCTTCCCTCCGAGGCCTGACGGTCCGATCGATGCCTCTCTGTCTCTGGATCTGTCCTTGTTCATCAGTTTGTGTTGTTCATTATATTCCACAAATGAGTGAGATCATCTGGTATTTATTCTTCTCTGACTGGCTTATTTCACTTAGCATAATGCTCTCCAGTTCCATCCATGTTGTTATGATTTTTCCATGTATGAAATGAAGAGAGAGCATGCCTGTTAACTGAGAGGTGTGTTGTGTCTTCCTCACTGTAGGGGGCATAGGAGTGTCTGTCATACAAACAAAGAACTAAGCCCTAGCTGGTTTGGCTCGGTTGGTCGATAGAGAGTGGGCCTGCGGGCCAAAGGGTCCTAGGTTCTATTCTAGTCAAGGGCACGTACCTCAGTTGCAGGCTCCTCCCGGACATTCATTGACATTTCTCTCTGTCTTTCCCTCTCTCTTCCACTCTCTCTAAAAATCAATGGAAAAATATCCTCGTGTGAGGGGTGAAGATTAACCCCTGCCGCCCCCCCCCTCCCCCAGAACTAAGGTAATTGAGACAGAACATGTGTTCTGAGTGGAATAATCTGGTTTGGCTTTCTACCACACAGTTACACCTATGAGACAATTGTTGAGACCTTGATTCCTCTCTCTCCTACATATCTTTCCTCCTCTCCACCCCTCTCAGTTCAATTTTTCCCCAAGTCCTGAGGGCATTACCTCATCAATGTCTTGAGTGCATTCCCTTAGCTCCTCTCCACTTGTGCACCTTAGTTCAGGTCATTGCTATCTCCAGCCTGGCTTCAGGTCTCAGCTTCAATGCTGCTGGTCATAGAGGCAGATCCTCTGGTTAAATGCCTTGCTTTAAAGCTTTCATTAAATGTTTGCCTTCTCTACTAGACTATAAGCTTCATGAAGACTAGGGCCATGTTTGTCTTTTTAGTTCCTGCCTACCCTAGTTCCTGCCTCATCAGACATGTTCAACAAATATTTGTTAAATGAACGAGCAGAGTGGTTAGCACATTGCAAGGCATATATTAAGCATTTAATGAATGGCAGCTATCTGCAGCTACATCTATATCCATATCAATTTACACAAACACACACACCTGGCATGGTCAATGTTAATCAAATAGTCTTGCTGCATATAAAAATAGATTTACAATGAAGACTTTGATAGGAAGGATACAGTTTATTTATTTATTAAAAATTATCGAAAGTGTGTAATTTGGCTTACCATCCAAACTAGAAAATAATCTTATAAATAAAGACATTCCAGTGTTCCTAAGACTTAAATGTGAATGAGCTTTCTGTGCAGTAGAGGTGGTAGAAAAGTCCACGTGTAATGAAATTTTAGTAGCCCGTAGTATTATTTGAACATAGAGGTTACGGTGAGCAAATGTTTCAGTTATTACTATTTAACATGTGTGTGGCACTGAGTGCTCACACTGTGCCTGGGCACAGTGTATAATTTAAAAGCCAGTGTGGTTCCTTGCCAGGTGGAGTTACACGTTCTGATTCAGGAAGTGATATAACAAGTTTAGGTTTTGTTAAGCCTAAGCTCTACTATGAAGTTCTTCCTGGCTTCTGGGCACATGTTAGAAGTGCATGGCATTCCAGGTGGAGACAGTGGTGGAGTTAAAGGTGATGAGACTGAAAAGTGAAAGGAGCTGAGGGGTGTGAGAGGGGGATAACTGAAAGGGACTGACCCCCAGCTGCTGCTTCCAGTTGCCACTTCCTCTCCAAAGGCAACGGTGGAATGCACAAGGGAAAACACATTGGTGAGTTAGAAAAATCACAGCCTGTGACATTTGCGCCGCTTTCTATGATTGAAGTGTTGAGAACTGAAAGTGACTTTCTTAGCCAATTTCTCATTGATAAACTGTTGCAGAAAGAGCTAAGCTACATGGAATCAATGAATGTAATTGCTTTCCTTTATTACTTTCTGATCTCAGTGTCAGCAGAACAAAAAGTATACGTACAAAAGGATAAGTCTGCAGTATGTTTTTTCCAAGGCATATACCCACCGTTCACCCCTTAAATATAGAAATATATGTTTTCTTTCTTAAAAACTAGAAAGATCTTCAAAGATTATTGTCTATCCAAATTGGATAAATGTAACTATGTAGTCATTCTGTGGCCCTCAGTCAAAATCTGTGGACTGGATACTATCTTTAATGATTTTACTCTGAAAGAGAGCAGACCTTGTTCTGTCAAGTATCTGTTCCCTGCAACTCTGTGTCATATTGGTTCTGTGTTAGTATGTGTGACATATCTTGTGTTAGTCTACCTATTAGCTCTTATTGTTGTTGTTTTTTTTGGTGTATTTTCATTATTCCAATGGCCTGGTAGATGATCCCTACTATATGTAGCTTGGGCTTGGGCAATGAAAAGGACATCCTTTGGGGAATCCAGTTATGTCTGATCTCAAAACTAACAAAGCTGGCATCCACAATCCCTAATTTGATGGCCCCTTTTGGTTTCTAAATAAGAACCACGTGGTGCTGGGAAGTATAGAAGTCAACGTTCTCTTCTCGAATTCTCCATTGAAAGGGTTTGAACATGTAACTGTTTTTGCAAAGCTGCTTTAAACAATAACAACAGCAGCAGCAGCAGCAGCAGCAGCAGCAGCATTTGTTGAAAAGAGGTTCAGCCGTGGAACAAGTCAGGTCCCCCAAAATGTGGCTCACCATGCCCAGCCCCAACTGTGATCCAACTGAATCCTCACATTGCCTGTCCCGGTCTCTGCGCAGTGGCATTGCATGTTGATCTGCAGCTGGAACCGGATTGGTTCTTCACTTCTCAGTGACATTCTTCAGATCACAAAGGAGTTTTACCTGATGAGTTTAGGTAAACCCACTCTTCAATTTTAGACACAAGATTTGAGATTATGTACAATATCTTTATGAATTACTTTTCTTGCAATGATTTTAAAATTTTGCTTTTTAGATGTCACAATCACTTCTTATTAATGATCTGATGAAAAGAGAGACATGTTTTTAAATACAATTAAAAAATTGAAACAAAATCCACTTGGGATTTATATATTTTCAAAATAGATTTGGTATTAAAGTAATGGTATGTTAATAAGCATATTATACAAAAATATTTCTCCTACAATAAAAGAAAAAAGCCTATGACATATGTAATAATACATAATTTTTTTCTTTTGTATAATGATACATACTTTTTATTTATGAGAAGTGGACTTAATTTACTGATATGCTGTTTGTATAAATTATATCTGGGAACATCTCATTCTTCTTATCATTATTTTTTCTTTTGTGGGGGGAGAAATACTTGAAAGATAAAATCTACACCCAATGAATTGCATAAGGAAACAATTTCTAAGAATATGTGCAATGGCTGTTCATAGTGCTGCACAGCTGTTATTTTATTTAAATATCCCAATTTTAAAGGGACACCGTCATATGATGCACGCATGGTGTATAGCTGTTGTAGAAAGAGTCAAGGCAAATCCCATTTTTATGGCTTTAGATTTTAAATCCCAGGGAGACTTCACAGAAAGGACTGACAAGAGGGACAGGTGGATATTGGTTCCAACTTGGTGACAAGTTTTCAACCTCAGCTGCATTCTTACAACAGGGGAGTGAGGAGCAGCTGGCGGCCTGGGAGCCAGTGCCGTGCAGATGGAATGCTTGCGGCGGAGAAGAATGTCCTAGCTGGCTCCCCATGCTTTAGGAACAAAGAGCACAACTTAAGAGATTGAAGCTACTGTTTGATCTGAGTGGTGGAGCTTTACTCCCCTTCCCTCCCTCACATCTTTTGTATTATAAGCCTCGTGATTTATGTTTAGAAAAGAATGTAAAGTTTCCCAATTTGTCGTTAGTCAATGGTTTCTCTGAACTGTACACGTTCTTCTAAGGCCCATCCCTCACATTTGTGAGGTTTGAGGCAAGAATATATGGAGAGGCCCCCACATCATATAGCTACATAGTTACGTTATACATCAAGTTTACAAACGGGTAAGTAGTAGGAGACGCTCTTTCTTTTAACCTGGCCTTTTCTCCCAGAGCTTGGAGATGCGAAGGGAGCCGGTTCTCTCCCTTCAGTGGCTCTGCCCCACAGTACAAGGGGCTTCATGCACATATGTGTGGACACCCCAACTCACCTATCCAGGCTCCATCCACACGCCCTTGCAGACAGCTGTCCCTTGCTCACGCTTAGGAAGCAGGTTGAGGATTGCTGGGCAAGGAGTCCTGTGGTCCTAGAATTAGAAAGGGGTCCAGAAGGGAAGGCTCCGGCTCTGAGAGGGCACATCCCCTCTGCTTGCAACGCAGGAAGAGGAGGGCTGGAGGGGGTCAGAGCGGGCGCTCAACGGCATGGGGCTCAGGACAAGGGTCCTTTTACCTGGGTCTAAGGACAATGCTTTACTTTCAAACCTGAAAGTATATACTACTGTTCCCTCTGTGGCCAGAGAGGGAGAAGACTTTGTGGTTAGCTTCTAAGTTCTCCGTTTAATTAAGAATGGCTAAAGCCATTAATTATTTACCTGGTGTTTATGATCCATCTGCTCTCAGAGTAGGAATGATTTCATTGAAGACGAAGTGAACTCTTTACTGCTGCCCATAAAATAGGGAACCCAGTGGTTCGCCATGGAGATCACTCTTCCCCTGCATTTCTGCAGCCTTTGGAGGGGAGGGGGACGGCTGCAAATGTGGAGCGACGTCCTTGTTGTTGGTTATGTTTAGACAGGACTTTGGTCTGAAAGGTAAATGGCAACCATTATTCTGATCTTACATACAAAGGAACTTGGAAAGGCCTTTCGCTTTATGGTTACCTCAAATACACAATAAACCAGGGAAGGAACTAGTAGCAGACGCAAAAGTTCTACCTGTGCTTAGACATCAGAGAAATGCAGGTTGAGATAGAACATGGGACCGAAAAGATCTGAATAATATTGCCTCTTGGACTACCTGATAGCAGTGTAAAAGAGCAGAGGAAGGCATCCCCGTTTGCATTATCTACAGAATTACTCAGGAATTAGTGGCATGGTGTGGGGGGAAAAACCCCACATGGAGTTTAGTAGGAATGCTAATGTTACATAGATTTTTACTTTAAGGTCCTGGGGGACCCAGCCAAGTGGAAAAATAGCTGAGTTATGGTGGAAACCAGTCACCTTGTTAAAACTGAACAACCAGGTGTTTAGGAAAAGAATGGTATGAGAGACTGGGTTCTTTCCTGCCGAACACAACCATTCACTGTGAACACAGAGAAAAGGAATCTTTGTTACAAGATTTTTTACGAGAATTACAAGAAACTTTGCTACAAGCATAGAGGAAGATAAAAATGTGTGTATTTGAATGTTTAAAAACTAACCTGTGTCACAAGTCCAATTTGAGTTTCACAATATAGTCAAAGAGAGTTATATTTTGAGCTATAATTACGCTATATTTCCTGGAACACTCTTAGCTGGGATAAGTTTGTGCATCGGTGTATGATATGTTCATTTTTCCTATGTGGTTTTTTCCCTTAAAGAAAAGTGAACTTTGAAAAATGAATGGATACAGATCATTCTCATTCTTAAATAAAAAAAAAGGCAAATGTTATGTCAGTGGATAAGAGAGGTTCAGATTACAAAATCATAGATCTAGGGATACAATCATTCTCATTCTTAAATAAAAAAAAGGCAAATGTTATGTCAGTGGATAAGAGAGGTTCAGATTACAAAATCATAGATCTTGGCTTAAAAAAAATAGTATTACCACCCTGGCTGGTGTGGCTCAGTGGTAGAGCCTCAGCCTGCACACTGAAGGGTCTTGGGTTCAACTCCTGGGGTCAGGGTGTGTGAAGGAGGCAACCAATGGATGTGTCTCTCTTGCATTGATTTGTCTCCCTCTCCCGCTCCCTCCTTTCCACTCTCTCTACAAATCAATGGACAAAAATATCCTTGGGTAAGGATTTAAAAAAATAGCCTTACCAAAAATGCTAATAACATTTGATCTGAAAAATATAAAGAATATTTACATCATAAATACAAAATAAGCGCTGTTGAGTGGCGTCCTGTTGTTTGGTGGATAAAAACCCTGTATGACCTGGACGCTCCCTGCCTATCCCCAAATCTCATCTCCCAAATCTCTCTCCTTTCTCTGAGCTGACCACGTTGGCTTTCTCTTTGTTCCTCCAACACCACACTCCTTCTCTGTCATTCACAGTGTCTGGTTTTCTTTCCTGCCTCAGCTAACCCCTTCTCTTTCCAGTCTCAACTTAAATGTTACTTTCCCAGGGATCTTTTTCCATTTCACCAGACTGGTTAAGTCTTCCGATTGAACACTTCCATTAAATCTTTCCTTCTGTACAGAAATAAAAAATTGTATCATAGAATTATTCTGGCCTTTTCCTTCTCAACTGCTAAAGAGTGTGCTCCTTTTTTCATTTTACTCTCCCACCTTCAAGGAGAATTTGGGGATCCTGCGGCTGAAAGTGGGGGTGGGGAAGAACCCAGGAGGTGGGAAATGGAGACCAAGTAGAGCAAAGGGACTGAGGTGGCCTCAGGCTAAGGGTTGTGAGGTTTGTCTCTCCAAGGAGTGAGGCAAGTGACAGAGGAGACAGAATTTGTGCAAGTATTGCAGAGGATAAGTATTTCCTTCCTTATTATGAAGGAATTACCTGTTAGTTCCTGGACTACTTTCTTTGCAACAATGCTGAGAGTGGAGCACATGTGTCCGGGTGTGAACAACACTTCCTGGGGTGTATCACCGTCATAATTGTACAGTTGTTTGTGTAATTGTTTTATGCTTTTCTCTTCCTCCCCCTCCCTCAAGACCACAGGCAGGGCTCAGGTCTGTGTTTTTCATAGCTAAATCCCCAGCGCAGAGGACAGGATCTGGCTCATGGTAAATGCTCAATAAGTGATAACTGGAGGGATGAATGAATAAATGAATGTGTCAATCCATTCTGCTTTAGATTTCTAAACTCAAACTATCACCATTGGCCTCAGTGAAAAAATTATGCTCTCCTCAGCCAAAGTTCTTGAGAAGAAGGTGTTCTGAGCTGGTTTCCAAAAGCCTATAATTAGAAACTTTTAAAATGAGTTATTTTCATTTTCCTCACCACATTCCTATGATTGTAATATTCAGGCCCAGGGATTGAATATCACTCTGATTTTTGTAATTGAAATGAAATTCACCAAAAACTTAGTTATTTTCAACATATATTAAAATATTTGCTGAAATAACTATATCTTGATTTACATGTTAGCTAAGAGTTTCTCTTTTATTGAAGCAAAAGATGAAGCCAGGGAGTATATCCTATCTAATAATAGACAAACATGGTAATTAACCGTACCTCTGACACGCTTCCCATTGGCTAATCAGGGCGATATGCAAATTAACTGCCAACCAAGATGGCGGCCAGCAGCCAGGCAGCTGAAGCAAACAGGAGGCTTGCTTGCTCCAGTGATGGAGGAAACCAAGGTTCCCCGCCTGCTGCTGCCAGACTCTGAGCTGCACTCTAAGAAACAATGTTGCAATTATAGAAGCTAAACAAACCCCAGAAACTTGCTTTCAGCCAGGGAGGCCTCAGAGCTGGAGCTGCAACAGTGTTTCAATTATAGAAGCCAAACAAACCCAGATACCTGCTTTCAGCAGCTGAGGTCTCAGAGCTGGAGATGGCCTCAGAGCTAAAGCCGGCTCTCAGTTCCAGTGACAGCCATAGAAGGTAAATAAATCCCAGAATAAAAAAAGAAAAAAAGATAGTGCCAACAGGTTCTTTCTTATTGTGCAGTAAAGTGTAAAAGGAGATAAATGAGCTAAAGGAATGACATAAACAAAAAGAAGCCAGGAATTGTTGAGATTGAAAATTCCCATCCTCTCCAGATGACAATTGATATTAATATTAAGAAATAGCTTTGGGACAAGATCAAATCCAGAGACTCTACGAAAAAGAAAAAAAAAGCTAAGGTTATGACTATAAAATCTTTTGTTAAGATCTCTGAAGGGATACTCCACACAACTGCTTAACCAAACAATAGAGCATATAAGAAGTTCAAGGATACTGTCCCTCAGCAGTCTCAGCAGAAACACAAAGTATGGCTTATCTCAGTGGCGTGAACCCCAGTAATATTTATCAGAGTCTCAAAGGGGTTTCTGGACCCCAGTTTCCATGGAAGCACGAGAGGGTTCACCATACCAACAAACAATTCTGACACCAGCAGGGTGTCCCAGAATTCAACTCAATTCTAACTGTGCTTCTGACCAACTGGCTATAGATTAAAACAGCGGTTCTCAACCTGTGGGTCGCGACCCCTTTGGGGGTCGAATGACCCTTTCACAGGGGTCGCCTAAGACCATCGGAAAACACATATATAATTACATATTGTTTTGTGATTAATCACTATGCTTTAATTATGTTCAATTTGTAACAATGAAAATACACCCTGCATATCAGATATTTACATTATGATTCACAACAGTAGCAAAATTACAGTTATGAAGTAGCAACGAACATAATTTTATGGTTGGGGGTCACCACAACATGAGGAACTGTATTAAAGGGTCGCGGTATTAGGAAGGTTGAGAACCATTGATCTAGAATATCTAGAAAATTTTCTCAGCACAGAAAGGATTATACCATCCTCTTCTTAAAACTCATGGCATAAAATATATAAATTGAAGGCAGCCATAAATTTATTCTAAAAAAAATTCTTACTGTTTTATGTACATGTATATGCACGCACACACACACACACTCAGTGTCAATTCTCATTATTTATGTTTTATAAAGTTGCCTCAAACACTGAAATTAGTGAATACTGAAAATATAGGGTTAGGTTCTTATGAGCCTCTGGTCACAACATTTTCATCAACCGATTAAAACATAACCTTGCATTAAGTGTTTTTGTTTGAAGACACTTTACTATATCATTGATTCATTGCCATTGAATTTAGGGCCAACATCACTATAACTCATGTCTCAGTAAAGCTTATCTGATAATACATGTATTTTCTCTGTAAGGCACATAACAACCTGCTGTGCCTAGGAACACTAGACAGTACTTAGTCATTATGCTTCGGGGTCATTTTAAACAGCAAGATAACCAACAAAAAGCACAAAAATGTGAAAAATTAAGTAAGCTGAGAAAAGGACCATTATTTACGGCTTGAGAGCCAAAACAGTAAGTCAGAGCTTCACTTTGTTCAACTCAGCAGAAAATGTGTGCATCAGGAGACTCAAAATTTCCACCACTCTGCTTGTCTGCGAGTAACTGTAGAAGCCTGTAGCTACTGATATTAGGGTTACACATGAATTTTAATGAGCAGGTGACATTGGAAATATGGAATCCAGGAATAAGGAGTATCAACTATATAGGTATTTACTATTAGTTATTACTTGTTGCGTGCTTGCTAATGACTATTTTAAGTTTTTAAGATGTATTAACATATTTCTCATAAAAGCTCTATAAGGCAGGTGTTAATATTTTCTCTATTTTACATATTACAGAGACAAGTGAACTTTCCTAATCCACAGCTGGTAAGTCTCAGAGCAGGGACTGGACCTGGGCACAGTGGTTCCAGAGCCCGGACATTTACCCACAATGCTCTGCTTCTTCTTTTAGGGAAACATTATGCAATTGATAATGCTTTTCTTTTTTCTTTCTTTTTTTTTTTTTAAAGAGGCTTGTTAACCTAAAAGTGAAAAGCTATTCAAAGTGAGAGGCAATAAGAATTTATTTGAGATAAAAAAGAATAGCTATTTAGGAAGCAATGATCAAGGCAAAAGCCTAAATAACGTTCCGATTAGGAGACAAAGGCAAAGGGTATTTATGAGAAAGGGAAGGGAACAATTACATCAATAGAAGGAAGATGTTTCTATTAATGGAGGTAAATTAAGAGTGATGCTAATTCTGAACAGTATTTTTAAATTTTCAGTTTATTATCCAGTAGTCTGGTAGTAATAATATGTTTTTCTATTGTCTTTGCAACAAGTTCTTTGGGACATAGACGTGCTTTAGGCCTGGTCCAAAGGTTATTTTGCCCTGTTTTAATATTCCATAGTTTTGAGGAATAAGACATATAAGGCCTGGGATGGCAGCTCCCGCTCCATTTTGAAGTGGATCCATTTATTTTATTATACAGGATCTTTTCATCATGACTCATTCATTCATTCAAAAAATGTTTTCTGTGTGCCAGGCCCTGTGAAGACCTGGCAGCAAAGAAAGACATGGTCTGCCCTCATATAATTTATAATTTAGTTTGCAATTAATAATAATTAATTTAGGATTATGATTAGCTTCATATAACTTAAAAAATACAATGAACAGTGATTTAAGCAGGATAGAAATGTATTTTTCCCTCACATGAACAGAGCCTGGAGTTAGGTGGCCCAGGGCTGGTATGAGAACTCCAGGTCATCAATGACCCAGGCTGCTTCTATGTGGCTGCTCTGCCATCCTCGCATGCTGCGCAGTGTCTAAGACAGCTGGTCCAAGGGCCAGGAATCCTGCCTGCATTCCAGTGAACAGAAAGGAAAGAAGGACACTCCTGCCTCATCTAAGGAGACTGTCTATAGTTCCACACTTACCTTACAACTTATCTACCAAAACTAAGTTACATGTTTATACCTGACTGCAAAGGAGGCTGGGAAATGCAGCCTGCTAGCTTAGTGACTACATGCTCTGCTAAAATCCAGATTTCTAGTTCTATTTCCAAGGTAAAAGAGAAGAATTGCACTTGAGAAGCAATTAGCAAGCTTCCATATATATAAAACATTCCCCCCCCCTAGTTTTATTGAGAAATAATTGACATATATCACTGTTTAAATTTAAGGCATACAGCATGCTGATTTTATTTACATACTAGAGGCCCGATGAACAAAATTTGTGCAAGGGGCTCGTCCCTCACCGCAGTGGCTGCCTTAGCCCCTTGCAGCCACAGGTTCGTCCTGAAGGTCGTTCTGCTGTTCAGTCTAATTAGCATATTAGCTCTTTATTATATAGGATATTGTGAAATGATTACCAGAATAGGTCCAGCTAACAGTCATACTCATATAATAAAAAGAAAAATGAAAATAAAAATAAAAATAGAAACATTTTCTCCTTGTGATGAAAACTGTTAGAAGTTACTCTCTTAACTTTCCTATATATCCTACAGCAGTGTTAGCGATAGTCATCATACTGTACATTACATGGTTATTTATCTTATAACTGGAAGTTTGTACTTTTCAACCACCTTCCTCCAATTCCACTTCCCCCCATCCTCTGACTCTGATAACTACAAGTTTGATCTCTTTTTCTATGAATTTTGTTTTTGTCAAAATATTTTTCTAACCTCAAACAGCTTTATAAAAGTAAAAACATATTATTAAGTAGAGTTGAATTATAGCTGCTTTTCCTCAACATTAAATTTATTGTCTAATGGTCTTCAGTCTTCTATTATAATGATTTTTTTTAGGTCCTAGGGTTTTTATTTAGTTTCTTCAGCAACTCCAATGTCTCTTCTTTGGTGTGTTTTTGGAAACTAGAAAGCCAGATATCTTCATATACATTTTAGCTAAAATTTTTAATGTAATGTTTTCTTTTGGCATTTTATCAAAATAAAACTTTTAAAATTCCCTCAAGAGGTGAAAATAATCTGTTGGAGGGTAGTTAAAAATTTAATATTATAATTAAGATATTTTAAAGAGACTGTATAAAAAAGCTGGGAAAAATGAAGCAACTGTTCTGAAAGGAATTGATTTTTGCACTGTCTACACTGAGAAGAAATAAGAATTAGTGTACTTTAATTATATGAAAATTTCAGATAAAGGGTTCTTTTTCTTTGCTCTAACTTGTATAATCCAGAGGTTGCCTCAATTGACCATATGATCATTTGTACATGTATCAGTCAATGTCCCGACAGGAAGTAGATAACACATTCAAAGGTGTGAATTAAAGGACGTTTAATGGAGAGATTATTTACAGAAGCATGGGCATGTGTTATGGATAGAATGTTTGTGCCTCACGCTCCCTCCCTCCCCTCACCCGCTCAGTCCATATGTTGAAGCTCTAATCTCCAGTGTGAGTGTATTTACAGATAGAGGCTATAAGGAGGTAATTAAGGTTAAATGAGACCATAAGGGTGAGGCCTTGATCCTATAGGGTTAGTGTCCTTTTTAGAGACACCAGAGAACTCTTTCATTCCCCTTCCCGCCCCCCCACCCCCAAGCAAAAGAAGAGGTCATATGAGCATACATCAAGATGGTGGCCCTCTGAAGCTCAAGGGGAGAGCCCTCACCAGAAACCAAACACTATTGGATCTTGGTCTTGGACTTCCAGCCTCCAGAATTGTGAGAAAATAAATTTCTGTTGTTTAAGCCACTCAGTTTGTGGAATATTATTATGGCAGCCCAAGCAGACTAATATAGTATAGTCAAGAGAACCCACAAGGAATGGTGACTACCCTGGGACTAGCTGTTACAACCCTGAGGCCTGAGGGCCAAGTAGAGGAAGTTACTTTACTGGAAGCTGATGAGAGCTGTAGCCATGGCACAAGGACCACTCAACAGGAGTGGTGGCCTTATACAGAGTAATGCAGTCAAACTAGAGAAGAAGAGGGAGTTGGGTAGGAAGGGAAGTGGAATGTATCCCCCAATTTCTCCCTCCTCCAGCTCTCTCTGATTTCCTGCCAGTCCTTCCCATTCAGAATGGATCTTAAGGTAAGCAAGGAATAACCAGCCAGTGTACAAAGGTCAAGTAGACCCACATTTTAGTCATTTTGATTAATTAGTCCTTGCTGACATCAAACAGGGTATCCCCCCCCCAAATATATATATACACATTTAACAGCTGATAGCTCAGTTTTGAAAATGAAATGTATTTTGATAAGCACTGACTTTATAATTATTCAAAGTGTGTGTATACATTTTTGGGAGGACACCCTATATTACGCACTAATTTTTCCAACCTGGCTGCAGTTTAGCCTTTCAAGTGAAAATTTCAGATCCATATTTCTAATTTCAGAATTTGTTATTTACTTTTGTTCTTCTGGTTTGGGCTATATTTGTCTCTAGAAATGGCCATAGTTTTAGAAACTCTCATGCTAGTATATAAACTTGCTAGAAGTAGAACAAAACTCACCTGATCTTCTGAACTTGACTATTAGGATCGATCAGTTGGGTTTCTAGCTCTGAACCCTCCTTGTATCACCTCAGGATGTTAACTAGGAGTTGGTTCAACCTGTGATGGATGACGGTGCCATCTTGGGAAATTCTCCAAAAATTCTCTCTATCCTCAAATAGTTCTTCCATTGATTTTTTTTTGCCACTACCTCCTACTTGATATTATATTCCCATCATTAGATACCACTCTTCTGGACCAGAAAAAATTGTAGAAGGAAATTCATGATGTGAACTAGAAGGACAGTGAGACTTATTTACCTTTTCCCATTAGCCAAGGGTTTGCTTTCTTTTTATATTACTTGGTTTTCTTTTGACATGCACCATGAAACTGACGCTAAGGAATCTCAGACAAGTAAATGTTAATGTTTGGGATATAGAAAATAAGCATAATGATAGGTCATAGTGAGCTGGCAGTGTGAGTAGCCTGGAAAGTTGGAGAAAAGAGGTCCGAGTAGGGATTTTTCACATGAATTATCCTATTTTCCTTATTTGATCCTCACCATCATTCAGTGAGTTAGCTAGGGAATAGAAGATCTCTTTAACAAAAGGTTAAAGGTTACAAAACAAACAAAATAAAACTAAGGCCCAGGTAGGGTTAAGTAGCTTACAAGACAAAATGGCTCAGTAGGCCAGGCCACAAACAGGAAACTGTAAACACTCCCTATAATTATTGTGTGGCTAAGCGTAGACCACTTTTCTATATGTGGTTCATTTCCCTTTCCTCCTCATCGAATAAAGAGTCTGAGAAACACACAGTGAAAGATTCTAAAAGTTCCTTAAAAAACAACTTTGTGCAAAATATTAGCTACCCAGCTTTCCAGTCCTTTAGTTTAAGTCAAGACTCAACTAAGACTTGTTTCTTTCTCTTACTTACCCTAAGGCCTAGGCAAAGGCAAGGAAAATGGCAGGAGGAGAACTGGGAGCAGTGATGTTGAGGAGGAGACTTGGAGGTGTGGAGAATGCTCGGATATACTTTCACACTCAAGAACTTAGACTCTACTGATGGGATGATCAACCATTCCAGTTTGCCTGGGACTGTGGGGCTTCCCAGGATGTGAACATTTTAGTCTGAAACCAGGTTTGTCTTGAGCAAACCAGGATGAGTTATCACCCTACTCCTGTTCTCTCTCCTTTTTAACACATAATTTTTCAGTTTTCCCTCCATCTTTAGAAAATATCTGTTTTTCTTCAAGAACTACAGCCAATAGTTGGCTTGCATTTAGGGGCTATTGCATGAAAAACATATCTCTTTAAATAATAGACTCCATGCTCAAAAAGGTGAGATGCTCATAGTATGAGAAAGTGTCAGGAACAGAATATGTCCTAGGAAATAGCAGATCCCACTCCATCTTATGAATTCACTGAGAGAAATGGCCATGGAACTGCAGGCATTGCTTAAATAGTTATCTTTTCTTTCTTAAAAGTATTTTTTAATTGATTTCAGAGAGGAAGGGAGAGGGAGAGAGAGATAGAAACATCAGTAATGAGAGAGAATCATTGATTGGCTGCCTATTGCACGCTCCCAACTGGGGATCGAGCCCGCAACCTGGGCATGTGCCCTTGACTGGAATTGAACCGGGACCCTTCAGTCCACAGGCCGACGCTCTATCCATTGAGCCAAACCAGCTAGGGCAAATAGTTATCTTTTCACTACTTCCATCCTTGCTCCACAGGCATGTATAAATAAATTCACAAAAATTGAATCTCTCCACTGGATGAGGCATCAAAACGTAGAAGACTGATCGAGCACTTAAAGACCTCAGGGAATGTGGGGAGTGGCTTGGAGGTGAGCGGTTGTAGAAACAAGTGTGACACAGTATAAGATAGGACACTTCCAGTCACAGTTTGGGCTGAGGTTCCAAAGGCTGAGACTAAAACAGCACATGTCCAGTCACCACTTGTGCCCGGGGAGGTGCTGGGTCTTCCCGTCAGAACATGCTGCATGATGGAGGTCAAAGACGCTAGGGGAGAAGATTCCTTTGGGGTGGCTGTGGTATGAGAAACCAGTCCTTCCACCAGAGAAGGGAGAGAAGTGGGTAAAGGTAGGGTGGAGAACAGAAGCCGACCTTCACATTCCCTCCCACACTGTCCAACACACAAAGCCATCCAGGTCTCAAGGGCTTCAAGCTGGGGTAGAGAAAAATCTCTGTGTTAAATAAAAATGGGAAACTTTGATGATTTCTTACTACTGGATTTTTAAATTACTCAAATGTAACCTGTTAAATTACTCAAATGTAACTCAAATGTAACCTATTCTCTGTTGGGGACAGAGAATAATTGAGTCACCAAGAAAATTCTGGAAAAGTTATAGGACCAGTTCATTATTTCATCCAAGGACTATTTAGAAACAATTCTTAGGCCCTGGCCAGTGTGTCTCAGTTGGTTGAGTGTCATCCCAAGTGAAAGGTTGCTAGTTCGAGTCCCAGTCAGGGCACACGCACATGTTTCAGGTTTGATCCCCAACCCGAGTGTGTGCAGGAGGCAACTAATCAATGCTTCTCACATTGATGCCTCCCTCTCTCTAAAAAAATTAATAAAAACGTATGTTAAAGAAGAGAAATTATTCTTATGTTGGGTTTAAAGGGGCAGTGTGTGTGTGTGTGTGTGTGTGTGTGTGTGTGTGTGTGTCTTTGTATGTGATTGTGTTTGAGAGACCCTATTTAACCATAGCTGGCATTTACATAGTGCTGGTTCTGTTTCATGTGATAAGTCATTTAAGGCTTATAGTAACTCCAAGAAACAGGTACTATTATTATCCTCATTTTACAGGTAAGAAAATTGAGACCCAGAAAAGTTGAATAATTTGCTAAGGTCACACACCCAATAAGAGAGAAGCTGGGGTTTAAACCCAGGGTGTAGCTCATGTGTTCATACTCCGAATCACACTGTGTTTTGATTTTCTTTGAGAAAATGGTTACAAAAGATGCTGTGAGACTTATAGGAAAAGGGTTTCTGAATGAGCTAGTAGAGCAATGGTCTCCAAGGAGCAGATATGTAATAGAAAGATGCTAGGTGCCAGAACGTTTGAACTCCATCTGGAACTGGATGCAGGGTTATTCTGGAACTGCTGTAGGTTTTCACCCCCAGAGGACTCTCAGGAGATCAGGGATGGTGGGCTGCCACTTCTGACCAATAGAAAAGATACTCTTAGACATGGATCCATTGAGGGTTTCTCTTTTTGAAAATTACCTAATTTATTTTTCCCTTTTGAATTATTTTGGTTCTGCTCTGGACCCCACTATCTGGGCTCTTTTCTCATTTGGATCATCAAAGGGTTAAGGTTAAAAGCCATTATTTAAGTACAATTCTCCTTCAACTCCAAGAATGAACCTAAAAGCTTTTCTGATTAAGTATGAAGTACCATATTTCATGCATAATGCTCACTTTTGTATGCAAGGACTCCAGACATCACAGATCCAGAATATATCCCAAACTATTTGATCTGATTAATTATTCTAATAAAGACTACAATGTAATGGAAGTTACTTCATTGCATTAAAGTAAAATTTAATGTCAAAATAATGAGGTTGCATTGAAGCTTACAGAAGGAAAACTCAAGTACTTGAGTGCTTTTCTCCTCATCATTCTGGCCATATCACTTAAAGGGCCCCAACTCATCCTGCCAGTAAGCTCTGAGAAGAAGGTGGTTGGAAACAGTGAGGAATTGGAGAAAGAAAGGTAAGATATGGGAAGTCTTATTAAAGAGACCTAGGAGGGGCTGGGTTCTCCTCTTCTCTCACTATACCCTCTCACCTTTCAACTTGGAGTTGTGTTCTTAAAAGTATAAAACTTGGATAAGTTTAATATGAAATTCAAGTTTTTCTAAATTAATTGTTATTTTTATCAATTTCACATATGTACATAGTTAAAATGCAAATGATATAAACTGAGTCCAAAAAATCCAGTTGGGTATAATATGGGGTTGCAGTATTAACAAATAAACAAATAATTACGGTGAATCTGATACACAGCATAGGAACCAATCACCAGTTCATTCAGTTACATTGGAATTCATGTGATGTGGGGTGTGTCAGCAAGGGGTTTTCCCATAGCTCCACAATTCATGAAAGACAGCAATTTCCCCCCTCGACCTCTCATACCCCTACTTCCAGTTCCCAGATATAGTCTCTTCCAACATTTTGAGCTGTTTCTGCTGGTATTGACATTCATATTTTCAGATAATATTTTGGGATAAATCAACAGCATTATGTTATTGTGATATCTGAATAATTCACTGAACAGTGAATAGTATGATTTTGGTTCCTTTCTTGCATGTTTTTTAATGAACTTTTGGTTTTTCATTTTTTCATATGTTTATCCTCAATTCTTTTCACATGAACCATCAGATCTATTAAATATAAATTTCATTTTCTAAATGTTCAAATATATCGAAATATCATCTTTTTTTCAATATATATTTTATTGATTTTTTACAGAGATGAAATATCATCTTTTTTCAATATATACTTTATTGATTTTTTACAGAGAGGAAGGGAAAGAGATAGAGAGTTAGAAACATTGATGAGAGAGAAACATTGAGAGAGAAACATCGATCAGCCGCCTCCTGCACACCTCCTACTGGGGATGTGCCCGCAACCAAGGTACATGCCCTTGACCGGAATCGAACCTGGGACCTTTCGGTCCGCAGGCCAATGCTCTATCCACTGAGCCAAACCAGTTACGGCGGAATATCATCTTTTTATAATATAAAGTTTAAGCTTACCCTTGGAGAGGCAATTAATCAACACCAGGTTTGCTGTACTCAGTTTAGGAGTTTTATTCCATTAAATGATTGGAAAAAATCCATGCATAATGTATATTTTTACTAACTTAGACTAATTACTCTGTATTTTTAATTTTTGAAAATAGAATAAAAATTAAAATCTAGACTCAAAAGAGATTTCATTCATTCATTCATTCTTCTTTTTTTTTTTGTTAATCTTCACTCGAGGATATTTTTTCATTGATTTTTAGGGAGAGTGGAAGAGAGAGGGTAGGACAGAGAGAAACATCAATGTGAGAGAAACACATGGATTGGTTGCCTCCTGCACAAGCCCTGACCAGGGCCCAGGTCAGGGCTCAGCCTGCAACCAAGGTACGTGCCCTTGACAGAAATCAAACCCAGGACCCTTTGGTCTGCAGGCCAACGCTCTATCTATTGAGCCAAACCGGTAAGGGCCATTCATTTTTTTTAACAGACATTTCAACTGATATTTTCCAACCATTTTTAACTGTTTTTGATCCACCAAATGGCAATTTTATGTGATTCAAATGACTGCTGAATGCCTGGCACTCCACTAGGCCCTGCCATAATAGTCTTACCCACCCCCTCACTTTGCAAATCAGAAATGGCAACAAAGCTGGCTTTTAAAGTCCATTGATAAAACTACTATAAGAACAATAAAGAATAATACATTTCTAAGAGCTAAACAAAAATGTGACTGTTAGTATATGTATTGGAGGTGTAGTTTTATTTTCTGTGGATTTATGGTTCCTATGGCACAGTTTATTTTCCTGTTCCAAATTTAAACATGTTGCTGAAGTCTTATGTCATAGGTACTCAAAAAATGAAAAAAACAAAAACCTCCTTAAAGTGTAAACAAATAAAAACATTATGAAGTGGGAGAGTCTGAAAACATGCCTATTTATTGTCATGTTAAGGTGGAAAAATCTTTAGCCTCCTGGGTAAATTTTCATCATATTAAAAGACTTCTGGCTGGTCAAGTCTTCACGAGGATAAAAAATAGTCTGTGGGTTAAATGTACTTGGTGGAAACTACAGGACTGGAATGAAAGCAACATCTGAATTGCACTCTGAAACCAGAAAATCTAAGAGGGCAGTAATGATTGAGTCATGAGGCTTTTTCCAGGAATGGTCAATAAAACAGGGGAAGTCAAGTCCTACTTTGAGCACTGGAGTTCAATAAAGAAGGAAGTATAAGAGCTGAAAAAGAAATCAGAACTACATTATTTGGAAGCACATTCTGGTAAGAGAAAGTCCAAACAGAGGCATATGAAGAGGAATGGAAAGAAACAAAACTGTTCCATTAAAAAGGTGTTTAAGGGGCTTATTCTCCCTCAGCGTGCATGCATAGCAATTCCATTAGTGTTAATAGGACCTAAATGCATGACTCAAGGGGAGAACAGAGTGACTACTTGTGTATAAGTGGTTAAATGAAGTCTAAGAAGAGTCAATTAAAAACTACAAATGATGGTTTAGGAGTCTAAAAGACATAGGTATCTGCAAGAGAGGCGTTTAATTCTAATTAGTTGAATAATCCACTTTTCTTTTGCTAAAGACAAAAGTTATGAAAATGGCAAAGGGAAAATAAGCCCAAATTTAGCTCTCAAAACCATTGCTTAAAGTTAAGGGATATAGTCATGCACTCCAGATGGTAAAATTGACCCCTTGTGAAAGATTTATAATTTGCATTCAAATTGGAATGTTGAGTTACATAAGGAATTCAAATCCACTGCCCATTTTTCCTAGCCTTCACAGCCAGAAAGAAGAGAGGAGAGAGAGAGAGAGAGAGAGAGAGAGAGAGAGAGAGAGAGAGTTTTATATAGAAACAAAATTCTGGCCTTTGGTTACTTACAAAAGGGATCATAATCAAACCTGATTTTTTTAAAAGCCTAATTGTACACAAACTGGTAGATAGAAATCTTTTTATCAAGGGAGAAATTGTTTCTGGAAGAATAATTTGAGAGTACTTTGCTTTAGTTGAAGTGAACAATAAAGTTCTTTATCCAGAAGAGACAGAAAACTAAGGATCTTTTTCTCTCTTTATAAAAAAAAGTTGGGGGTTACACATAAAGGTTTTCTTTATGAATATTTATTACTTATGTCTTGTAAGCCATAAGTTATTTCAAACCAGCCATGTTGTAATCCTCTACTTTACTCCTCATAATTCTATGTGTATTAAATACATGTTCAAACCTTTAAGTAAAAAATAATACATGAACATGAAGGTGAATTTGAAAAAAAAACATAATGTCTTACCTAAAGTGTTTTCTTTGAAGTGTCTCATTTATCCTCTGCTTTTGGAAAATGTTGAATTTAGCACTGAGAAATGCTTTAGAAGGAAATTAAATACATAAGAATTTATGTGATCTCTTTTCTAGTAAAAGGAACTACATTTAGGAAGAAGAATGTGAGTGAATTCTCCTTTGGCTGAGTTTAATAAGAAGCAGATCTTAGAGGGATCTTAGAAGGACTTGATATCATATACTTGCATTAAACTGTAATCCTTCACTCTATGATAGCTCCAATATTATGGCACTGAAGTCATAGTTCTTGTTGTAAAGTATTAAGTCTCTAATATTGCTATCTCCTTCCCTTCAATTTATTTCTAATCATTTAAAAGGGTTCTTTATATTTGAAGATCTAATACAGCAATATTTTTCAAATAGAAGGGTTATAAAATTTGCACATTCACAGGACTAGCACCAGGTGTATATACATGTCTATGACTTAATATCAACTTGCTCCAAGTTAGGAAAAGTTAAATATGGGAAGTCTAAGAAGACTGCATTATGTGCAATGTCATTTCTTTACTGATAGTGCATATAAGGTAGTACCTGAACCAGAAATGTGAATTAGTTTTAATGTAAATATGGATGAGTACAGTGGTGCTGCTGAGACAGGGTTGCCTGGGGTGCGGGATTAGAGGGTGGAATGGGGACCTGAAAATCTGTCCCAAAAATAGCGGGAGAGTTTGTGAAAAGAGAATTAAAAAGGATCTGCAATACCCAGTGTTGGGAGAATATAGAGTAACTGGCACTTTCACATACAACTGGTGGGAGTGTAAAATGTTGTGACCATTTAGAAAACTCTGCGACAGTATCCATTAAAGCTGAACATTTGCAAATCATATAAACCAGCATCTCCTGAGTATATATGCAGAAGAAATGTTTAGACATTCACCAAAAGACTTCAGCAAGTATGTTATGCCAACAATATCTGTAATAGCCAAAAGTTGGAACCATCCCCCCGATCCATCAGTAAAATGGATACATAAATTGTGCTATATTCAGTCAAAGAAATACATAGAGTAACAGGAATAAATATGCACACCACATGCAACAATATGAATGGCTCTCACAAACATAGTATTGAGCAAAGAAGTCAGGGGAAGACAAGTTTGTATTGTTTGATTCCATTTATAAAAGGACAAAATGAAGCAGGGGGATCTGAGCTATGTTGAGATTGTAATGTTCTAATGGGAAATGGCAGAGGGAGTTTGACTATTTCTTAATCTGGGCATGGGCTATACAGGCATGTTTGTTTTATAAAAATGTATGGACCTGTACATGTATAATTTGTTCAGTTTCTATTTTTGCATGTGTGTTAACCTTCCATAAAATGTTTGCCCCCCTCCTCAGATAAATATAGGCCCTTTGAGAGCTTGGGGACTCAAGCCATTAGGGAAGAACGTCAAGAAGAAAGAGTGATGTAGAGCTGAAGACAGGAAGAGAGGTTGGGAGGGTGGTATGGTCCATGCATCAGTCTGTAATCACTGAGGGGAATAGAATTAGAATTTGGGTAAAAACCTTAGGTCATGATAATAATATAGACTAACCATTAATAATTCAAGATCTGAGGAGATCCAGGCTTGAGTAAGAATAGACACAAATATGGGTTTCCAGTGAATAAGACCAGAGGCAGCGGCAGGCTGGAATGCCGGAGTTCAGAAAGCATAACTATGAGGTCTGAGCAGTGCATCACACAATAGCTTGGAGTGGCCTGCCAAACCCTGCCTGGGTTTCATGTTCTCTTACCCATGAGTGAGGCCTTGGCAACTTTGTATGCTTTATATAGAAGGCTAGAGAACAAAACAACATGGCTTGCCATTTTATTTATAAATCAGTTACTCATAGAATCATACCCTGTGCTTGTAAATTTCCCCATTTTTCAAACTATGCTCTGGCTTCTACATGTAAAACATGATGTGTCGAGTACACCAGCTTTTATCTATTCATTTAATTCCCAGTCTCTCATCACTACCGAGGCAGAATTAAGACTAGCAAAAACCCAAAGTAAAATACTTACTGATTCATGGATCCTATGTAAAGTGAATCAGTAACAAAAGCAATTAGTGAGTAGCTGCTGTATACTAGGCACTATCCTCAGCACTTGACATATATTGTCTTACTTAATCTTCATAACTACCTTGGAACTTAGAGGAAAATGGTGATGAAGGGAAGAGTTAGGGTTCAAGGCCAGGTTAGTCCGACTTCACACTGTGCTGTTTTATCATGTCAACTCTATTTAGCCACTACACATAAAAAGGAATGTACCTGTAAGTCTCCCTTAGCTCAGCTCTTACCCCAAAGAGAAGGCCACCCTCACACCTGGCTAGACCTCCTTTTGTTTTTTTTCAATTATAAAAGCCAGAGCATAGCCACAGAAAGCACTCAGAAGGTAATGGAGGTAGAGGGAGAGTTTTCTCATAGGAAGATTTGATGATCAGTTGGCAAAGATATCAACACGGCACAGCACCTCACACACTAGAGGGGTGCTCTCTGTGCATGGGGGGGCCCTCACCTCTCTCCACTCCTACACGCAGTGTTCAGTTTCCCATTTATCACTCGCCAAGGCACGCTGTAATCTCTTCGTTCACTGATAGTCCATGAAAAATAGAGCCTGATGTTTTTATTTTTATTTCGGGGAGAAGAAGGAGTGGTGAGACTTCGAATACATGTCTTCATCTCTTGGGACAGGATAAACACATAGAGGTCATAAACTCGAAACCTGCAGAAGGATATTTAAGTGACTGAAAGTAGTGGTGGTGGTGAGGCCTTATCAACTAGATTTTTTTTTTTATATAGAAAAGTAAGGCCCTAGTCGGTTTGGCTCAGTGGATAGAGTATCAGCCTATGGACCAAAGGGTTCTGGGTTTGATTCCGGTCAAGGGCATGTGCCTCGGTTGCAGGCTCCTCCCCTGCCCGGGCACTGGTCAGAGCTCCTGCAGGAGGCAACCAATCGATGTGTTTCTCTCACATCGATGTTTCTCTCTGTCTTTCCCTCTCTCTTCCATTCTCTCTAAAAATCAACAATGGGAAAATATCCTTGGGGGGAGGATTAACAAAAACAAACAAACAAACAAACAAACAAATAAATAAAGGTGATTAAATGTTAAAAAAAAGAAAGAAAAAGAGAAGTAGGGTTAACACATGTGTGTATGTGCGGACGCAGGAGGTGGTGATTTGAAGGCCTAAAATTTGACAGCTGATTTCAAGGAGAAGGGCTGGAAGCTGCATGTATGCAGCCAAAGTAAAGTTAACACATGTGTGTATGTGCGTGTGCGTGCGCGGACGCAGGAGGTGGTGATTTGAAGGCCCAAAATTTGCCAGCTGGTTTCAAGGAGAAGGGCTGGAAGCTGCATGTATGCAGCCCTTTCATTAGATTGAGAAAGGGAAGCACGCGGGGTGTGAAGGATGTCAGTGGAGGACTGATGGGAAATGTAGTGAGTTGAAGAAATTAAGCTATCCCTGAGGAAACAGCTTCTACTTAGCTCCAGCTGATGGCTGCCAGTTGGCAATGAAGACAGTTGCCAGATCTTCTGCGTTTTCAGAAGATGGAAATCCAGATTATTTAAAATGGGATATCTCCAATTTTTAAAACACTGTGTGGGCCAAATCAAACATGTTTGTGGGCTGAAACCAATGTGTGACCTACCATTGTGAGACCTTTGATTTATAGTCCTCACAAAACATGACATTTCTGTTCCAATTTGTAATCTCAGTGTGTTAGTTCCAGATTCAGTTCATTTTCTGTACTTCATCTTCCTCCTTTACTCCTTTATTATTTACACACATGTCTGAGGAGCCCTCAAGATCATAAATTCTTTTGATGGTACAATTGCACCTTTTTCAACTTTGTATCTTCTCCATGGTTTACTCTAGTGATTTAAATAGTGCAATACTCAGTAAGTTCTGGTTAAATAAGCCTTTGTTAAATAATGCCTTTTCAAAGCTAGTCACAGGAAACTTGAAGTAATAATGGGGGTCCATTAACTGAAACACAATTGGCCAAAAAAATAAATATCTGAAAGCCATTTTGAGATTTCTTCATCCAGTAATAGTTGACTATAATTCAGCCTAAAATAGACCTTTTCTCCATAAATACATTTTTCTGCCACATTTTCTCATTTCTGCCCAGTGGTGCTATCACTCTTCCACAAACCAGAAACATGGAGTTACTCATCTTCTTTTCTTGGTAATTTATTTCTGGACTCACCACTACTTCCAAAATGTTTTGCCTGGCCAATGTGGTTCAGTTGGTTGAGCATTGTCCCAGGCACAGAGAGGTCGCTGGTTTGATTCTTGGTCAGAGCACATGCCCTCGATGTTTCTCTCACATCAATGTTTCTATCTCTCTCTCCTCCCTTCCTCTCTCTAAAATGAATAAAAATATATTAAAATTTTTTAAATGATTTCAATGTCCATTTAGATGATCATTCCAATACCCGGTGTCTCAGTTTTTAATTTAATCGAATGACCTTGTTGGGTGGGGGGTCAAATGTAACTTCATTAACATAACAGAAGACACTCTAACCACCTAGGATCTTCCAAGGGTTTGAGAAACTGAGCCAGGAACTGTAGGTAAAAACTGTGGACGAAGACAAATATCTTATAAGTCACAACATCACAGAGACCAGCAAACTTTAAAGAAAATTATATTGGTGACTGATGTGAGGGGGCTCAAGATGGCGGTGGAAGGTGGAAGTTACACTCACCTCCTCCCAGGACCACATCAGAAGAGCAGCTAAAGTACAGAACAATCAACCTGAATAACCAACTGGAGACTAGCTGAACAGAAGTCTTATAACTAAGGATTTACAGAGGATCTCCCATTGAGACTGGTAGGAAGGCAGAGATGTAAATGGGGCTGGCCCTGCTGAAGTGGGAAAGAATCCAGAGTGATATCTTAGCTAAGGAGGTTCTTCCTCCCCCTGCCCCAGCCCTCCCCAGAGTCCAGGGGCTTTGGCCCCAACCCAGGCTCCCTAGTCCAGAGCACTAGAGCTGGAAAGGAGACCACACAGTATCTGGCTGGGAAAGTCAGCAGGGATTCCACCCACCCAGGTGAGAAGGGGAATGGCTGTCTCGAAGGGCCAGTGCACAGAATCTCAGTCAAGACATTCACCCTGAGTTTTAGCAGCCCCGCCCTGCAGGGAAAGCTCCTGGTGGAGAGGTTTCTGATAGCCTCCAGCCTGGGCCCCGGTGCAGCCCTTATTGAGGAGCTTGAACAGTGCCAGAATCTATAGATTCAATGCAATCGCTATCAAAATACCAGTGGCGTATTTCACAGCACTTGAACAAATAATCCAAAAACTTAGATGGAACAAAAAAGACCCTGACTAGCTATAGTAATCTTGAAAAAGAACAAAGTGGAAGGTATCACATTACCTGATATCAAACTATACTATGAGGCTAATAGTAATCAAAACAGTATGGTACGGGCATAAAACAGACACATGGGTTAATGGAACCGAATAGAGAGCCCAGGAATAAACCCATGTCTACATGGTAAATTAATCTAGGACAAAGGAAGCAAGAACATATAATGAGGTAAAGACAGTCTATACAATCAATGGTGTTGGGAAAATTGGAAAATGCAAAAAACTAAAACTGGACAACCGTCTACCACCATATCCAAGAATAAACTCAAAATGGATTAAAGACGTAAATGTAAGACCTGAAACCAGCAGAAGAAAACATAAGCAGTAAAATCTCAGACATTTTTCTTAGCAATATTTCTTCTGATATATCTTCTCAGGCAAGGGAAACAAAGGAAAAAAATAAATAGGACTACATCAAACTACAAAGTTTTTGCACAACAAGAGAAACCATCAACAAAATAAAAAGACATCCTACTAAATGGAAAAAGATATTTGCCAATGACACATCCAATAAGGAGTTAGTATTCTAACTTTATAAAGAAGTCAGAGAACTCAACACCAGAAACACAAATAACCCAATTAAAAAATGGGTAGAATACCTGATTAGACACTTCTCCAAAGAAAACATACAGATGGCTGATAGACATATAAAAGTTACTCAATATTACTAATTATCAGAGAAATGCAAATCAAAACCACAATGAGATATTACCTTATACCTGTCAGAATGGCTATCCTCAATAAATCAACCAATAACAAGTGTTGGCAAGAATGTTGAGAAAAGAGAGCCATAGCGCACTGTTGGTGGGAATGAAGATTGATGCAACCACTATGGACAACAGTACAGATGCTTCTAAAAAAAATAAAAATGGAATTGCATGATGACCCAGTGATTCTACTTCTGGGTATATATCCGAAGAAACAAAGAACACTAATGTGAGAGAATATATGCATCTACCTGTTCATTGCAAAATTATTTACAATAGCCAAGATATGGAAGCAACCTAGGTGTTCATCAACAGATGAATGTATAAAGAAGAAGTGGTGCATATATACAATGGAATATTTACTTGGCCATAAAAAAGAATGAAGCCTTACCTTTGTGACAGCATGGATAGACCTAAAGGGTATTATGCTAAGTGAAATAAGTCAAACAGAGAAATACAAATATATGATTTCACTTATATGTGGAATCTAAAGAACAAAACAAAACAAACAGAATAGAAATAGACTCACAAATACAGAGAACAGACTGATGGTGCCAGATGGGAGGGGGCTGGGGGGCTGGGTGAAAAAGGTGAATGGATTAAGAAGTATAAATTGGTAGTTACAGAATAGTCACAGGGATGTAAATTATAGCATAGGGAACAGAGTCAAAACAATATTGTGATAAGTATATATGGGATGATGTGGGTACTTGAAATATTGGGTGTAACACTTCATAAAGTATATGGTTATCTCACCACTATGTTATACATTTGAAACATGTACAGAATAATATGGAATGTAAACTGTAATTAAAAAACAACAACAAAAAAGAAAATTATGTTGGCAAAACATCATCTTGAACTGAAAGAAGAGAGACAGTACAAAAGGAGAAGAGGCCTTTGAGTCATATCTATACTGGCAGGAAGCAGGCTAAGAAAACTGTGGAACTGCAAACACACGGGATATCTTTCATGGAAAAGAAAAAAATAACTTAGAGCACAAGACCAAAGGCCAGAAAATAGAGCCAAGTGTCATGGAGAATCATTCCCAGGAAGAAATAATTCCTAGTTCTAATCAAAGAACTTCCAAATGTTGCCTAACTAAATTTCAGAAGCTCTATAGACTAGTGACGTCTGATGATATTTCCCCCCACTTTTAATTAAACAGGAATGACCATAATAGTTATCCTATGCCTGTCCCACTATTGTATGTTGGTAGATGTGGGGCAGTTAACTTGTCTCTTTAGTTCACAGGTCTTTATATAGACAGTAACCATTCTTGAAGAGAGGAACTTGAGGTTCCTAATCAAGGAACCACTCCTGAAAGGCCTCATTCACATCTGGATCTGATTTAGATGATGAGATCCTTGATTTAAAGCTGATGCTGTTTGACAATGAGAACTTGGAGGTTTGGGAGAGAATGGGTATATTTTTCTCCCTTTTGGATTGCTCTCTGAGGATAATAAGTCATCATGTCATGGAGACATTCAACCAGCCTAAGAAGCAACCCATGTGCAGAGGAACTGTCAATAACCAGCACCAAGTTGCCAAGCATGTAGATACAATGAATCCTCCTGTATCACTTAAGCCTCCTGACTGGGAGGGGGTTATTGGAACTTTTAATCCAGTGGTTCTCAACCTTCCTAATACCACGACCCTTTAATACAGTTCCTCATGTTGTGGTGACCCCCAACCATAAAATTATTTTCGTTGCTACTTCATAACTGTAATTTTGCTACTGTTATGAATCATAATGTAAATATCTGATATGCAGGGTGTATTTTCATTGTTACAAATTGAACATAATTAAAGCATAGTGATTAATCACAAAACAATATATAATTATATATGTGTTTTCCGATGGTCTTAGGCGACCCCTGTGAAAGGGTCATTCGACCCCCAAAGGGGTCGAGACCCACAGGTTGAGAACCGCTGTTTTAATCTATAGCCAGTTGATCAGAAGCACAGTTAGAGTTGAGTTGAATTCTTGGACACCCTGCTGGTGTCAGAATTGTTTGTTGTTATGGTGAACCCTCTCGTGCTTCCATGGAAATTGGGGTCCAGAAACCCCTTTGAGACTCTGATAAATATTACTGGGGTTCACGCCACTGAGATAAGCCATACTTTGTGTTTCTGCTGAGACTGCTGAGGGACAGTATCCTTGAACTTCTTATATGCTCTATTGTTTGATTAAGCAGTTGTGTGGAGTATCCCTTCAGAGATCTTAACAAAAGATTTTATAGTCATAACCTTAGCTTTTTTTTTCTTTTTCGTAGAGTCTCTGGATTTGATCTTGTCCCAAAGCTATTTCTTAATATTAATATCAATTGTCATCTGGAGAGGATGGGAATTTTCAATCTCAACAATTCCTGGCTTCTTTTTGTTTATGTCATTCCTTTAGCTCATCTATCTCCTTTTACACTTTACTGCACAATAAGAAAGAACCTGTTGGCACCATCAGGGCTTTGAATGGAATCTTCTTGGCTAAGTCACACAGATCATTAAATACCCTTTTCTACTTTCCAATGTCTGCCACTACATAGTGAGAATCTATTTTCTTATAGTTTCCAGTGACGTTTTCCTCACTTTCCTTTAAGGCCTCATCTGAAGTCTCCTATAAGGCCATTTGGCATCTACTAACAGAGCTTTCTAGGCTCTCAGACTTTCACTGTTATTCTCTTCAAACTCCTTCCACAAAGGGCTTGCATATGTTCAGTTTTCCAGATAGTGCCAAACAGTTTTCCAAAGTGCTTGTGCAAATTTACATTCCAACCAGCAGTGTGTGAGTTCCAGTTCTCCACATTTAATACATTTGTTATTGTCCCTCTCTTTCATTTTTCTACTCTTATAGGTGAGTAGTGCTATAATGTGGTGGTTTCAATGCACATTTTATTTATTTATGGGTTGAACACCATTTAAAAATGTTTTTTGGCTTCTTTTAGTTTTCCTTTTGTCAAAGGGCTTATTCAAGCATTTGTTCACTTTTCTATTGGGTTGTGATTTTTTCTCATTGATTTAAGAGCATTCTTATATATTCTAAATAACAAGCCTTTTTCAGTCCTATAGATTTCAGTTATCTTTTCCCATTCTGTGGCTTATCTTTTCTCTCATTTTAAGATGTTTGTCCTTTTTTCATAAATGGAAGTTCTTAATTTAATATATTCATCTTACTAAATTACTTCTTCTATGGCTAGTGCTTTATATGTCTTATTTTAAAAGCCCTGCCTTACTCTAAGGCCATGAAGATATTCTCTTCTCAATGCTTTATAATATTACCTTTTATATTTAGGTTTATAAATCATCCTTTTTTAAAAAAATATATTTTATTGATTTTTTACAGAGAGGAAGGGAGAGGAATAGAGAGTTAGAAACACCGATGAGAGAGAAACATCGATCAGCTGCCTCCTGCACACCCCCCACGGGGGATGTGCCCGCAAGCAAGGTACATGCCCTTGACCAGAATCGAACCTGGGGCCCTTGAGTCCAAAGGCCGACGCTCTATCCGCTGAGCCAAACCGCTTAGGGCTAAATCATCCTTTTTGATTTTTGTTTATTCTATGAAGAAAGGTTTCAATTTTCTTTTTTTCTGTGTGGATACACAATTGTCCCAACATGATCTATTGAAAGATCATGATCTTTTCCTCATGGCTCTTGGGTGTTATTTCTTCCCCACTTGAATGCCTATGTGTGGGTTTGTTTCTAGTCTCTTTATTCAATTTCTTTGGTGTACATATTCATAGAAGCTTCATTTATATAGCAAAAAACCAAACAAACTGAAAACAATTCAAATGTCCACCAATAAGTGAATACATAAAGAAACTGGTATACAATGGACTATTACTCTGCAATAAAAATAAAAAATAGTGTTAATACAACAATGTGGATAAATCTCAAAAATATTATTTTTGAGCAAAGAAAGCCAGACACATAAAAATAATGCCATAGGCTTCTACCTAGATGAAATTCTAAAACAAGAAAAATTAATCTAAAATGACATAAAACCCATCAATGATTGCTTGGGGCAGGGAAATCCTCAAATCACCTAATAGCTGAAAAGTCGCCCTGACACTATTCTCTTCTTATAAATTGAGACAGGACTACAATCATGATTAGGATATACAGGTGCCCCACTAGGTAAGAACACACATTTTCTTAACCTTCAGTGTCTATGGATCAGTAGATTGACACTTGTAAAGTGATGATAATAATAGCACCAGTAAGAGCAAAAGTTTATATTGCACTTAATATCTACCAGGCATTATAATGTTTTACACATATCATTCCGTGTATTTACCATGAAAGACTTTGTGGGTAAGTATCATTATCTTTGTTTTATAGATGAAAAAACGGAGGCGCAGAAAAGTTATCTAATTTACACAAAGTCACACAGCAGAGCTGAATTATTAATCTTGGCAGTCTGGCCTGGGTGCAGAAAAGTTATCTAATTTACACAAAGTCACACAGCTATTAAATGGCAGAGCTGAATTATTAATCTTGGCAGTCTGGCCTGGGAGTCTGTACTTATAACCATGATCTGAATCAATGCTACAAACATGCACTGTCTACATAGCATTACAGCAAAAGGTTGATTTGGTAAGTCCAATGAAAAGTAGTTGCTTGTTAGAATTAGCAATATAATTGGCAAGTTTGGGGGGAAATCTAAGTGGGGTTATGATCTTGTTATTTAAGATTTGAGAAAAATTCACATTCTCCCCCCAAATAAAATAAAACAACAAACAAACATAAAGCTGACTCTGCAGAGAGGAATGGGAGTTGGAGGGCTTGTATTATCCAGATGATTGGATTCACAGAATTGCAAGCCTCCTGCTTAACCAGGCTCTTTAAGTGGGACCAGGTCCTTGATCTGTCTGAAAGAGAACTTTTCAGTCTGTCACTAAGCCAAATCCTTCTCTTCTTCTCCTAAAGATATTTGTAATTTGTTTGTGATGTATTGAAATTTGTCTGGCTGTGGGAGAACTGCATCTTTAAAGTTCATTTCACTGCCTATTTCATTCTATTTGGGAAACTTTGTCTTCTTAAAAGATGTTTCTCTGAGAGAGCACATTTTCATCTGAAGTTTATGAATTAGCATGCCCAATACAGCACACAATTTATTCTATTATTTTCTTAATAAGGTACTTAGTGGACACGGCAGCTGGTTGTGGGTGTACCAAGATAGCTACAAAGCCCCTCAAACACTTGTTTCTATTTGACACCTTTGCTGGTGAATATTGGTTAAAATTGTGGTTTTAGGGAACTAGCCTCAAAAATTGATAGTACTAAAAGCTATTTTCTAACCAAACTGAAATACTTTTCTGTCATGTAATTAATATCTAAAAACAGGAAAATGCGATTATTCCAGTTACTTATTTTGGTCAGAGAATCTTTCTAAATACACATATGACACTAATATGTTAAATATGTGTTACTTCACCTCTATGCTATATATCTTCTATCGATCAGCCTCTTAGAGACACATAGGAGTGAATTGTGCCTTAAAAAAATTAACATTTCTATCTACTTAAATTTTTTTAAATTGATTTTTCGAGAGAGGAAGGGAGAGGAAGAAATATCAATTGGCTGCCTCCTGCATGCCCCCTGCTGGGTACCAAGCCTAAAACCCAGGTATGTGCCCTGACTAGGAATCAAACTGGCAACCTTCAGTGCACTGGACGACACCCAACCGAGCCACCCCGGCCAGGGCAACACTTCTACCTACTTAAAAAGTTCTGTTCTTCTACCTTTATTTTTTGCTTTATCTTGTTTTTCTCCCAGGCATCTTCTTTCTCAGTTTAACTTCTTGCCACATCTCTCTGCCAGAAGTCTTTCTTTATTTTCCTTTTTTTGGACCCTGGAGATTGGTAACAGTAGTGCTAGCAGTAGTGCTGAGTCCCAGCTCAGGATCCTAGCTGGGCTAGCATTGGTTGGGAGGAGAGATGAGAGTGGCTATACAGCTTGACTAGTTTATTGTTTTTGAGTTGCACCAATGGGAGACGTCAAAGAAATAGAATATATTTTACTCGGTTTAATATGTCTCTGTAGAGGGCATCCTAATTTTACATGATATGGGAGAAGGCATATCTCTCCAATTCTTTCCCAATGGGCATGCCAGTAAAACAGGAATGCGTAAACATTTGAAAGACAGGGATTGTTATGACAGGACCTGCTGCAGTTATAGGGCATTATGGCTGGTACAATGCAGCTTACGATGCTGTCGCAGATGAAAACTGATTTCTTGTGACTCTGATTTTATTAGTTTCCCATTGCTGTTGTAACAAATTACTGAAAACCCAGTGACTTAAACAATACAAACTTATTAATTATAGTTCTGATGATTAGAAGTCCTAAAATTCCACACATTCTCTGTACTTGATGCAGAGAATCTACTGGCTTTTGAAATCTCTGAGTATTGTGCCAACCAAACATACAAATCAAAGTTAATCCTCTGGATAAAGATCCTGAATCCACAGAATTCCAACTCTATCTCTCCACTAAGCTCTCACAGAGAGCTTGCAAGAGTTGTTAACATACTTGCTCACGGCCAATTTCCATCAAGCATAATATGAAAACATTGCATTATCAAATTTAATGTGTGGCTTACTGTCACTATCAGCACAGAAAAAGGCCTTTTTACTGATATTTCTTAATTTTTAAATGTATTTTTATTGATTTCAGAGAGGAAGAGAGAGATAGAAACATCAATGATGACAGAGAATCCTTGATTGGCTGCCTCCTGCACGCCCCACACTGGGGATCGAGCCCGTGTGCCCTTGACCGGAATTGAACCCGGGACCATTTAGTCGTAGGCTCACACTCTATCCATTGAGCCAAACCGGCTAGGGCTCTACTGATATTTTAAAAGGGAGTTGTCTTGCCTTGCTCTTAAAGTTCTTCATTCTCTTTCTCTCCATACTTTGATTAGAGAAAGTGGTATGGAGAGTATGATGGGAAAGATGAACAATGAGGAAGGAGGAATGACAGACATCAGGTGGTAACTTGAAAGATACACAATTCCACCCTAGGGACAATAGGACATATTGAAGAATTTAGGTAGATGAGGGCTAGGGAGAAGTCCAGGGTTATTACTGGGTATTTTGGCTTGGTACAGAGTGGTGGGAAACAGAAGAGCAGGCTTTGGAGGTAAGATGCAGGCTAGTAAGTTGGAATTGCTTATGGGATATCAAAGTGGAGGAGGTAGACAGGCAAACTGGCTATGTGGATCTTAGGCTCAGGAGAGATTTGGGCTTGCATTATGGATTTATGAGTCATCCGTGTAAGGATGGTAATTGAGAGCACTACTGAAGATAGTATACATAATTAAAAGAGACGATGGCATAAGATAGAGACCCGAGGAGCACCAACATTTAGAGGACAGGCAGAGGAAAAGTCTGCAAAGGAGACTGAGGAATGGTTAGAGAGGTCATTGGTAAATCAGAAAGAGGTGACATATTAAAGAATTTGTACCCATTCCTTGGGTGCTACTTTTGAAAACATGTTTAACTCACAATTCAATGTGACTTGAAAATTGTTTTCTCATATATAAAACAGGGCCAATAATTCCTTATTTGCATCAAAGGGTTATGAGGTTCAAGTGAAAAATGTATTTGAAAATATTTGTAAAGTGTTATACCAGTGGTCTATCAATGTGCATCAAAATCATTGCAAAGACAAAGATTACTGTGTTTCCGATTTCATAATAGCAGTAGTTTTAGATTCAGTAGATATGGGGTGGGGCCTCAGAATTTGAATTTTCTGTAATTTCTCAAATGATGCTGATATTGCTGGTTTTGGGACCACCCTTTGAGAACTACTGTGTAAAACAAATGTAAGGAATTATGCTTTTGATTTTATAGCAAAATTCACTGAGTTGTCCTCCACTGTTGTGTCTGTTTCATCCCCTAATCTTTTTTTTATTCCTGTATCTTCCATCAACAGCTGTTATTGAAACATCTTTGCCCCGCTTCGTACCTAGTACCTAGCAATATATGTTTCTGTACGTGAAAGGTTAGCTTAGTGCAGTATTTTGTTGATTACTTACTGGTACATAGCTTGATTAAGGATAGGAGAAATTTTTGGTATTTCTTGTGGGTAGGAGCAGATAAGCAGAAACTTGTTGGACTAAGAGGTGGGATTTATCCCACCCCCACCTCAGTTAATTAGATGCAGAATGCTACTTGTTACCTACTTCCAAAAATCCCATTAGAGAACTTGTAATTTGATCCAGAGGGAGCAGCAGGAGAGTCAGGTAAGAGGAAAAATTGACCTCATTCTTCAGTCTTTCCTAAATCCTGAGAAATGTGCACCTCAACGCTGCCTTTTCCAATCCCACAAAACACGGAATCAGGAAAACGCATTAGCACCCTAGTACAGACTAGGAACACAGAGCGGGGAGGCGACTCGGCTCGGTCAAGACAGAAGGAAACTGGGGGAGGGGAAAGAAAACTTCCCTAGGTGGGAGTCTGCAGCGGCCGCGGGAGGAGAAGGGGAGTGGGGCAGTGCACCTCGGGCGTCAGCCAGACACTCTGCCTCCGGGCATGTGGGAAACTGAGGAAGGAGGGAGAAAGGCTGCCCAGAGCGAGATCCCAGGAGCGTCTGCCACCGCTTTTGAGTGAAGATATGGAGAGCTAGAGCTTTCTGCTCCACTTCTCCCCGCCTGGAGGCCATTTCTCCAAATTTCACTGCGATAAGGAGGGAGCGCTGGGCAGGGTCAGCATAAACCAGAGTTACCGCCTGGCCCACAGCAGACCCCGCTCCGGCCCTAGCCTAGGCGGGCGGATGGCCCTCGGGACGCTGAAGTTACTCCGTGGAGGGGGAGGGGTCATCAAGCTCCTCTCCAATCACTGCGGCCGTTCCACAATTTGCATATCTTATGCAAATGACCTCCGGTTCAGCTCCCCCGCCCCTTGGGCGCTGTGGGGACAGCGCGGGCCGGACGAAGGTGAATACATGGGGATAATGTGGCGGCCTCGCTGGGTCTAGGCGGCGGGGCGGCGGACGGAGGCTGAG
>NW_005364596.1:1929222-1939953 GCF_000412655.1 Myotis brandtii
GAAGGGTATTTAAGGCTTGCACGCGCGAGGCTGCGGAGATCCTGGGGGCAGCCGCGACTTCGGCCTCGCCGCTCGCTCTTGCTCCTTATTCCGTTTCCTCTGGCCTCTGCCCCTCGGTACCCTTTTGGCGCTGCGCTCCCGCCGCCGCGCTCAGCCGTTTTTGCCCGGCGCCGAGTCCAGGTGGGAGGCAGTTGGCGTGCGGAAAAACACCGGCTAGGCAGACCTAAGGCAAACTAGCAGACGCAACAGGTCCGCGTTGCGGGGCGAGGGGAGCGGCGGCCACCGCAGCCGTCTCTCACGGTCCCCGGCCCCTGGGCGGCCGCCCGCGGGGACCTCCGAAGTGCCCGTCCTCAGGGGGGTGTCAGCAGGACTATCCGAGTTGGGTTCCTTTCTGGTTTTTGCCTTGTGGCCACCAGTCCATAGACGGAGGGTGCTCTTCACCCCCAGGTAGGAGAGGAGAAGAAGGCGGAGGACGGTCCAGGACTGCTGGTCTCTGCACTGGGGAGAGCGGGGGTCCATCCGCGCGCGCCCCTCTCTCACTCCACCAACTAGTTGTACAGCCCACCGGACTGAACTTTGGAGGAATCGTCCTTTTTCTTTCCCTTTACGATTATTGGAAGTGGGAGAGGGTGGGAGGCAGCGGACCCCGCCACGATGCTGCCGAAGAAGCCTGCAGGAAAAGGAGGGGCCGGAGAGCCGGGCTCCGAGGACCCGAGCCCCGCCCGGCAGTCTTGTGCCCGCACCGTGCCCCCAGGCGCGGTCCTGGCGGCCCTCCTGTCAGTGGTGGCCGTGATGTCTTGTCTGTACCTGGGGGTGAAAACCAACGATCTGCAGGCGAGGATCGCCGCTCTCGAATCCGCCAAAGGGGACCCTTCCATCCGTCCGCTTCCCGATTGCCTGGATCAGCTCAAAGCAGTGGTGCAAGAGAAAGTGGAGCGACTTCTGGCTCAGGTGTGAAAAGCTGGGGTATTTTGCACGTGCATAACATCTCGCACAGGAGTGATTCTGTGTATACGACCAGCCTACCCTTGTTGTCCGCATACTTGGTGTGGCTGTGTGCACATATGCTAGGCGTCCATCCATGGTGGCATATGTTTGTACTGTATATGCACATCCTTTGATACCACCCTCTCTATGTGTCTCATCTTCCTTCACTCTTCTGGATATTTGCATGTTAAATCTATTTGGAGCTCTTAAGCGGGAAGGGTGACCAGAATGGCAGGGTGGCATTATAGCTTCTCTTAGTTTTCCAAAGTCTCATATGAATCTTTACCGATTTTGTGGAGAATATTCCTTGCAGAATAACATCTGTTCTGTTCTGTTATGTTCTTCAAGAGGGTTAGGACCAGAGGTGCTATTAATATCCAAATGGTAATCACTCTTGAAAGTAAAATAACCCTGAATGTGATTTAGAACCAGTTATTTCATACATTGAATGGTCTCCTATTAAATGTTTAAAAAGAAAAAAATAGCTTAATTTTTTTGGTAAAAGATGCAGTGCCAGAGGTGTTTATGAATGCAGAGCCATTGGACTTGAGAGTTTAAAGTAATCTGCAATATGTATCAAAATCAGGGGCAGCTTTAGACTGGAGTTAGGAGGTTTTCTGGAACTTGCTTTTCTAACAGAGAGGCTGTTTGGCAGTAGTTGCAGCGCAACATGATAAGCAGTTGACCTCCATGCATAAAGTATTGGCTGTTTTAAAACACATAACTTACCTAGAACTGCAACATGTTAATGCCAGGTTTTTGCATTGGCTGCATATGTATGAGCTGAGGTAGTGGGTGTTGGTAGTTGAACAATGGAGAAAGATGTTATACAAGGCCAGCAGTCTTTTTTTTAAAAATTAATTTATTATTATTTTTTTCTATTTTTTTCAGCAGTCTTGATATCATGTCAATGATCATTTTCTTTTTTTTTTAGGGCTTGGGTACTGTTACCTTTTGACTGAGTCCAAAGTACATATGTAAACTTTAGTTATGCAGGCTATCAAATGCTGGTGAATCAAGCATATGGACAGAGAATCCCTGAAGAACCCATTTCTCTCCAATGCTACTGATGACTCTTAATACCTCTTCTTTCCACCCCCTGCAGAAATCCTATGAACATATGGCTAAAATAAGAATCGCAAGAGAAGCACCTTCAGAATGCAACTGCCCAGCAGGTAAAATGGAACTTATTTAACAAGGTTGACTCCATAGCAGAGCATTTTAAAACAAAAGTCCTGTGTCTGTCAAGTCTACCTGTAATAATAGTAAAGAAAGAATGCAGACCCAACTCACTTTAATAAAATCAACATGTCTCAGTCAAAAGAATGGCAAATAAAGCCCCAAATATTATTTTAAGCAGCATACCAAGGTCTGTTATGGGAGAACAAAAGAGAGAGAGATAATCACCATGGAAAATATGGCAGATGATGTACAAATATGAAATTCTTAGATTCACAGATTGAAAAATATTGTTCAATTTTATTCAATTTTAATGCCTACTGTGAAAAGGACGGCAGAACACGTTAGATTCTGAATTCCCTGGTGGCAAATGGATTAGCACAGGTTTCCATTTGCTCCTTTTAACATATGATTATGTTAGTAAAGGACCTTAACTTTCTCTCCTGCTTTTATTCTTTTCTATCAAAAAGGGTTCTGCATTCTTTAGCTAAAGGAAATTTGTTCTTTACCTTGAGCTTCCCATTGCTAACTACTGCATTCTCAATGACATCTCAGAAAAGGCTCTTATATTTTTACCATTTTTTTCTCTTCAGCTTTAGGGAATTATATTAATGACAACATATTAGTAGAAGGATAGAGAAGAGATATTAATGAATGAAATCTCTAGGTAATCATTAAATCTTCCTCAGTAGACCTCTGAGGTTCGGGAGTCAGTTATCTGTAGACCTAACAATTTAGAAGCCCTTGGAGTATGTCTATTGGAAAACATCTAGTGGATTCAACTGATCAAAGCCATGGAAAACTGCCATCAGTAGAGATATTTATTTCAGATAAATCTTGTTAATGCATTTATGAACATTTACTTTCTTTTACCACCTCTTATGGAAAAGTGAGTCTCTTACATTTTCTGTAATGTCCAGGCATAAGATGCTTAGATACTTATACATGGAAAGCTTACTTCCTATATTTTTCATATTCTGAGTTTTTTTTCTCATGATAACTTGTTTTTCCTCACCATAACACAGCTAAATCAGGCACCATATTTAGAAATTTTAAATGTCAACTCCCAGTTGTACAGCATACAAGTTTTATTATTTATGTTCTGCTACTTTGCTGACCATAATGGAACTGTAGTTTTGGCAAATGAAGCCCTTTCAATTGAGAAGACATATACATTAGGTAACAGGGAAACATTAATGTTTGTTTTGACATTGTAGGTTTCATTCTTGCTTGCTTTAAATTGGAAAAGACCTCAGAAGTCAGAAATTCAAGGAAAACACTTTGTAGTGCAGGAATTAACTCACAAAACCTCATCAGCTTGGAGGGATTATTTAAATTCTCAAATCAGTTGGTATAGAACTTCACTGGTCATATACACTTAGAGCCCAGCATTTTTTTCTATTCAGTACTCTTGTTAGCTGTGTGACAAACAACTAGTGTTTAAGTAAGAGGATTCTTAGTGAACTGGGTAAAAAGTAGAGAAGTGACACCCACAGCACTGAGTTTTATTACTTGTGAACTTAACTGCTTTATTATGTTTGGTATAAACGAGCTGTTGAGGTCTAATATGTAATCTAGAAGAAATACATTATATTTAGGGTTTACCTTACATTATCTTGGAATATCATTTTGAATCATTTTTCTTCTTAACATATTAACTGAATAATAAACAGCGATTTCACCATAATAACAAATAAATAATAAATGGTGATTTCCTTGGCTGTTTTGTTGGCCCTCAGTAATGGCTGCTTTACTTTCTTGCACCACTAGAGCTCCACATTACATCAGTTTTCACCAGGTTGTTTGAGAGGTAAATATTTCAAGGTGCACATTTCACTACACAGAATCAAACAGGTTTCTTGTTGACGGATCACTATTATAGAAACACTTTAAGCTTGTGGAATAATTAGATATCATCAAAATAAAGGCATTATGTTGAAAGTAGTATTCTGGGGTAAAACTAGTGATTTTAAGTTATGGTCAGTGATTATTGTTTTAGGGAATGAATGGGGTAAAACTAGTGATTTTAAATTATGGTCAGTGATTATTGTTTTAGGGAATGAATGGGCTGGCCAAGAGGAAAAGGAAGGAGATACAGCACTTCCCACCTGGTTTGGCTCTAACCCTGGTTTGCAGTGACTAAGAGTTGTCACCCAGACATCTGTTTGTAGGGCAGAGTGAGACAAGTCTGTGACCTCAGCTCGCTCAGTTCCTGTGGACAGATGCCCACCCCTTGAAGTTGACACTCCTGTTGACTATCTCCGTCACAGAGCCAATGACTGATAGCAAAGGATTAATGCTGTGTTGTTTGTGTTCACTTTAATTGCTTTTGATAGAACTCAGTCCCAGGGAGGTTTATCCAGGTAGGCTATAAGGAAATCATAGAATTTATAGAGGTTTTTAAAATAGATATTTTTAAGCACAGGAAGGAGCATGTATGGGAGAGGGATGAGATAGAATATTACTGAGTAATTTCTAATTATACCAGTAGGGGAATCACTCTCATTTAATCTTCACAACGACCCCGAGAGTTAAATATTGGTGATCTCATTGTATAGATTAGGAAACTGGACTCAGAAGGTGACTAACTTACCATAGTAAAGACAATGTCAGGATTCATGGCCACATCTGATAGAATCAAAAGCTCAAAGTCGAGTGAGGGATGGAGAATGAGTATACGCTTTGGAGCTGAACAGTTTTGGATTAAAATCCTAGGTCTCCTATTAAATAACTGTGTGACGTTGGTCAAACTAATGAACTTTATTTTCCAGTTTCCTCATCTGCAAAAAAGTAACTAATAATAATACCTTCCTTGTAGGATAATAATTTAAACAGTTTGGCATATTGGTGTTTGGCTATTCAATACATAGTAGCAATTACTATTCTTTATACTGTATTATATGCTATTTAATTTTCATCTGGTCCATAGGGACACATGATAGAGGTGGGAAAACCAAGGTCTGGAGATATGTAACTTGCTGAAAACCCAATGGTAAATGACAGGTTTTGGACTAGAACATTATGCTTAATTAAACACATATATCTATAGGTTATTTATGCAGATAATCAGTCAAACAACTTAGTGTTGCAGTGCTACACCAAGATATTTATATTAGTCTACTAAATTATTTTTTTACCAAAATTACAGGAAAAACTTTTGACCTTGTAGGTAAACCAGGATTGAAGTAGATAAAACCTGGCCTTAAAAAAGTATGGGGATATTTTAAAATGTCTTTACAGTTTTGATACTAGGTGTTTACAAAAAGAAATACTTTAACTTTCTGACTCATTTTCACACTGTAATATTTTAAAAATATTTAAATTTTTAAATTATTATTAAAGTATAATTTATAATAATTACCCATTTTAAGTGTATAATTTAAATATTTAAAAAATAATTTTATGGAGTTGTGTAATCATCACCACAATCCAATTTTAGATCACCTTTGTCACCTCTGAAAATTCTCATTTACTTTTATATATATACTAGAGGCCCGATGCACAAAATTTGTGCACGGGGTTGGGGGACGGTCCCTTAGCCTGGCCTGTGCTCTCTCACAATCCAGGACCCTTTGGGGGATGTTTGCCTGCCAGCTTAGGCCCAATTCCCCCAGGAATGGGGCCTAACCTGGCAGTCAGACATCCCTCTCACAGTCCAGGGCTCTCGCAGTTTGGGACCCCTCACTCCTTACTGCCCGCCTGCAGCGGAGGCAGGACAGGCTCCCGCCACTGATGCTGTGCTCACCAGCCATGAGCCCGGCTTCTGGCTGAGCAGCACTCCCCCTGTGGGACAGCCGCTCAGCCAGAGGCCAAGCTTGCTGTTCCTTAGCGCTGCCTCAGAGGCAGGAAAGGCTCCTGCCACTGCTTCTGGCTGAGCAGTGCTCCCCCTGTGGGAATGCACTGACCACCAAGGGGCAGCTCCCCCATCGAACATCTGTCCCCTGGTGGTCAGTGCACGTCATAGCGACCGGTCATTCTGCCATTCAGTCAATTTGCATATTGTTGAGATTATTACAGATGTCCCTCTTTTTCTCCCCCCAGAGCTCCCCTCCTCCCAGTTCCCATCCCACCCCAGGCCCTCGCCACCTTATTGTCTGTGTCCATAGGTAATGCATACATGCATATAAGATACCATTTACTTTTTAAAAAAGAATAATTTTATTGATTTTTTACGGAGAGGAAGGGAGAGGGATAGAGAGTTAGAAACATCGATGAGAGAGAAACATCGATCACCTGCCTCCTGCACATCCCCCATTGGGAATGCGCCCGCAACCAAGATACATGCCCTTGACTGGAATCGAACCTGGGACCCTTCAGTCCGCAGGCTGACGCTCTATCCAGTGAGCCAAACCGGCTAGGGCTCCCATTTACTTTTTACATGTGCTCAGAAGCTCTATTTTAAAAATATTTGCATTAAAGAAACCCCAAAATAAAATTTAAGAAACCATATACATTGGAGCTCTGTTTAGCAGAATATTTGATTCAGCAGTAGCTGAACCATGGAAATTTGGCTGGTATCTGTGGCTTGGCCTTTGTAAAACTTGACCCTCATCTTTGAGAATAAATTGTTTGTTTTTGCTCTGGCTGTAGAATTCCATTTTGGGTTCTGTTCTTGCAGTCCTACAGAAGGTATGTATAAACCAGGCATATTTATGGGAGGGTTTCTATGATAAGGAACACAGGGAGCTAGGCAGCCAACCAAATGATGTTTAGAGCACAAAGGTTTCTGTGCCTTACTCATCAGTAGTGTTGCCTGCCCAGGGTATTAGGTATAAGAGCCTCTGTGGTGTAATGGACTGAGAATGTGAATGGGCAATCAAGAATACAGAATTCTAATCCTGGCTTTGTCATTAACATGTTATACAATCGGGGGCAAGTATTTTTAAGAATGACTTTTACAGACTTAGTTTTTATATCCTCTCAGTATGAGTGTTGGACTGGAATGGTTTTGAAAGGCATTTGTCAATTCTCCAAGCATAAAGAGACTTCTGTGTGCCAAATATCATGCTAGAGACTTGGAATCTGCCCTCATGGAGCTTACATTTCAATGAGGATGACAGACATTTATTTAAAGTTGACATGAATTTGCAGGTGTGACAGGTGCAACCAAGAAAAAAAACAGTGTGTTTGGAGCATGTGACCAAAATTTCTCCCATGTTGTAAATATTAAGGATTTTTAAAAAAATTTTCTCTGTGGAAAACCCCCGAGAAATTCACAGCAGGAGAAAAATCATAACATGAGAAATCTGGCTTCTGATTAGAGATAAAGCTGTAGCAATGAATAAAAAGATGATTGGCATAGCCTTTCCTGACTTTTGGCTTTCTAAGAATTTATGGTGAGATGAAGGTGCACAGACACTTGGTTGATCTACACTGATACCCAACTGAAACAAAAAAGTGACTTTAACATATAAAGGGTAGTGATAGATAAGATGGTAATTTATTCTTCTACGTTTCTTCTGAAAACAGTGAGATTTGGGTTGAATAAGAGTCAAAACTTTCTGCCCGGTGGGTACTGCACAGGACCTGGCCCTTTGACATTCACTAAAAAATGATGAAACGTAACACAGCTGGTCATCTGCTCGGAGAGTTTAGCTAGAGATAAAAAAGATATACCACATAACTTCTGAGGTTCCTACCCACCCTCCAAGCCTATGAAAATGATAACATACAAAATAAGAATATATGTAGGCAATTAAAGTCGCTCTGCTTTATAAATGTGAGTGATACATTTGGTGGCTGGCTTTGTGGCATCTTCTCAATTTGGGTGGAAATAAATGTTAACTGTAGCTTTAAGATTGTGCACCCTTTTCCATCGTATTACCTTGCTAACATAAATTACTCCTATAAAATTTGTATTTCCTACTAACATGGTTTTTCACCATGCTGTACATTTTTCCTAACCAGCGGCACACTGAGTGGGAAGAGTGTATCTAGTCAGGGCATAGTAATTTGTAGATTTTCAGTTATGTGAGGTAAAGAAAGTCAGAACTAGTTTTCAGAAAGAGAGCAAATTAAAATACTAAAAATGTTATTTAAACGAGAATAGTAGGCAATCCCCTCCTCTTGTAAGCCCAGATAATCCAGTGTGACATCAAAGTGCCTCAAAGCATTCATGTTATTTTCATCCTTATAAGCACAACAGTTTGGGTGTAACACTTAGTTGGTCCAGTAGTGACAGCTGGCAAAACGCCCTGTCACCCACAGGACCAGGGACAAATTGCCTCTTGAAGCAGTGTTCTTGTTTCCTAGCTTCTCTTCTGTTTCTCTTGTCTAAAAATTATTAAGAAGTAAATTCTTCAAATGTTCTTTTTCTCTTTCTTACCTTAGTAATTCTGTTTTTCCATGAGCTAGAATTTATTTAAGAGGAGGGCATAAGTTCTGCATAGGGGTTAATTCTTTCTAGCTCATTGGAAGAATGTATAGGTACAAGTAGCCTCTCCGGACCATTGTGCTTCCGATTGGCTTGGAACTGCAAAATCAACTGTGGTATTTGAAAAAACAGTATTTGAATGTCAGATACAGGTCTAGGAACGGAGGAGGAGGGCATCCTTTTATCAACAAGATTAGGTAAATGGCGGGCGTAAGGGGAAAACATGCCAGAATCAGGACTGTTTTACAGTCCAGGGGGGCATTTCCTGTTGCAGGGGAACCGTACTAGACATTCATCAAAATAACATCAATCTGTAATATCTTGTGTGGAAACCATCCAAAGCCCATTATGAAAAAGTGTTTTTATTCCATTCTCTCACTTGATAAACATTACTTGGTGGTTTGTTGGAGCTGAGAATTGAAAACCATGGATGAGTCAGCCTAGATTGCAGGCTGTAGCCACTGTGGGACTGCTGAACACAGAAGCTGCCCCGCCCTCCCTGGTTTGCCAACAGGGAGCAGTTCCATGCTGTGGTTTAATGCTCCATGATACTTAACACCTTTTTTCTTCTTTCCAATTTGTGTTAGAAATGGCTGTGGCATACCTACATACTGAATCCGTAGACATGCTTAGGTAACTGTTTCATTGGGATGTGTTCAGCAATAGTGCAATTAAAAATATTTCAAAATTGACTTTTACAAAGGAGGAAATGCTAAGAGTGGGAAGCAGAAGTGGAAATCACTTGCAAATTAAAATTGAGCACTTTTCATTGGCATCCTATATTCCTTCTAATGACTATTCTGCAAGTCATTTAAATAATAGGATTTCCTGAAGACATGTCATCAGATGGCAGGCACCTTCCCTTTGTGACCACAAGGAGGAGGAACTGAGCTGCATAGTGGGACTTCCTCTGTTCTTCCAGCTCCTTACCAATTAAAGTCCTAGCTATCTTCTGTCTCTTGACTTCTCTTTGCAATGGAAATGATTTGTAGAGATAACAAGTAATTTCTTCCATCTACACTTGAAGACTAGACTGTCCTATCTACCAGTTTTAAGATATTTAAAACAATGTAGTAATTTTTACATTTGTATTAGTCAAAAAGTTTAGTTATTTAGTTCACAGATATGAATTTGAAAATAGTAGTCCCACAGCTAGAATTAGTGAACTAAATGTAATTGAATTTACCAGTTGAGATTTTGTGCTTACGTTTTATAATTTCTCAGAATCAAGAATCATTTGTAGTCACTATCATGCTTTTGATATGATTTCATCTGGAGTCCCCATTTCAACCTCTGTTACCACACAATATGATAGTTGAAATATGTTCTTTATTTTTCTCATTGTGTTCTTTAGTCTGATTGTGTAGTCTGATTTGCCAGGAATTGCCTTATTAATTTGGATATTAATAATTGAGATTTTAGGAGCTTTGGGCTTCTGGATTATGTACACAAAGTTTTTAGTCTTATGTTTGAAATGTGGTCAGCACATATTTAAATACAATTTTCACATTTAGGCTAAGTGACTGAGTAAATTATATGAATTGTAGCCCATTCTAGTGTATGCATTATGGGAACATTGAGAGTAAGTCCATGTTTAACTAGAAGTAGCCTGGTCCTGACAGGGTAGAGCCTATCTTTCCTTTCTTTACCAAAGAGTTCACATGCAGGAGAGTAAAAGCAGGAGGAAAAATCACCCATGCCCCCTAATCTCTTGGAATCAAATATCTTTACCATCATACTTGGCAAGCCTGGCATTTTAGAGTTTCTCTTTTAATGTAAATCTGGATAATGGTCTGAGAGTCAGAGGAATTCTCCGTTATAGCTCTGCCTCCAGCAGTTTCTTTTGTTCTAGTAGCAGCCAGTGGGAGAGAAAAATATCATAGGAGTCTCTCCTTCAACTCTATTTACAGACAAAAATTGGTATTCTTATTTTTGATCCTTAAGACACTAGAATTAAATTTGCCTGGAAAATTGACACAATTCTTCCCCCAATATTCCTATATCTTAGGTCAATTCTGGCAGTTTTGAAAGGTAAGATATTTTTATTACCTTCTAGGAATTATGAAACTCCAATTTGTGTTTCAGGGGCTCCAGAACCCAGTCGGCATTTTTTAGATGTACACGATACGATCATAAGATAAAACATTTTCACAAACCACATACAAAACACAATCTTTTTTTTTGTATTTTTA
>NW_005364596.1:1940053-1945866 GCF_000412655.1 Myotis brandtii
TATATATATATATTTTTATTATTACATGTGCAAAACCCAATCTTTTGACTGGAAAGTAATGCTAGACATACTGGCAAATTCTAGGGCTTTGCCAGCAAACTTTGGAATGCTACAAATTCTTTTTTTAAATTTCATTTTACTGAGTTAGCTCAAAGTCAGAGCTGACAAAGTTTGAATGGAAACAAGCTGCGGAAATAACTGCCCTTCTGAGGATGGTTATCCACCTGGTTGGGAACCCAATCTTTTGACTGGAAAGTAATGCTAGACATACTGGCAAATTCTAGGGCTTTGCCAGCAAACTTTGGAATGCTACAAATTCTTTTTTTAAATTTCATTTTACTGAGTTAGCTCAAAGTCAGAGCTGACAAAGTTTGAATGGAAACAAGCTGCGGAAATAACTGCCCTTCTGAGGATGGTTATCCACCTGGTTGGGGGTCAAGTGAGTTAAGTGGGTCAAAGGTCAGGTGACTCTGGTGGGCAGATCCTGATGCTAACTGCTAAGTGTTCTCATGGTTTAATTGCATTCCGCTTCCTGAGGGAGTGCGTTGGGAGTCCAGTCTACCAATCTCATTTATGTGCTCCATGGCCTGGTTTCTGGTTTATATCTGTGCATCTCTAGGGTTTAGTACAGTTCTCTGGAAGGTTCTCTATAAAAGTTCATAATGATCATAATGAGGATCTGTCAACTTGACTTGGTTGAGGACTTTTATTGTGGTTTACCTCTTTACACACACCAATATTCTTATCCCCGTGCCTTTTTAACATGTTCTCTGAGCACTTTGTGAGCCAAAACATATTGAAATTAATATAAATCTTAGAGACCAAGTAGTTCAGGCATTTTTCAACATTTCTTAAAGAGGCTGAACCTTTTTTAAAAAAAATAAAATCCTATGAGAAAACCCAGCATATGACATCCATGCACTGTTAGCTACACACTGATTGACCTTGGAGGTCTGAGGGTCAGAGGCCAAAACCCTATATTTTCTTTCTTTCTGCTGCCTACCCCCTTTCCCCAAGATGACCCCTGCGGTATCTCCAGAGAATCACAGGACACTGTTAGAAAATTGCTGAAAGTTCAGTCCCCAGCGTGTACATTTCAGAGAGAAAGTGTAAATCTGGGTACAATCATACTGTAACAGGTACTGCAAACAGAAATTTGAAAGATAATCCTCTACCTGCCATTGAAAGGCATGTCCACGGTCATCGGCAATGCTACTTACTGTTTGAGTAGCTAGTTGTGGACAGTAGGTTTTGCCAAGTGCAACACCTTCTTCAGTTGTCTTATTGGACAGATAATAGAATGACCCAGCATCTGTACAAGTTATTGAGCTTTATTGTGCAATTTATTTTCTCCTTAATGCACAGTCTCAATCTATGGACTTCTAGGAAGTCTGGAAGAGAAGCATGACTTTTTTAAAAAACTATTTTAGTTACTTGCCTCTTGAGAGAAGATAATTATCAGTAAAGTAGCAAAGATAGGAAGGCTGACCAAGTACTGAAAACTGGAAAGGTCATATATTCCAGCCAAAGCTATTATAAGCTATAAAACAGAGGTTGAACCAAGCAAACTGTATCCCCTAAATTTACTTCCAAAACCCTCCAGACATACTGACAACTTCCTAGGAGTTTAAGCAGTGAGCCTGACTGTATGGCTTAGTACTACGATACATGTTATGCATCTGGAAGTTTTTAATAAAGGTAAAGCTCTAACATTGAGAAATTACATCCGTAGCGAGACCAGGGCTTTTATGTTCTAGTATATAGTTTCCTTCTGTGCAAAGTTATTTAATACTTTACATTTTAGCTACTTCTGAGGATACTTTCCTGAATATTGGTTTGGTTCTCCACTCAAGTTTTCTATGAAGAACGCTATGTGTTGATGGTAAAATGTATGTTATAATTTTTGCAATATTAAAAAAATGATTTATTTTTATGGCAAAAACTATCCTTGAATTGAGAGGTCTGAGGTCTGATTTCTGTTCTCTATGTGTGAGCCCAGGACACATTAAACTCAGAATGTGTTTTATTCTGTTATACTTTTATCTGCCTGAGCAGAAAACCCTTGATTCCAGCATCAAGAAGAAAATCTTCAAGAAGAAAATCTAGGTAGAAAAATTTTATAATCAGTCACATTTACCCCCTATGTATGTACATCAGACATCATTTTTTCCACATTTTCAATCTTTTACAAGTCTTCACTTTTGTTTAATTGTAGTCACATGCCACTAGCATTTTGACTATTCACATGGCATTCATGGTTATAGGATGTGATGAGATTAATAGCGTTCATTAGACTCCTGGAAACCAAGAGTGAACACAGCAAACAGATCCATACACAGAGAAAGGACTCTGTCAGGCTCTCAGTGAACAAGCATTGTCCTACTGCGATCTGTTACTGGCGAGCCGAGTGGACCGGATTGTCTTTGGGATGTAGCCAAGGATTTAGGAAACTATAAAAACAGAAGATCTATACTACTAAAGAATTCTCATCCTACTCAGGCCATTCTCCGTTCTGTCCTCTCTCCCCTTCTCTAGTACAAACAGAAGCTCTATCTTAGTCTATCGATTACTCTCTACCTGGCTTACTGTTTGCCTCTGATTTGATCAGTCAGTGACTTTATTACCCTTAGGTCGCCCAAACTCTTATGCCTATCCAGGGCAATAGCTATACTTATGATTAGATCCAGTAGCATAACTAAAAACACAGAATGGTAAATAATAATACTTCTCCCAAATTTCAAAAAGTAACTAATTATTTTCTCAAAAATTACTGTTAAAAGACAATTTTCAAAAAAGGTAAAATTATGACTTTCATACAGATATAAGCTTTGGCCAGTTTGGTTCGGTGGTTAAGAGTGTTGGCCCGCTGACTGAAGAGTCTCGGATTCAATTCTGGGTCCAGGGCATGTACCTTGGTTGGTTTCAGGCTCCATCCTCGGCCCTGGTCAGGGAGCGTGCGGGAGGCAACAAGTCAGTGTGCCTCTCTCACATTGATGTTTCTCTCTCTTTTTCCCCCTCCTACCTCCCCTCTACTCTCTAAAAAAATCAATGGAAAAATTATATCCTTGGGCAAGGATAAAAAAAAAAAAAGAACATTTGTTAAAAATTTTACTAAATCATTAAAGAAGTAACTGGCAAGATGTTCACTTGAGAATTTAAAGACACATTTATAGTTGCAGAATATTGTAATCAATGTAAAAATGGAGGCAAAACTGGACTTATCCATAGTGAGGAAAAGAAGTCAATTTCACTCAGAAAGAATTTGCATGTTAATAGATACCTACAGAGTTTTAAAATAGCTCTCAAAGAATCAGAATCATACATTCCCCTATATTCATTCCTAAAGCAATCACACAGGAAAATATTTTTTAGGTAGCAAAAAAATTTGTTTTTATGCTTTAGTATAGTAATGGTTATTATTCTATCTCTTTTGATGTTCGGTGGGGGTAGTGCTGATTAGTATGACTGTGTATTATTGGCATGATTTACATAAGTGGCCTTTAAAATTATAATACTGATAATTTGTTTAGAGACCACTTGGAGAGAATCAGCTTCCTGTGTTTCGGTATCAATGAGTAGTTCCACTAATGTTTAAGAAAGAGGTGCTGACCTTGCCCTTGTGTTTTTGGATACTATGTCCCGGCAATTACATTATTTAACAAGGCCACATTTGCCTGGCGTGAGCATGTGGTTGCTTCTGAAATTTTTATGATGCTATTTTGGCAATCCTGGCTTTGACTTCAGATATCTTATCTACTAGTTTGGCTTTTCCTTGGATATTTTCATCCAATTCCCATTATGTTCATTCATGCTTCAGACAACTTGGTTTTAGACAATGCTTCTAAGATTTATTTGTCTATTCTTGGACAGTTATCTCTCCCGGTGACCCCTGCCTTGTTTGCTCTCTACCTCTGCTGTTACCTACCCTCAATGTTCACTTTACTAGCACCCTCTTGCCGCCCAGGTATACGGATGCTCTTCTCTGCTCCTGTTTTAGATGCTGCCACCTTTTGTCTGAGCGCTTGGGTTTTGATAGATGAATGGCTGAAGCTAAGTAATGGCTCTACCTACACATCCTAGGAAGAATATATGACAGAATGGGGGCTGAGGGCCAGTGAGGATACATTGAGACTACACAGTGATTGGTGTTTTTTGTAGGGAAATATTTACTTTAATTCAAAGCAGCTCATATTCTTTTTTAAAATTTAAATTATTTATTTTTTAAAATATTACATAAGTCTCCTTTTCCCCCCATTGCCACACCCCAGCTGCCCCCATCCCCCTGTCTATGTCCATTGGTTATGCTCATGCATGCATACAAGTCCTTTGGTTGATCTTTTATCCCCTTAATCCCCGCATTCCCTCATAGGTTGGACAGTCTGTTCACTGCTTCTATGACTCTGGTTCTATTTTTGTTCATCAGTTTATGTTGTTCATTATATTCCACAAATGAGTGAGATCATGTGGTATTTATCTTTCTCTGGCTGGCTTATTTAGCTTAGCATAATGCTCTCCATGTCCATCCATGCTGTTGCAAATGGTAAGAATTAGTTCTTTTTTACAGCAGCATAGTATTCTATTGTGTAGATGTGCCACAGTTTTCTAATATACTAAGTGCTGATGGAAATCTATGGCTGTTTTATACACCAAAAATGAACTCACAGAAAGAGAAACTAAAAAAGCAATCCCATTTACCATTGCTACAAAATAAATTAAGATACCAAGGAATAAATTTAACCAAGGAGGTAAAGAACCTGTACTCAGAAAATTACAGGACACTGAAAAAAGAGATATAGGAAGACATAAACAAATGGAAGAATCTACCATGTTCATGGATTGGATGAATCAACATCATTAAAATGTCCATACTACCCAAAGCAATCTATACATTCAATGCAATCCCCTTTAAAATACCAATGGCTTTCTTCAAAGACCCAGAACAAACTATCCAAAAATTCGTCTGGAATAAAAAAAGACCCCAAAAGCTGCACCAATTTAGGTCCTTTGCCCATTTTTTGATTGGATTGTTTATCTTCCTTTTGTTAAGCTGTATGAGTTCCCTATAAATTTTGGAGATTAAACCCTTATCAGAGATAACATTGGCAAATATGTTCTCGAATGCAATGGGGTTTCTTGTTGTTGGTTTCTTTCGCTATGCAGAAGCTCTTTATTTTGATGTAGTCCCATTTGTTTATTTTTTTCCTTAGCAGCTGTATCGGTAAATATATTGCTATGACATATGTCTGCTATTTTGCTGCCTATGGCTTCTTCTAGGATTTTTATGGTTTCCCATCCTACATTTAAGTCCTTTATTCATTTTGAGTTTATTTTTGTGTATGGTGTAAGTTGGTGGTCTAGTTTCATTTTTTTGCATGTATCTGTCCAATTTTCCTGACACCGTTTATTGAAGAGACTGTCTTGACTCCATTGTATGCTATTGCCTCCTTTATCAAATATTAATTGAGCATAATGGCTTGGGTTGATCTCTGGGTTCTCTGTTTTGTTCCTTGGTCTATATGTCTGTTCTTGTGCCAGTTCCAGGCAGTTTTAAGAACAGTGGCTTTGTAATACAGCTTGATATCTGGTATTGAGATCCCACCTACTTTGTTCTTCGTTCTTAAGATTGCTGCAGCTATTCAGGGTCTTTTTTTATTCCATATGACTTTTTGGAGAGTTTGTTCTAGGTCTTTGAAGTATGCTGTTGGTATTTTAATGGGGATTGCATTGAATCTATAGATTGCTTTGGATAGTATGGACATTTTAATGATGTTGATTCTTCCAATCCATGAACACGGTATATTCTTGCATTTGTT
>NW_005364596.1:1946213-1956821 GCF_000412655.1 Myotis brandtii
TTTTCTATGTACAGTATCATGTCATCTGCGAATAATGACAATTTTACTTCTTCTTTTCCAATTTGGATGCCTTTTATTTCTTCTTCTTGTCTGATTGCTATGGCTAGCACTTCCAGTACTATGTCAAACACGAGTGGTGAAAGTGGGCATCCCTGTCTTGTTCCTGTTTTTAGGGGAAATGGTTTTAGTTTTTTCCCATTGAGTATGATGTTGGCTGAAGGTTTGTCATATAAGGCTTTTATTATGTTGAGGTATGATCCTTCTATTCCCACTTTACTGAGAGTTTTTATCAGGAAAGGGTGTTGGATTTTGTCAAATGCCTTTTCTGCATCAATTGATATGATTATGTGATTTTTGTCGCTCAATTTGTTTACGTGATGTATTGCATTTATTGATTTGTGGATTTTGTACCAGCCTTTCATCCCTGGAATAAATCCCTCTTGATCATGGTGTATGATCTTTCTAATGTAATAAAGCAGCTTATGTTTTGATAGCCTCATATTACTAGCTTAAAAGAGAGAGTTTATTATAAATATTAAAAATTTTGGGTATTAGTATTTAAAAATTATATACTGTGGGTGAATTAGGTAACACCTCTGGTATTACCTAATTCAACTCTGGCAGAGGTTAAAGAGTCATGTATCTAATAGTCTTTTTTTCCTTTTTATTGAATATATTGGGGTAGCACTGGTTAACAAAACTATGCAGGCTTCAGGTGCACAATTCTACAACACATCATCTGTACACTGTATTGTGTGTTCGCCACTCCAAGCCAAGTCTCCATCCATCACCACTTATCCCCTTTATACCCTCCTTCATCTCCCCACTCCCCCAGCAATCACCACAGTGTTGTCCTGTCCATGAGTTTTTTTTCTTTTTTGCTCTATCCCTTCATCCCCACCCCACCCAACCCTATACCCCCAAAAGCTGTCAGCCTGCTCTCTGCCTATGAGTCTGTCTATATTTTGCTAGTTCATTTTGTTCTTTAGATTCCTCATATGAATGAAATTGTGTGGTACTTGTCTTTCTCTGACTGGCTTATTTTACTTAGCATAACGTTCTCTAGGTCTATTCATGCTGTCGCAAAGGGTAAGATTGCCTTTCTTAAGGTCAAGTAGTATTCCACTTGTGTAATGTACCACAGCTTTTTTATCCACTCATCTACTAATGGGCACTTGGGTTGCTTTTGAATCTTGTTTATTGTACTAAATAATGCTGCAGTGAACATAGGGGTACATATATTCTTTTGAAATAGTATTTGGGGTTCCTTTAGCTAAATTTCCAGAAGTGGAATTGCTGGGTCATAAGGCAGTTCCACTTTTAATTTTTTTGTTTTGTTAATCCTCTCCCAAGGATATTTTTCCATTGATTTTTAGAGAGAATGGAAGGGAGGGGGAGAGACAGAGAGAAACATAGATGTGAGAGAGACACATCGATTGATTGCCTCCTGCATGTGCCCCATCCAGGGCCGGGGATTGAGCCTGCAACCGAGGTACATGCCCTTGACCAGAATCGAACCCAGACCCTTCAGTCCTAGGGCCAGCGCTCTCACTGAGCCAAACTAGCTAGTGCCAAATTCCTATGCACACTGCACATATCTTATTTTGAAGTAAAAAAACAAATGTTTCGGCAGGCTGCATGTGGCCCGCGGGCCATAGTTTGAGGACCCCTGCTCTATCTACTAAGCCAACCTGGCTAGGGTGCATTTTTAATTTTTTGAGGAAACTCCATACTGCTTTCCATACCAGTCTGCATTCCCACCAATAGAGCACAAGGGTTTCCTTTTCCTTAGATCTCACCAACGCTTGTTGTTTGTTGATTTGTTGATGATGGCCATTCTGGCAGGTGTGAAGTGATATTCATGTGGTTTTAATTTGCATTTCTCTCATGATTATTGACCTTGAGCATCTATTCATATGTCTATTGGCCATCTGTATGTCCTCTTTGGAAAAGTGTATACTCAGGTCATTTGCCCTTACAGTAGTCTTTAAAAATGTTTTTATTTAATTAACTAATAAAACATTTATTGTGATTATTAGAGAAGTTGGTATTTAAATTTTTTAAAATTTATCTTTATTGTAGAAATACTATAGATGTCTTCCTCCCCCCCCGCATTGACCCTCTTTTCCCCCTTCCTTCCTCCTCAGGCCTTCATTGCACCATTGTCTGTATCCATGGGTTATGTATACATGCATATAAATTCTTTGGTTAATCTCTTCCCACCCTTCCCTCCCCTCCCTCTGATAATTGTCAGTCTGTTGAATTCTTCCATGTCTCTGGATCTATTTTGTTTGTCAGTTGATTTTGTTCATTAGATTCACATATAAGTGAGATCATGTGATATTTACTTTTTTTCCCTTAAGAAAATTGAAAAGTTCTCTAATGAGTATTATGCTACTTTGCAGAAATGCTGGTGACACACCAATTAAATGGTTTTTCTGAAGAAAAATGATCTCTGTAAGTTGTTGGGTCAATTGTGACATTTTTAAGCCTCCCCAGGCTGCCTTCTATAGCAGTTATTTTTAAGGAGCCTCACAGGCGCTCTTAAACATCAGTTCAATTCTCTGGCCATATTTTCTAATGAAGACACTGGCTAGAGTAGACTGTCTTGGGTTATAAAGACAGAGATCCCCTCAGGTGGCCTTAAGCAACAGTGGTGCAGGGAATTCTCCACTTTGTCATTATTGATATTTTGGGCTGGATAATTCTTTGTTCATGGGAGGCTGTCCTGTGCATCGTATGGTGTTTAGCAACGTTCTTGGCCTCTACCGACTAGATGCCTGTTGTACCCTCAATTTCTGCAGCCAAAATGTCTCCATAATTGCCAAATGTCCCATAGGGGTCAAAATTTACCCCAGTTGAGAACCTTTCTCTTAAGAATACCCAGTGACTAAGGAAGGCAGGAATATTACATTTGTGCGGGCTGCCCTAGAAGAGTAGGAAATGGAGGGCTGTCAGGACAATCAGGGTGTAGAGTATCTCCCCTCCCTTATCCACAGTTTCAGTCACCCACGTTCAACCACAGTCCAAAAATATTAAATGGAAAGTTCCAGAAATATACAGTTCATAAGTTTTAAATTGCATGCCGTTTTGAGTAGCATGATGAAATCTCACACTATCCCGCCCAAATGTGAACCATCCCTTTGTCGAGCATCTCCACACTGCAGATGCTCCCCTCCTATTACTCACTTAGTAGCTGGTTATCAGGTAGACTGTGTCTATATTGCAGTGCTTCAAGCGACCCTTATTTTACTTAATGATGCCACATTCACATAAGTTTAGTTATAGTATATTGTCATAATTGTTCTACTTTATTATTAGTTATTGTTGTTACTGTGCCTACTTTATAGATGGCTCTTTATCATTCACATGTATGTATGTATAGGAGAACATCGTATATATCAGGTTTGGGACTATTTGTGGTTTCACGCAGCCAGTGGGGGTCTTGGAACATATTCCCTGAGGGTGGGGGCATGACTGTATCATCTTCCCTTCCGGGTGGAGGATTAAGAAATTTATCTCTGCTACCACTGCCTTTGTCAAGGGTGCTTTCCTCTCCTCTCTCCCTTGTGGATGCTTCTGTTTGCTGCCTTTTGGTCAAGGTATTGCTCAAGGATGATTCCTTTCTTTGTGTTTGATTACAGCCTTTTGTTATTATGTTAAAATAATTCAGGCATGTACCAAAAATGCAAACATGAGTTAAAAACAGTATATAATATCCAGTTTCTCTCTGCAGAGGAGACTAGTGTTATCAGTGTATTGTGTGTCTTCCCAATACAAATTATTACACAGCATTCTTCTTTAAAGGCTGTAGAGTATTGTATAAATGTTCCACAGTGTATTCAGTAAGAAGGCAGATCACTTGGAAGTTCTGATAATGCTTTCTCTTTTCCCGAGGAGTACCCCTTTAGTTCCTACTCCTATTCTACACAACCTCAAACTGTATATTTGGGAGCTTAATAAATACTTGTTGACTAAATATACTACAGACCTGGTGTGCCGATGACAAATATTTTACAACCGCTCTCAAAAAAAGCCCTCATTTGTAGCATTTGAAGATTTTTAGGGTATAACTCTCCCCTGAGGGTTAATTTCAGGATAGCAAAGTGCAATTAGGACGTGATTACTTGAGTGTTTATTAGCTTTGTTTTAAATATAGTTTATTTCATGGTAAGTTTATATGATTTGAATTTTGATATTGACTGTGGTCAACAGTGGGTTTGCAGAATCCTGAAAATTGAACAGTCAGCTCTCCTGAGTCAGCTTTCAGCAGCCACTTGCAATGACATACTTGTATTCAAAGAGAGTGTGTTGCATTGTTTGTGGAAATGTCTTCAAGTGGTGATGTTGCTTCCAATAGTATTTTAGAATCTCCGTGTTGGGAGAGTATTTAAAGCTGTCTAGACTTATGTTGCATCTGATGTTTGAATTTCCTCAGTGACATCCTGGTTAAATGGTCATGCAACTTAATGATTGATTATTTCTTGAATAGACCATTCATTCTTTGGACTAGTTTGTTACAATGCCTCATCTTTTTGTGAAGTTTAAATTCATCTCCCAAGAACATCCACCACTTGGTTCTGTACACCATTCCCCCTACATCATAAAAATTAAATGGAATGCTTCTCTACTATGACAACTCTTCAAATGTTTGAAATCAACTATTATATTTTCTATTGATGTTTTTATTTTTGGAATAAATGCCCTTAGCTCATTCTGGTGTTTCATTTTGTTTACTTCTTTTTTTAATGTTTTTATTGATTTTTAGAGAGAGAGGAAGGAAGAGGGATAGAGAGATAGAAACACCGATGAGAGAGGAACATCATCGATTGGCTGCCTCCTACTGGGGATGAAGCCCGAAGCCTGGGTATGTTCTCTGACTGGGAATCAAACCCATGACCTCTTGGTTCCTGGGTTGACGCTCAACCACTGAGCCACACCACCCAGGCTGTTTACTTCTTTCTTAAAGTGTTGCACATTGATCTGAATATAGCTCCAGATGGGGCTTAATAGGAATATGAGAGGGAAAGAGAAGAAAACTTCCCTAGTTCCAGATACTATAATGCTAACTAATGCAACCTAAAATTACAGTAATTTTCTTGTTGGTCCCATATTTCTGAGTGACTGACTCTGAGTTTAGCATTAATGAAAACTGCAAAGTATTTTTTGTATATGCTACTGTTAAGTCCTGTCTTCTTTATTCTTGATTATATGGTATTGTGGCTTCTTCTTCTCCTCCTTCTTCTCCTCCTTCTCCTCCTCCTCCTCCTTTTCTTCTTAAATCAAGACTTTATATTTATTTTCACTAAGATTTCATCTATTTATGTAGATTCCCAACTCCACCCTCATCAAGATTTGTTGGGATCATGATTCTTTCAATAGATTTCCAACTCCTCTTGGTTTTATATGATTTAGAAATTTGATGAAACAACCAACAGTCTTTTCTTCTGATTCTGTGATGAAATGTCTGAGCACAAGAGTTCAGGACAGAGCATCATGGCTTTCTAGTAGTCTTTCCCTTTTGGTTGCCATCGATCTATTTATGAGCACCTTTGGAATTGCCTTTCTACCAGTGTCCATCCATTCAGTTGTCTTTTATGTATTACAATGCATCCAGCTGTGCTCCTGTGAACATCATTTCTTTTTCATGTTAAATGTTCTAAGGAAGAAAATTTAGAGACATATTTGGTTAAACAGATTAGTTTACTGTAGGATTTATGTATTGTGAGTCTCCAAAGTGGGGATGTATATGTTTTCTAAACTTCTTTTGTCATGGAGCAATATTTCCCTTTAGATAAAAATATATGGCTAAGAGCAAATTGTGTTGTAGATGATGATTTTTTTTCACCAGGACAATACACAGAGAAATAGTTTGGAGGTTTTCTGTATTTTAGATGAGATTGTCAAAGGTTAATTAGAAATATGGTTCCCAACTTGCAGAAGTAAAACTTGATGAGTTTGTAGGAAAGAGGAGATGGAGAAGAAAGAGAACAAAATATAGGGCAAGTGGGGATTCTTCAGGTAGGACATAAGTCTAAAGCCAGAAGGCAAACTTAAATAGCAGGCAAGTAATGTATGACATTTGTTAGACTAGGGAGGGTATCCTGTCATCAGATGGGAGTGTAAAACCCACTGAAAAACATTCAGATAATTTTTTAAAGCACTCTGCCAAGTAAAGCAAACTTTTGGGTGTTATTTACTAGTAGTCTGGTCTAAAGGCTGAACTCCATGATAGCAGCTACCTAACTTTACTATATACAGAGTACTCCTTTAATTTTTGGAAAACAATTGAATAACATTTTATATAAACTTCTTTCATTTTAGTGTCATAATCCTCCCTAGTTAATGCTGTTTAGTTTTCTTTGTGAACATTTCAGGGTACGCAGACTGTTCTTATGTTGATTAAGAATATTATATGATATTTTGCTTTCCTTGAGAGTATGATAATCATTCTTTGTTTCTTCAATGCTCCACCATGAATTGAACAACAATAATATAACTTATAATATTAACCAGAAATGATTAAGTACAATAAACATTTAGGTTATATCAAAGCCTATTATGTAGAGTCTGAATCATTTGAGCTAATAATATGTAGCTCAAATGAATGTTCTCAATGTTCTATATCTAGAACATAGCAAACTTGAAATTTTTTTCTTGTAAAAGTAGAAAAAATAGTTTCTTATAATGATTGTATACACTCATTGTAAAACCATACTAAATCTCTGTATGATATTCGTATGGATTGCCCATAATTTAACAATTTATCTTTTTATATCTCTAGATTATTTTCAGGCTTTTATAAATACATTTGCAATGAGTAATGGGACATGTAAGTCTTTGTGTGCATCGCTCACTGATAATTACCTATAAGTGGAATTGGTGATTCAAACCTTATGAAATTTGTACAGCCCATAATGCATACAGTTAAATTGTATATCTCCTGGCACCCTCACTGGCACTCTAGGGAACTTCTGAAGGGGAGTGATCAAACTGTAATATAAGATGCTGAAACTGGTTTGGTTCGGTGGATAGAGCGTCGGCCTGCAGACTGAAAGGTCCCAGGTTCGATTCCGGTCAAGGGCATGTACCTGGGTTGCGGGCACATCCCCAGTGGGAGATGTGCAGGAGGCAGCTGATCGATGTTTCTCTCTCATCGATGTTTCTAACTCTCTATCTCTCTCCCTTCCTCTCTGTAAAAAATCAATAAAATATATTTTTTAAAAAAACTGTAATATAAGAAATTAAGCCCTAGCCGGTTTGGCTCAGTGGATAGAGCGTTGACCTGTGGACTGAAGGGTCCCGGGTTTGATTCCGGTAAAAGGCACATGCCTAGGTTGTGGGCTTGAACCTCAGTAGGGGCGTGCAGGAGCCAGCCAATCAATGATTTTCTCTCCTCATTGATGTTTCTTTCTCTTCCTCTCCCTTCCTCTCTAAAATCAATAAAAGTGTATGTTTTTTAAAATGTAAAGTTCTTACTAGACTTTCAGAAGTGTTAGAGAGAGATAGGAACATCGATGAGACAGGAACATCGTTGATTGGCTGCCTCCTGCATGCCCCAATAGATTCTTATTTAAAAAAAATAAATTAACACACAGACAAGAGGGTATGGAGGCCTGGGGCAGGGGGCTGTGGTGGGCAATAAGGGTTCAATGGGGGAAAAAGGGGACATATGTAATACTTTCAGTAATAAAGGTTTTAAAAAATAACAGATGATATTTAAGAATAGTTAAGTGAAATTTTCTCAGAATTCCTTCAAAAGTCTGTTGATTTTTTTTTACCCATTACCACAAATCAATAATTTTTGGTGAGTACAGTCTTTATAGTATATGTATACATACACACACACACACACACACACACACACACACATTTCCCTCTTATTTAATGTAACAACTTTAGTTCTTTTCCACTTCTGGCTTCTGGTTCAGTTTTTGTGCTATAAAGGGAAAAATATTGTACTTTTCTAAGTGCAAAAGAGTATTCTAATTATAATAATAATTCTTGAAGCACTTTTGCTATTCTTGAAGTTTTGTTCTGAAGGCTTTGCAAAAACTGGTTTCTGTTGTTTTTATTCCTTGGGGAGCTAGTTTTAAAACCCAGCCAGAAATCCATCAACATTCTACTGTATTTTTTGGAGTAGTTGAAGAATCGCTTAGTTTGAACTTTAGTGTTTATATAAAAACACGATTTCATTGAGAGATGAGCTGGTTTTAAAAACATACTTAAAGCAAAAATGTAATTTAACTGTGTGTTACTCATCAGTTTCCTCATTGGGGTGGTTTTCTGCTGTCTACAGGATGGCACATTGGCATGCCTCCTAAGCTCAGCTATCAGAATTTATGATTATATTAATGACAGTGTGTTTGACTGTAACTTGGAAAGAATAGTCACTGTTCTAAAGGTTTTCAAGGAAGTGAAGTGTTTTCAAGGAAGTTATAGTGGGGTAACTAGCGAAAGTGCTTATATTGCTGTAAAATAAAGCTATAGTCTTTGAAAGAAAACACCCTCTATAGTTCTTTTGCTTTATTGTTGCCCTTATTAAACTAACTGGATATAACATTTTAAACAAGTTTTTTGGGGACATGACCATTTAAGAACTTGAAAGTGGCTTCTCTTATTCTTAAATGCTATTGTACTTCCTGCATGTAAATATGGTTTTGAGTAAATTATTAGTAGTTAACAATTATGAAGTTGTCCCTTTAGGTCACAACCAGTTCATATCCAGGTGCTTTCTGGAAGGACTATCTGGCCACTGAGAGCCTAAATGTTCTAATATTAGTTTGAGAGGTGGAGTGCTAGTCCTTCATTATAAAATTTGAATTTCTACTGTTTGATTAAAAAGGAACTTAAAATGTCAAAATAACTGCTCTGCCTATACCCCCCCCCCCACTTTCTAAAATACTTTATTTATTTGGAATCTAGGTTTTCTTTACCTTTTTTAGATAAGAGAAGAATTTAAAAAATATAGCAAGCTGATGTCGGGGATTTGTTCAAGATAGAAATTTACAGAGACAGTCAATTCATAGCAACCTCCCATACTCTTTAGTTGCTTGATTGCTTTCTTAATAACCACAGAAAAATAAGCCATAAGCCATATGCTGCAAAGTTTTAATTTTTTCAGCTTTATTGATAAAAATTGTGTATATTTAAATTGCACAAAGTGATTTTTAAGGTGAGCAACAATATGATTTAATATATATATTGCGAACTAATGATTACAATCAAGTTAATTAGCAATGTTAGTTTGAATTGTAATGTCATTCTTTGAAAACTAGTGAATGTTGACTATTATATAATAATTTATAGTTAACTATGTTTATTTAGATGAGTCCTTTTGTACACCATTTTTGATAAAAGTGGAGCTTCTTTTCTTTTTTTTTTTATAATATACTAGATGCCCAGTACATGAGATTTGAGCACTCAGGGTGAGGGGGAGGGCATCTTTCATCCTGGCCTGTGCCCTCTTGCAGTCCAGGAGCCCTCGGGGGATGTCCGACTGACAGCTTAGGCGGACTCCCCGCTAAGCCCTCAGATGGACATCCTTCGTGCTGCCACGCAGGTGGGAGAGGCTCTCGCCACTGCCGCTGTGCTTGTCAGCTGTGAGCTGTGAGCCGGGCTTCTGGCTGAGTGGCGCTCACCTTGTGGGAGTGCACTGACCACCAGGGGGCAGCTCCTGTGTTGAGCGTCTGCCCCTGGTGGTCAGGGCATGTCATAGCGACCGGTCGTTTCCGCTGTTCAGTCTATTTGCATATTATCCTTTTATTATATAGGGTTTTTATTGATTTCAGAGAGGAAGGGAGAGGGAGAGAAAGATAAAAACATCAATGATGAAAGAGAATCATTGATCGGCTGCCTCCTGCGTGCCCCCTACAGGGGATCAAGCCCACAACCTGAGCGTGTGCCCTTGACCGGTATTGAACCCGGGATCCTTTAGTCCACAGGCCAACCCTCTATCCACTGAGCCAAACCAGCTAAAGCTGGAGCTTATTTTCTTACACAGAAATATTGTAAAATTTCTTTTGCACTGTCTTAATTAATTTTTTTCTATTTAATATCCAACTGTAACATTTTTCTATAGGTGCTATCTTTATGTGTTTACATTTCTATATCTCTATAGTTGTATGTGTTTTGTTGAAACATTTGAATGCAAGATGTAGACACATGATACTTCATCACTGAATATTTTAGCATAGATTTTCTAAGAATAAATATACTGTTATCATACCTAAGAAAATTAATAATTTTCTAACGTCATCTAATATCAATATATTATATTTGAATTTCTCCAATTTTCTTGAGAAATATATTTTTTTTAGGGGTCAAGCTTTCTTGATTTTAAAAAAACATTAACTTTTTTTTACAAAATTATAAAAATAGTATACTTCCCTTAAACAAAAATCTTCAAAAATGGAGGAAAATATAAAGAAAAAGCATAATACATAATCCAGAGATAAATTCTTATTGTATATTAGGCCCATATTTTATATACAGATTTGTACCCAACCTTTCTTATTAATATCCTATATAATAAAAGGGTAATATGCAAATTGACCCTAACAGCAGAACGACTGGGAATGACTGGTCACTATGACACACACTGACCAC
>NW_005364596.1:1957048-1958458 GCF_000412655.1 Myotis brandtii
GGGAGCGGGCCTAAGCCAGCAGGTGGACATCCCCCGAGGGGTCCCAGACTGGGAGAGGGCACAGGCCGGGCTGAGGACCCCCCCAAGTGCACACATTTTTGTTGTGCACCACTCTAGTTATATTATAAAGTATCATTTATTTATCCTAAACTACATTATTCTAGGTTTTAAAAGTTACTTATGAATATTATTATTAAAAAATAGTTAAGGTTATGAAAGTACTATAAATTCTTTTAAGTATTTTCTTATTGTTGAGTGTTTAGATCAATTCCAATTTTTTCCTTATAAATATTACCATGATGAACATTGTTGCACAAGGAACATAGCTGGTACTTTCACACCACACCAGTCTTTCCTAGGGACTGGATCAAGCCCTTTCACCTCGGCTCCCTTCATGCTGCCTTTATGCTTGTTTTCTCTGATCGCCACGGTGCTGCTCAGAGCCCAAAGGTGTGTTTCCTGTAAATTGATAAGACTCAGGTTACATGGCGAGAATATATTAAAAGTGATACTGTCTCATTTTTTGTTGCTTTAATGGAATGGATTTATAATTTTAAAAATACTCTCAAAGAATGGACATTTGGGTAGTTTCTTGTCTTAAAACCTCTTTTAAACATATGTCCTTTGGTAAGAGAAGGAAATACTCAAGATTTGTTTATGTTTTCATCTTCCTTGTTCAGTCCTGTTGAATCCTGTTGAAGTGCTAATTTTTTTTTAATCATCACCTAAGGACATTCTTTCCATTGATTTTTAGAGAGAGTGAGAGGGTGGAGGGGGAGAGAGAGAAACATCGATGTGAGAGAGACATACTGATTGATTGCTTCCTGCACTTACCTTGACTAGGGCTGGGGATCTAACCCATGACCCAGGTAGGTGCCCTTGACAGGGAATTGAACCTGTGACCCTTTGGTGCACAGGCCAACACTGCAACCACTGAGTCACATCGGCTAGGGTGAAGTGCTAAATATGTTTGATTTCTTTTGTCCTACAGCAGACACAGAGAGTTTGCATTCACTGTGTGAAAGACATCAGTTTAAGACTAAGGCAAATACTTGCATTTCAGTGTTAAAAGAATCATCATCATATAGTTGTGTTTTGGCATTGGCTCTAACCTGAAAGCTTTTATGAGAACACTAGAGGCCCATTGCATGAATTTGTGCACAGGTGGTGTCCTGCCAGCCTTACCCGATGGGGGCTCATTGGGCTGGGCCAGTGGGGTAGGAGGAGGGGCCGCAGGTGGTTGGCCGGCCAGCCCGGCCCCTGATCGGGGTGTTGGGGGCTGATCGGGGGCTGGGCAGGCCAGGGGGCATCAATCGGGGCCCAGATCAGGCTGGTTGGCTGCTGCAGTGTGCACTATAGCCACTGGTCATTCTGGTCATTATGGTTGTTCCACTGTTCCAGTTGCTGGGC
>NW_005364596.1:1958868-1959435 GCF_000412655.1 Myotis brandtii
AGGGGTGGGCAGCTTCTCCGGCTGGCTGCAGCCCGGGACTGTGGGGCGGGTGGCTTCTCTGTCTCCCAGGCCACAGCCAGCTGCAGGCGCTGGCACCCGGGACCACAGGGCAGGCGGCTTCTCTGTCTTCTGGGCCACAGCCAGCTGCAGGCGTTGGTGCTCGTGACTGCAGGGTGGATGGCTTCTCCATCTTCCAGGCTGCAGCCAGCCGCAGGCACTGGTGCCCGGGACTGCCGGCAGGAAGCTTTGCCCAAGCCTGGCTTTGTCAGGAAGGACGTGCGGATGGTTGTGCGGAAGATGTCCAATCTAATTAGCATATACCCTTTTATTAGTATAGGTCATGGTGTATTTTTTCTCGCCATCATTAACCATAGTAACTGTTGCTTATGTATTAAAGTTCTATTGCTGCTAAGTCTAGAAGCAGCCTCAGAATCCTTCTCACCATTCATCTTAAGTCCGATGCTTAGTTGACCAGATTTAATACCTGAGGTGAAGCCTCTTACTGCAGATGTATCCCAGAATGTATGGCATCCTCTCTGCTTTATGATCCAGCTAATAATACATTGC
>NW_005364596.1:1959650-1986520 GCF_000412655.1 Myotis brandtii
GTACTGTGCTGTGTCATACACAGATTTCATTTCATCTTTGCAACAACTCTATACAGTAGGTACTATAATGACACAGATGAGAACACTGAGGTATAGAGAGATGAGGTAACTTGACCAGTAAAACCCGAAAGTGGCTGAGTCTCATTTCAAATCCATGAGCCATGCCCTTTAACCGTTATACTCCACTCAGTATTGTGCTGGAGCCTGCTCTTACCGGCTCACAAAGTTTTAGGAATTTTGCAAACTGGTTGTTAAACATGGTCATTATTAAAAATTAAATTATATAATCTCAAAAGTGAATAAATTACATTAAAACCAAAGGTAATACATACTCTAAATTCATCACTCCTCAATTATTTACTACACTTTACTGTTCTGACTCTTGACATTATTTATATCTTTTGGGTCTTTCTGGTGGAATATAATAGTGTATTACTGCACGTTTCTCCTCAGCTCTGCATTTAGTGGCATCACATTAGCAGTCAAAATCAGCCATGGATGGAGAATTTATGCCACAGAAATTGGCCGATAGTATAAATCAGAGTTTTGTTTTCTTTGATTGAGAGCCAGTTGTTAAACATTTATCGGCACAACACTGACCACATTGGTGGGGGTGGTCTTGTCAGAATGTGTTATATTATGCAGATGAAAATCCATTTAAACAGACTTGATATAGATATTTTCAAAGATGGAAGAATTGTCCCTGTCAACTATTTTAGTTGATTCATATCTTCACTGATTGTCATCATTGCAAAGTTTTCAGTCCCCACATGGATTGCTGAATACAATATGTCTTGCCCTGTCCCTGTCCCCTCCCTTTCTAGACTTTGTTACCTTAAGGATTCTAGTTTTCCATTTATACCGTTTAAGTGCCAACCTTACCTGCTTAAAAATATAAGCTTTTAGCATTGCTCTCTCTGTTCTGTATCCTTCAGATGAAAAGTGGAGTTGGGTTGGGGCAGCAGAGAGAAATTCAGAAGGGGAATATTGGAGTAATGACGGCAGTGGGAGAAGAGGGGACCTATCTCCCGGGCAGCAGGCGCTGGCGCCCTGGACCACAGGGCTGTCGGTTTCTCCTGCTGGCTGTGGCCTGGGACCTCGCGGTGGGCGGCTTCTCCATCTCTCCTGGGACTGTGGGGCGTGTGGCTTCTCCGTCTCCCAGGCCACAGCCAAGAGCAGGCGCTGGCACCCCGGGACCATGGGGCGGGTGGCTTCTCTGTCTTCCCGGGGCCGCAGCCAGTCTCAGGTGCTGGCGCCTGGACTTCTCCATCTCCCAGGCCGCAGCCAGCTGCAGGCGCTGGCGGGCAGCTTCGCCCGGCCGGCTTTGTCAGGAAGGGCATCCAGATGGTCGTCTGGAAGACGTCTGGTCTAATTAGCATACTACTCTTTTATTAGTATAGATGCTTATTCTGAAATGGAGGGGTGCAGATTGGCTTGAGGAAGAGTGCTAGGAACCGTAGTTTCCTCATAAGATGATATAAATTCTCTGTTGGATCCTAGACCTGCCCTATCTTTCAGTACCCATAGAGATTGGAATTTGTTTAGAGCAGACTATTCATATTTGTACTCTTACTTTTAGGACTTTCAGAATTAGTCTGGTCTGCAGAAAATATGCTTTATAAAATATTAGGTTATTTGCTTTTATCTATATTTTAATATATATATATATTTCAGAGAGGAAGGGAAAGGGAGGGAGAGATAGAAACATTAATCATGAGAGAGAATCACTGATAGGCTGCCTCCTGCACACCCCCTACTGGGGATTGAGCCTGCAACCTGGGCATGTGTCCTGACTGGGAATCAAACCAGTAACCTCCTGGTTCATAGGTTGACACTCAATCACTGAGCAACACTGGCCAGTCTTTATTTTACTTTTTAAGAAGTCATAGTTTGCTTCTGATTATGGGAGAGGTATATTTTAAAAAAATTATAAATTTACCTTTAGTTGTGTTTCTTGATCCTTGACTGTGAAAATCTTATAGCTATAATTAAGGCAGAATTTGAAATTGAATATTAAGCCAGTTGTAACAAATTGGAGGATTAGATTACTTTCTTAAAAAAAATCATTTGTCAAGAGAGAATTCTTTAAAGGAAATGAACATCATGTCCAAGTCACCAGATTCTTCATGAACAGAACTGAAGCTGGAAGGTGTTCCATGGGGACACTGTTCTCATTTTAACTATACCATTAACAGAAGGCAATTTCTCACAATTAGCCAAACCTAAATCCTCAGTGTAGCATATTGTAAATTTTTATAAGAAATGCATTTCTCATATATTTGGCAGTATATTTAGTTCTCAGAATACTCTAAGAGCTGATAAATGGTCATTTAGCTCTACAGATATAATTTTCATAGGGAAAACATATAAAATATTTCCCAAGGAATTATAGAACGAAATTTAATAAAAATTAATAGGCTCAGGCATCCAGCCTTTTTCTTTGATGAAATTGTCAAGTATTTCTTATTTTAATATACCATCTCAACATATGAGAAAATGAATCCTGGACAGAGGGTATAATCATTGTATATCTATAAAGCTACATAGCTGCATGTGTCTGGCTAGTAGATTACACAGGCTTTGAAATTATATAGATCAGGTTCTACTATTGTGCTGCTGAGAGGTAGCCTGAATTGATGTGCTAATTCAACTCAAGTTCATTAAAATAATAGTACATATTGCAGTTCTAGAAATGAGAAAGAATATTCCCATGCAAGTCATGGTGTAACATAATAATATTGAAATGCATTAACTGGGCTAGAAAACTCTAAATATTGGACTGTAGAACAGAACCAGTTACATAGAAATGATATATAATCTAAATTATCTGAAAGACTCCCAAGGTATTTAATATTGAATGAAAATTTCTCTGTGATTTATGTGTTAATATTTTCAACAAAGACTCTTATTTGTTGTTTGAAGTGAATGAAAACACAAATTTTCTTGGATATTGTTTTTATATTTGAATGCAGAAAAGGTCTAAATTAGTTGTTAGATACTTTGAGAGGAGAATTATTTAAAAATTCAATTTCAAACCTAAAGAAATTAGTAATATTGTCCCCACTCCCCTTGCCTCATTCCTGTCTTTCAATCAGGTGAATTACTTAAAGCAACTGCTTATAGTCTTGGGCTTTTCAGAAAAAGCTCCATATTTGTATGAATGTGTGGATGATGATGGACAAAAGGGGTTTCCTGTTTGTTTGATAAAATATATTGGTCATTGAGAGAACAGAGGTCCTAATCTCACTGGAGTTCTTTTAAAAAAAAATTTAAATATATTTTAAAAATTGATTTCAGAGAGAAAGGGAGAGAGAGGGATAGATACATCAATGATGAGAGAGAATCATTGATCAGTTGCCTCCTGCATCCCCCCCACTGGGGATCAAGCCCACAACCTGGGCATGTGGCCTGACCAGGAATCGAACCGTGACCTCCTGGTTCATAGGTCGACACTCAACCATGGAGCCACACCAGTGGGGCTTATTGAAGTCCTTGTTCATCTTTTTCAGAAGCATGGATGAAGGGACACCAAAAAGGCTAAGGGGACAATGTTATGTAGTACTGCTGTGTGATGCACAGTTTGAACCATGCATGTAGTGTTTTAAAGGGGATATTAACAAACTAAAGAAGTTCTAGAGGACAGAAATGAGGATGAAGAGCATCTAAAATTTATCTTGTAGGAATAACAGCAGAAGAAAATGGGAACATTTAGGTTGAAAAAAAAAACAAGAGCTAGAAATGTGGTGATATTAAAGGAAAAGTGGGTGGTTGGCTTCAGGTTTGTGGTAGACCATTTCTGCTCAGCACTACAAGGAAGAACTTGGATCCAGATGTGGAAATGAAAAGAGAGCAAGTTTCTTTCACCCCCACTTCCCCAACAAAATTATTTAAAAATGTCTTCCATTTCATGTGGTGGCTCTCCATCTTTGGAAGAGTTCAAGAATTACAGGACAAATAGTTAAGTGCCTACTACATGTCAAACACTGTGTTAAGTGTACAAATCTTTATCCTCGACAGTTTATCATCCAGTGAGAAGAGACACACATATAATAAGAATAATTAAATGTTATCAGTCTATGAGAGCAGTATATATGGAGAAGACTGAGCTAGGAAAGACTTAATAAAAGAGATTGTCTTTAACATTGAACAATGCATAGGTGTTTGCCCAGGGGAGGGAGGTGGAGAGGAAGGAAAACGTTTGCATGACTTCCTGTCAAGGGCTTTGTGGAAAGGCATTTTCCACTTTGGCATTAGGGTGGTGGATATGTAACCCTGAGGGGCCTGTTATAATTCTACAACTTCACCAAAGTGATTGCCTTCTGAAAAAAACTTTACAGAGAGAAACCTAACATTGTACTCTGTTCTTAATTTTGCCATAGAAATTGTTATTTCTATTAATATTTCTTGTATAAAGAGTCAAGGAGGCAGAATCATTCACACTCTAGGAAAATGCTTGTTGGCATTAAAGGGTACTTGTTTCCAAGTGAAGGCAGTTTTCTTCTCCAGTCCTCTCTCCCTCAGGCTCCTCTGCACAGTCTATAGTTGACTACACTCACTGTGTGGCAAGATGCTACAAAGAGGGTCACTCACATTTCTGTCTTGCTTTGTGCTTCAGGCACACTAACCTTTTTGTTAGGCCATGGTTGGTCACCTCAGACTAACCCCTATGAAATCTCTGGGGGAAAGTGGCCTGAGATGAACTTTTTGTGACAGACAGCCATCAGTTCAAAGCCTATGCAGTGTCAGGGTTGAAGAGAACTACAATGGGCCATGAGAAGAGGCTCACAGGGGGTCCTTTTTCAGGGCAAAAGGACAGATGTTTTCCCCACTTGAGATCATACACAATACACAGCAGACCCAGGACTTGCTTCTCAGCCATGCTATACATACACCTTCTTCATATGGGCACATACACTTTTTATAGAGCAGTGGGGGGCACATTTATTCCTTGCTACTGTTCTTTTCAGCTGTTTTTTTTTGTGATATGGGAAAATTGGACTGGAACACACAGTGTTCCTCTGAGCCCGATGGCTCCCAGGCTGTTGTTTGGTGGAGTTGAAGTAGGAAACCATGGACAAAAAGGTGGTATAGTAAAAGATGGAAATTTATTGAGAAACAAGCACAGACTCCCACGTGGGGAGGGGGAAGAGTCCCACTGAGTCCCTTTTTTCCATGGTTTATAAAGGCTGCAGTTCTTTGTGCCTTGATATCCCCTCTGATTGGTCACTATCCCCTTTGATTGGTCACCATAGCAACTCCTGAGCTCAAATCTCATGTGAGGTAAGTGAGGTTTCCTCCTCTTTCTCCCTTATTGTTTCCCTCTTCCTTCTGGGCTTTCTTCTTCCTTCTGTGAATGAGGGGCTTCCTTCCCTTTATTCTATAAATGTACACCTTTCTGCAGCTTTCAGCTTCCTTATCTTATGGAAATGTACCTTTTGCTACTCCCAGATCCCTTGTCTTATGGAAATGTACCCTTTGCAGCTCTGTGCTTTTTCAATGGACCCCATAATTCCTAAAATTTCCCAAACCTGCCTATTTCACCCCTAAATACTCCTGTAAGTGGTAAGCTATGACTGCCCTTTTGTAAAGTGACAAAAAGGGGATTTAGTAAACATTGGCTTCATAAAGAGGGCCATTGTGTATACCCATACCTTCTGTGTAAAAACTAATTTTGTGTTTTAAACACAATCAAAGAGAAGTTCAATGACTAATAACTCTGGGTCTCAATTATTTGTGGTAACATATAACCAATGATTTTTACTGTGCTAACATACTGAAAATTTTAATAGAGAAAATTAATCTTCTGTGTATTAGATAAGAAGATACACGGTATAATGTTGCTAGACAATTTGTATTATAAACATAGGTTCTGCACCAAGCTACTTAAGTATCCATTATACCAGATTTACTTGCTTACTTTAATAATTATTTTCCAGTTATATATAGAATATGATTTTCCATTAATATTTTCAAGTTTTAAGTACGTACGCTTTTTAATTAAAAAAATAACTTTAAAAAAGTTTTGTCTCTCTGAATTATTGAACTACTATTTGTTTTAACAAAAATTAAGTGGTGAAATAATTTTTAACAGTTTAAGTGATTGCTTCTTTCTCCTAGGCTATTGGCATATTTCCCACATACTCAACAATATTAATATAAAATATTGGATGAAAGGATTTTTTATGTATTTATTATACCAAAGACAATAACATGCTTTCCATCGTTGTCAACTAATTTGTGCAAATGATTTTTCTCTCTTTAAAACAGTCTAAAAGTAAAAAGAGTAGGTGTTAATTTATTAGAATCTTATTAAATTTCTTTTTATCTCTTTTTGTTATATCCAAAATTGGAAATTTGAGTTGAAAGTAATTCATACACAGCAAGTTAGGGTGTATTTAATAATGAATCAGGAAAATAGATTTTGAATTGAGTTTTGATTATCAAGATTTTTGTAAAAAAATAATTAAAACATTTGATTGACAGGAAAATAAAAGACGCTTTAAGAAATTTGGGATCATGCAATGTATATACAAAGAAACATAAGATAATACATGATTGATTTTTAAAATGAGTGGGACTGACCGTAGATGCTGTGAATTCAGAGGAAAGGGGATTCATGTTTGCGTGTTAGGTAATCTGCTTTTGCCACATAAAGAAGCAATGCCCTTTAAAAAATCCTTCAGTTTATTTTTACAGATTATAACCGATCTCATATTAATTATGTCATTTCATCTCTGTAGCAACCTGGACAATGGATATGACAGGCGTTACTATCACAATCTATATATATAAAAGGCTAATATGCAAAGTGTCCCCTCATGAGTTCGACCAGGAGACCGTGAGTTTGATTGCTCGCTATGACATGCGCTGACAACCAGGGGGCAGTGCGGACTGAAGGAAGTCCCTGGCAGGCAGCTGGCAGCCAGGGAAGGAAGGCCCCGGCTGGCAGCTGGAAGGCCCCGATTGGCCCTGATCGCCGGCCAGGCCTAGGGACCCTCCCCATGCACAAATTTCGTGCAGCAGACCTCTAGTTTGCATATAAAAAAACTGAGACCCTGAGGCAATGTTACTTACCCAAGATGGAGGTGTTAGCCTTTATTTTTTTAACTAGTGGCCTGGTGCAGACTTTTCTTTCCCTGGGTTCTTGTCCTCATGAAGTTTGAAGAATAAACTTATGAAATGGCTTCTTTAATAAAAAAAGTAAAGTTTATTGAAAGCAGATACAAACTCCATTTGAGCAGGGGTGTCCCCAAAGGGGACCCATGGGTAGGGGCTCCCCAATGGGAAAAGCCTGTTCTCTCTCCCTAATGGGAAAATAAAAAAATCCTGCCTTGTGTCCCTTTGTCTCTGGTTTATATATACTGCAGTTCTTTGTTTGAATCTGACCTCTTCTTATTGGTCCCTTTCCTTAATTTGGATCCCCCATGTTTCCCTCATTGGTCATTCTGCTACGTAGAATTAGTTTCAAAGTTCAAAGCCCACATGCTGCCCCCCATTTTCTCTCCCCCTTATCTTGCTGGTTGGAGTCACTTTTGATTTATCTTATGGTTTTCTCTCAGTTGTGCTGGCAGAGAAAGCCTTATCTTACAGCTCTCCCAGCTACTCAGGTCAGGGCTACTTTTGGTCTAACTTATGGTCACTTTAATTGCTCAGGCCAGAGATACCCCTGTTTGTCCTTGGTTTACTGCCCCCCCATTTTCTCTCCCCCTTATCTTGCTGGTTGGAGTCACTTTTGATTTATCTTATGGTTTTCTCTCAGTTGTGCTGGCAGAGAAAGCCTTATCTTACAGCTCTCCCAGCTACTCAGGTCAGGGCTACTTTTGGTCTAACTTATGGTCACTTTAATTGCTCAGGCCAGAGATACCCCTGTTTGTCCTTGGTTTATGGCTGTTTTAATTGCTTAGGCCAGAAATATTTCCATCTGCCTGTGACGCTTCTCTATCCTCTGTACAAGTAAGATAAACATTGTGGCGTCTTCAAGTCTCCATCCATGCATTCCTCTCCCATGGACCCTCCTTATCCTGAAACCTGCCTATTTTGCCCCTAAAACTCATTTCATATGCATGTGTTAAAACTAAGTTTAGTGTTTATAGTTTCTTTCTTTTGTTGTAGAATTTACATACAATGACATGCACGAGTCTTAAATATGTTTACTGAGTTTTGACAAATGCATGATCATCACAATTCTGCCTCCCTCCACTGTCAGCAGATAATCTTGCCTCCTGCTTCACCGAGAAAATAGAAGCCATCAGACAGGCCCCTTCTCTTAGCTTATAAATGTACCTGCAGTCAGATCTATCTTTTTCTCCTTTCCTTCTGTTATGGTGGACAACATGTCTCTATTCCCATCTGAGGTCAATTTCTGCCCCTGTTTTTTTTTTTTAAGAATTATTTTTCAATTACAGTTGACATACAGTATTATATTAGTTTCATGTGTACAATGTAGTGGTTAGACATTTATATAACTGCAAAGTGATCACCCCAATAAGTCTAGTGCCCATCTGACACCACACATAGTTTTTACAATTTTATTCCCTATTCCCTATGCTGTACTTTATAAACCCGTGACTGTGTTTATAACTGACAATTTGTACTTCTTTTCACCTTTTCGTCCATCTCCCCACCCCCTCCCATCTGGCAACCATCAATTTGTTGTTTATATCTATGAGTTTGTTTCTGTTTTGTGTGTTTGTTTATAAGATGCAAATCTTATTTCATGCTTTAATGCCTGTATCATTCCCATTGCTTTGAGGACTGAGCCCATTTGACACAGTGCTTAGTATCCGGCCGCAGGAAGTCTTCATTTTCTTAGACATGCTGGGTTTCTACTTTGTATCATTGCTTCCTCTGCCAGGACTGCTCAGAGAAGGCTTATCCATCCGTCAAGACTCATTCAAATAGTTAGACTCGTTCAAATAGAAGTTCTATGAGGACTTGATATATCACTCTCATAGTAATACCTCTTTGCATCTCAATTATTTATTTCTGGACCTGCCTATCCTACACAGTGCCTCCCTTGTCGTACATACTCAATAGGCATTTGATGGAAAACCTCTGCTTTCATAGAACTTTATGAAGATTTAGGAAACAAATATAAATATCAATGAATTTGCATTTACAAAGATTATTTGTTAATTCTAAGTAATGCTCTCACAATTACTTCTGTTTCTACATTCTTTTTTGTTTAGTTCCATTTTGTTAATCCTCACCTAAAGATATTTTCCCATTGATTTTTAGAGAGAGTGGAAGGGAGAGGGAGAGACAGAGGAAAACACTGATGTGAGAGAGACACGTCGATTGGTTGCCTCCTGCACGCACCCGGACCAGGGCCAGGGAACCTGCAGCCAAGGTACATGCCCTTGACTGGAATCGAACCCAATACCCTTTAGCTCGTGGGCTGACGATCTATCCACTGAGCCAAACTGGTGAGGGCTCTACATTCTTTAAATAATGGAATTGGATTAAATAATTTCCAGAGTGTATTCTTGCTTTAAAATTTGGCCATGTAAGGGCAGTAACAATTTGGTATATTTTAATCATGTCATGTAGAAAGTGGTATTTCATTTGCACACTGTTGTACATGTTAATGACAACCTTCACCCCCCTCCTTGATTTTATTGTGATATAACTGGAAAGCGACTCTTTGATACTTAACTTTTTAAAAATTCCCAAAATACACTGCATGCTAAGTTGAGAGTTTCCTAAAAAAAAAAAAAAGCATTTACAATGAAAACATTGATAGAATTTTGAGAGGATTTTGGGTTTCCCTCCCCCACCTCCCCCCGCTAATTCTTTAAAGAAGTTTAGCATGAATGCTGTAGAAGGTATATACTTTCTCCCTAGATTCTTAACTCCATCTTAAAATTTCAAGTAAAAAGTAACTCATTAGTATGAAAAATAACTATGGTGTCCAGGGTTGAAGTTTTTTATATAAAGAACTCCCTTGAAAGGTGCTGGTCAAATTTCTCTTCTGCATAGTTCATAGCATGCAACTGGTACTCAGTAATGTTTAATATAATGAATTACAGGGGCTTTGAAAATTTAGGCCTCTGAAGACCAAGTCCAAGATGGTAGATGGGATTTTCACATTACTGTGAAGACAAGGTAGAAGTTGACATAGTGGGTCTCCTGGGGGTGCTTCATCACATAAATGAAAGAGCTATATTCACCTAATTTATTTTAGCAAGGGAAAGACTATTCTCTTTAATGCCACTTATTTAAGGCCAAAGAGAAAAGAAGGCCAGAGGAAATAATATTTTCAGCTAGATAAAATAGGATTTAGTACACTATAAAATTTGGCATTTTCTCTACCAACTTACTTTAAGTCAACATTATTTTATTTGCCTTCACTAAATTTACATTTTATCTTTGCTTTTCTCGCCCAATAGAAAACATTTAAGTGTTTTTGAGTAAAAATATTAAGAAAAGAAAAGTAGCATTATATTTTAAATCAATACAAAAAATAATGTTGGTCATTCTTCACTGAAGCAGCAATGGTCCAGCCAGCAAAAAGCCAACTGTTTGGCCTTGGGCAAATTCCTTAAATCTTTCCAGCCTCACTTTCCTCATTTACAAAGCAGAAATATTAATGTCCATTAAGAATTAGAAACAACGTATGATAAGCACCTAACATAATGCTGGCACATAGGAGAGTATTCAATAAATGGATGGAATATAATGATTGTTCTGGCTAAGTCTTGGATAATTATGGCTTTTTAAAAGATTCTCACCAGAGGATATGTTTTTATTGATTTTTAGATAGAGAGGAAAGGGGAGAGGTGGTTGGGCGAGAGAAAGAGAGAGAGAGAGAGAGAGAGAGGGAGGGAGAGATTGATTTGCTGTTTCCTGTATGTACCCCAACCATGGAACAAACCCGCAACTTTTTTGGTATATGAACAATCTCCAACCAACTGAGCCACCTGGCCAGGGCTTAGATAATTATGGTTTTTAATTATGGTTTTTATTGAAAGAATTACACGCCATAGATATTTTTAGTGCCGAACACAGGGCCTGACACATGGCAGTCTTGATAAATATATACCGAGTAAATGAACTAGTGTAATTTTGTACAAAAAGGACTTGATTACATATGTCATTAGTGTCATGTAGCATAAATCTGAGATAGGGATAACTGAGGGAAAGCTCAGGAGCGGAGAAGTGCCCTAAAATCCCTGAGCTCTCATGTAGCAGTGCTGGCCTGCCTCTTCCAGGGGCGGCTCCAGGAGAGAGCCTGCCCTCAAGGCTGTCCTTATTTATAGGCTGCATGGAGGGGCAGCAACAGTGAGATAATGGGGAAGGAGGGAACCCAGGGAAGCCTCCTGGTTGAGGAGGTGGTCTCCTTACACAGGGGAGCCTTCGGATCTCAGAGGCTGAGCAGCATTTCCTTCGTTAAGAGGGTGGAAGGGAAGGGGAGAGACAGAGAAAGAGAAACATCGATGTGAGAGAGACACATCGATTAGTTGCCTCCTGCACATGCCCGACCAGGTATGTGCCCTTGGCTGGAATCAAACCCAGGACCCTTCAGTCCATGGCTGATGCTCTATCCACTGAGCCAAATTGGCTAGGCTGGGGCTAGCTTTTTGTTGAGCCTCGGGCATCTGGATTTGTCTTCCTGAGCAGTGGAAGTAGTCTTATTTAGCAAATAACCTTTATGATTCATACATAGTAGTTTATCATGATTGTCCTGTAATCTTTTTGTTTCATAATCACCAATATTAAATTTGTGCACGTCTTTGGATCTAAACCTTCTGTTTTTAGAATATTTTGTTATTTTTGAATAGGTTGCACAGGTTCATTGTATAAGAATAAAGATGATAATAGAAGCCTTTTTTCCACCCTAGCCCCAAGCTAAACTGCTCATCTACTCAGAGGAAATCACAATAACGTTATTTCTTGTGTATCTTTTCAGAGGTGGTCTCTGCATGCAAGTATATATGTTCCATATGCTTTAGAAACTTGGACAATGGTCACCACTTTCTGATCTCACAGCAGCAGTAATTTATAACATAAAATGTGCATAAGTAATTTCACTAATTATAATAGTCTCTTGAAAACAAAAGAAGACAAAGAAAAAAGGAAAATGCTCAAATAATTGCAGACATCATTTGGTCACCCAAATCTCTTAATGCATATGCTGTTACCTGTAGTGAATATAATTGTGCTTTGTTAAAACAGTGTTCTCCTTATAATATATTGCAGATGTTCACACCTTTCTTTTAAAAAAAATATTCAGAAATAAGTTTTAATCAATTTGATAATTTACTTGCATCCCAATTTTTATGGTAAATTAAGTTCAACATTTTAAAGTTTTCGGCCCCCCCCCCCATTAAGCTCTCCCACAATACACAGTTTTTTTCACACTATTGAAATAATCTTGATGAATGGATGTCATAAGTAAGAAAATACAATATGGACTAAATTCAAACTTCAGATGAAATCTGATTTGATTAAAGGTCTTTTAGGCTATTTATACTGTTATCCATAAGAAATACAAAGCTATATTGACTAAAGAAAAAAAAAGAATTAAAATTTCTTGTTTGATCATTCTGTTCAAAACTTATAATGGAATTTTGTTTAGTTTGATCAGAGACATTAAACATTTTCTTTTTTTAAAAAAATATATTTTATTAATTTTTTTACAGAGAGGAAGGGAGAGGGATAGAGAGTTAGAAACATCGATGAGAGAGAAACATCGATCAGCTGCCTCCTGCACACCTCCCACTGGGGATGTGCCCGCAACCAAGGTACATGCCCTTGACTGGAATCGAACCTGGGACCTTTCAGTCCGCAGGCCGACGCTCTATCCACTGAGCCAAACTGGTTAGGGCTAAACATTTTCTTTTAATTGGGTAATTTTCTAGTTCCTTTGATTTTTTTTTTCTTTCTTAGATCCCTGGATCTTTATACATACACTTGAATAGGAAAGAACATTGAATGTTTTGAATGTGAAAAAAGTTTTTTGTTCACTCTGTTTGGAAAACTTTTTTTTCAAATAACAAGTAAATATGGGATTTCCACTGGTTTATTAGGCTGCCTTCTATTTTGCCAGTTATAGGAATGAGAATTTGTCACCAGTTGTACTAAATGAATAGGGGTTTCTGACAATGTATTTGGAAAGGTGATAAAATTGACCGTTTTTAACAAACACGAAAAAAATCTCTGTAGACTTCTCCCATCTGGTTTGAGCTGTAGCTCAGCATTTGTGTTCATTAGCATCTCCACCCTGTGATTTAGGATGATATCATTCAAGTGATGCAGTTTAATCTCATTAAGGCACAGTGCAGAATAAGCTTGGAGTACTATAGTGAAGGCTCTCAGAGGACTCCCAAAAGGCTGATGGTACAAAAGTCATGGGATGACTTTATCACTATAATTGCTACTTAGTTTTGGCTTGAAAGAAACATGTAATTCAACTGTATAGAAAAAAGATTTGTATCCACATTTTTAATGTCGTTTTTATCCAAGGTTGGGAATAATTTTTATCCTCTTTTCCTACAATGAATACTTTTTTAGATGGCAGTAGTGGGTGTGAACATTATAAACTAAGGAGGTCATGCTGACTGCTCAGGAGGCAACCTTTTATTTATGAAAGCCAGTCCTAGATTATTAGTGCACTTCCCCATGGCCTCTATATCTTGATAAGTTTAGTGCCAGCAACATAAACAATCTATAAAGTATATTTTGGGGTCAATGGGGCCTTTTAAGATACTGGGAGTTACATTGCTTAAGGCATAAGCTTGATCTTGGCATTCTTTCTTCAAAGCACTCCATTGCCATGTGAGGATTTCTGAAGGTCATTCATCTTCACCTCATTATTTTCGGAAATAATTGTACCTTGTTCACTTCCTCAGTTGCACATACATAGCATTCCAAGCAAATAATAAAAATAATAGCTGATACTATGCTGAGTACCAAGCATTGTTTTAAGTCTTTTTCATGTGTTATCTCAGTTAATCCTTATAATACCCTACTCACCCAATATTATAGGTGGCATAAATGAGCCCAAAAGCAGTTTAACTTTCACAGATCATGTAACTTTTAAAGTAGAGGTTAGCTCTGTCTTATTCCAGAGTTCAAGATATTAGCTCTTAATTACTACACCTATTCTTTTGAAGAGAAAACCCTATTAATTTTTTTTTTTTTTTAGCAAAGGAAATATTTGGAGTTAGTATTAGTAGGAAGGATGGGTAGGGAGTAGAAAGCTACCTGGGAGAAGAGAAGGACTGAGAAAAGCATGAGAGAAACCCAGAGAAAGGGTTATATTCCCTGATATGGCTTGGTTGTAGTTTCTGTTGGGTTAAATAAACATGACAGCAAATTTTTTACATTATTTATTTTTTTTAGGTTGACTTTCTGAATGCTTATCCTGTTAAGATTGCTTGCGTTTAATAGCCATTAAACAGGTAGATAATCAGATCAATTATTCTAAAAGTAAAATTTGGGAAGGTCTGGTGGTATGTAGCATAGGGCCACAAGAGTGGCGATTCTGGGGAAGAGTCCTGACATTGGTATTCTGAAATTGTTGTATCTTTCATTCTTTTAATCTTTACCCGAGGATATTTTTTTGTTGTTGTTGTTTAATTGATTTTAGACAGAGGGAGAGAGAAGCATATAAACACAAATATGTCTTGCTCCACTTTAGTATATACTGTTATTATATCAAGAAAATATATATAAGAATAGGTATTTAAAGTGCATTTAATGAAAAGAGTATAAGGAAAAATTTACTATTAATTGAAAAGAAATTCTAAAGAGAAAGCATAGTTGGCTTGTTTATAGAAAGCAGTGCTGTTGCTTGAAAACAGTTCCCCCCTTAAGTGTTCCATCCTGTTCAGGATGTCAAGTACTGTTACATCTTGACTTGATGATCAGAAGCCAGAACTTCCTATTCTAACCAGTTTCTTTATGAAAATCATGAAGTTAAGCTATAAATTAAAGTTGTGACTTCTTTCTAAAAAGAAAGAAAGCAGTGCTGTTTAAATTGTCCCTTGGCACTCAGTTCAGAGTATTTATTACAGATCTGATCATTAGTCCAAAGTTTTAGCCCATGCTGAATACTTTGCCATGTCTCAGTTCTCAAACTTTAATAGATAGGTTAATAGATTAGAGTAGAAGAGTTGAACCAATATAGCTTATGGTTTGCCCTGAAAACTTGAGGATTTTCTAATTAAATACTGGGTGATCAGTGAGCTTTGCTCAGCTTACTAAATCATGAGTTTTTCCATCTTAGTGACATGGTTAAAATTGGAAATGTCAAAAATGTCTGAACAAGAGTGTGATTCATGGACTTGAACTTGAACTTGCTTTCAGATTTCTTTATTAAAAAAAAGACATTATAAATAAATTGAAATTATGGTGTATTAACCTATCTTTTAGCACGACTGTGTTTCTAAGTTGGAAAATATTTAGTTCTTTCAACAAAGGTGATGTTGGTCTCTCTAAAATATAATAAAATTAATTACCAGATATACTCAATATCAGAGGCAAAAGCTACATGGTCCAAAATAACAGAAGTCAGAACTCATTAGTGTTGAACGAGTGGGCTTGCTGAAGATGTTTGTGAACCTGGTGTTGCCAATAATACCACATGTTGCTGGATTTCATTGGAAATCTCCTTAGAGGCATTTGATCAGCAGGCCTGATTTCTTGGAGGGCATCTCAGACTCAAAATGAATTTATCATTCCCCTTTCTCTACCTAATTTGCTCCTCCCTCTGCATCTCTCTCAGTCAATGGTGGACATTGTCCAAACCAGACACTTGAGAACTATTCCTTGACTCTCCCTGTACTCCCTATCCTTTTTCATTCACCAAATCCCATCTGTTCTCTTAAATTTCTCAGGTCCATTTACTTTTCTCTGATTCTCCTGCTACAACTCAGGTCTTGCCCACCAGTATCTTTCCTTGGGGATGGCAACCCCCACTCCGTTATTGCTCTCCTCTAAGTCTGTTTTCCACCCGGTAGCCAGAGTGCTCCTTCTTAAGTAGAATCTGGTAAATCCTGAAGCCAATGTAAACCTGTGAGCACAGATAACAGGGCCTCTATCTGCCTCACCAGCCTCCTTTCTTCCCTCCCGGTTGCCCTGTAGCCATATTGTACCATTTCCTCTTCTCTGCTGTTGTATGCTCTTTTCAACCTCTGGATCTTCACCCATGATGTCATGGCAGACTATTCACCCTCCTCAGCCTTCACTTCCAGCTTAGATTTCTCTTCCAACCTGAAGCTTAACTGCTCCTGCTTTTGTGCTTCTGTCTGGATTCCATAGAACCCAGCACTTAAAATGCCAGGAGTTTCTCCTGGTGCTTTGCCCATAGAGGACATTTAGCAAATTTTTATTTAATGAATAAATGATTGAGGTGTACTTTTTTTTATTGTTTTTTTTGGTGGACCGCATTCTCTCATGATATTATGCAAATATATTCTTAATGTAGCATGAAAGAAGAGGATTTAAAAAATGTAATACTAAAGTGCATGGGGCTCAGTGGGGGAAACGAGGCAGGAATGCAGTGTACAATTCCAGAGGCAGAGAGGGCTTTGTCTTAAACAGTGTTCACATTATCAATCTATCCATCAATCTCAGACCAGTTTACAGTGGAACAGTAACTCTAAAGAATGGAATATGTACTTTGAAAATTGGATGCCACTCTTTTATTGAAATCAGTAACTTTTTAAATAATTTATTTTTTCCATCACCATTTATCCAGGCTATGCCCTCTTCCATCCCCCACCCCCCACCGTCCTGCAGTCACTATACTTTTGTCCATGTCCATGAGTTCTCTCTCTCCTTTTTCTTTTTTTGCTCAGTCTCTTCACCCTCTCAACATGCCCACCCCCCTGGCAGAGCACCTATTGATATGATCACGTGATTTTTAAAAGAAATATATTTTTATTGATTTCAGAGAGGAAGGGAGAGGGAGGGAGGGAGAGATAGAAACATCAATGATGAGAGAGAATCATTGATTGGTTGCCTCCTGCATGCCCCTACTGGGGATCAAGCCCACAACCAGGCATGTGCCCTTGACCGGAATCGAAACCAGGACCCTTAAGTCCACAGGCCGACGCTCTATCCACTGAGCAAAACCAGACAGGGCATGATCATGTGATATTTACCCTTTCTTTTGTTTATGTGGTATATCACATTTATTGATTTGCAGATATTGTATTAACCTTACATGCCTAGAATAAATCTCACTTGATCATGGTGTATGATCTTTTTAATGTATTGCTGAATCCAGTTTGCTAATATTTTGCTAAGGATTTTGGCATCTATCTTTATCAGGGATATTGACCTATAATTTTCTTTCTGTGTCGTCTCTACATTTGGTTTTGGAATTAGGATAATGCTGGCCTTGTAAAATGGGGTTGGGAATCTTTCCTCCTCTTGAATGTTTTAGAATAGTTTGAGAAAGATAGGTGATAGTTCTTCTTTGAATGTGTGGCAAAATTCACCTATGAAGTCACCTGGTCCAGGATTTTGTTTGTTGGGAGTTTTTTTATTATTCCTTCAATTTCATTAGTTATGGGTCTATTCACATTTGTCCTGATTCAGTTGTGAAAGATTGTATGTTTCTAGGAATTTCTCCATTTCGTCCAGATTGTCCAATTTGTTGGCATATAGTTGTTTGTAATATTTTCTTACAATCCTTTGTATTTCTTTGGTGTCAGTTGTTACTTCTTTTTTACTTCTGAGTTTATTTATTTGGGTCCTCTTATTTTTCTTGATGAGTCTGGTTAAAGATTTGTCAATCTTGTTTATATTTTCAAAGAATCAGTTCTTGGTTCATTGATCTTTTATATTATTTTTTCAGACTCTATTTTGTTTATTTCTGCTCTGATCTTTATTATTTCCTTCCTTTTACTCACTTTGGGCATTGTTGTTCTTTTTCTAGTACATGTAAGTGTTAAGTTAGATAATTTGAGATTTTTCTTGTTTCTTGAGGTAGGCTTGTAATGCTATGGATTTCCTTCTTAGGGCTGCTTTCGCTGTGTCTCATAGATTTTGGGTTGTTGTGTTCTTGTTTTCATTTTTTTCAAGGAATCTTTAGATTTCTTCTTCGATCTCATTTTTAACGGGAGGCAATGGATTGATGTTTCTCAATCACATTGATGTTTCTCTCTTCTCTCTCCCTTCCTCTTTCTCCAAAAAAAAAAAAAAATCATTAAAAAAAACATATCCTTGTGTGAGGATTAAAAAAAATCCATCTGATCTTGTGTGAAGATACATTTTAAATGAGAATTATTACTTTTATTTATTTCAGAGAGGAAGTGAGAGGGAGAGATAGAAATATCAATGATGAGAGAGAATTGTTGATTGGCTGCCTCCTGTGGGTCCCCCTATTGGGGATTGAGCCCACAACCCGGGCATGTGCCCTGACCAGGAATTTAACTGTGACCTCCTGGTTCATAGTTTGATTCTCAACCACTGAGCCACACTGGCTGGGCAAATTTTTTTTTTTTAAATTGGGAAGTTACTTCTTAAAGAAATAAAATTTAGTATCTAAATACCTTGATCAATTTTTTTATTGTGAAAATTAATTTGGCTTCTTTTTCAATCATTCTATTGAAACTGCTTGCACATGGATAACCATTGAACTCCATACAGGAATCTTTGGGATCTTCTTTTTGTAAGGCACTGTGCTAGGATATACTGAAGTTACTCAGGAGTGTAAGTCCCCATTTTTGCCCTCAAGGGCCTGAACCATGGAAATAAAACGTAAGTGACTTAAGTATTTGAAGTAATTTAAGTATTTGAAGTAATATGAAAATATAGTTAGTTATAATTATAACTTGAAATTTTAATAACAATGAATTAATGTGTCACAAAAAACAAGATAAAAGTGCAAATGGAATTCAAAATTGGTATATCATAACCAATTTGACTGGAAAGCTCAGAGAAGATCTCTTGAAAGGGTATAATTAGCCTGGATTTTTTTAAAATTTAAATTCTTTATTGTTGAAAGTATTACATATGTCTCCTTTCCCCCCCATTGACCTCACCCCAGCTGCTCCCATCCCCCAGCACATTCCCTCACCCTGCTACTGTCTGTGTCCATTGGTTATGTTTATATGCATGCATACAGGTCCTTTGGTTGATTTCTTACTCCCCACCCTTCCCATCCTTCTTTGCCTTCCCTCTGAGGTTTGACGGTCTGTTCGGTGTTTCTATTCTCTGGATCTATTTTTGTTCATCAGTTTATGTTGTTCATTATATTCCATCAAATGAGTGAGACCATGTAATATTTACCTTTCTCTGACTGGCTTATTTCACTTAGCATAATGCTCTCCATGTCCATTCATGCTGTTGGGAATGGTAAGAGTTCTTTCTTTTTCACAGCAGCATAGTATTCCATTGTGTAGATGTACCTAGACTGGATTTTTAATTATTATATTTAAGAAGTTGATAACTTGAGAATAGGAGGATCCTTCAGATAGAAGGAAGAGCAAGAACACATGCTTGAAGTTATAGTTTAGAGGCAGTAATCCAATCAATTTTTCTTGGCATTATAGCGTAGTGGCTAAAGCATAACTCTAGAGCCATATTATATGCATTCAACTGTTGGTGTTACTACTGTTATTATTATTATTATTTTTATTTTTCCATTGATTTTTTTTTCAGAGAGAGTGGAAGGGACGGTGAAGGGAGGGAGAGAGAGAGAAACATTGATGTGAGAGAGACACATTGATTGATTGTTTCCTGTACATACCCTCACCAGGGCTGGGGATCAAACCTGCAACCCAGGTATGTGCCCTTGACTGGAAATTGAACCCGAGACCCTTTGGTGCATGGGCTGATGCTCTAACCACTGAGAAATGCCGGCCAGGGCTGCTATTATTTTTATTATTGTTAGTAACATTTATGTTGAGCTATTATATAATATTTGTTTGAAAAGGTAATAAAACCAGAATTTTATTATAAGTTTATTATTAATAACAATAAACATGATAATAATGATTGTATTTATTGAGCACTTATTGAGTAATGCAGCCACTGTTTCAAAGTGTTTTACATGTATTAATTGATTTTATTCTCAAAATAATGATGTGAGGCAAGTACTATTATTTTTTTCCCATTTATCACATGATAAACTGAGGCACAGATAGTCTAACTTGCCCAAGGTTAAACAAACAACTAGTACAATAGTCATAGAGCTCATAAGTTTAACTAGGGCCATACTGGGAGCAGTTTATTAATTTATTATATTTTTCAACTTAAATTTTTTCCAGTTTTATTGAGATATAATTGACATAAATTTCAGATGTACAGCATAATGAGAAATAGTTAACTACAGGAATGTATACAGTAATAGAAAAGACTATAAAAAGGTTGCCTGGCTAGTGTTGCTCAATGGTTAGAAGGTCATGGTTTGATTCCTGGTCAGGGCACATGCCTGGGTTGTGGGCTTCATCCCCAGTAGGGAGTAGCTGATGAATGAGTTTCTCTCATTATTGATGTTTCTATCTCTCTTTCCCTTTCCTTCCCCTCTCTAAAATCAATAAAAGCATATAAAAATATTTTTAAGAATACTATGAGTCTATCTCCACCACCTTGGCTGCCAGCAGGCGGGACAAATCTGCCCACTTAGTCTGTCTGCCGGCTTTCAATCTTAATCTCTCAAGCGGCTATTTCTGACAGGGCTATAGCTGGGGAAGTTGCTGTATCGCTTTCTGGGATTGAATGGCCTCTCTTCAGTGCAGTCCCTGAGGGCTCTCAGGGACTATTCAGATTTTTTTTTTGTATCCTATGTACTACTCAGGGTGTGGTCTGGGTGTGGCTGTATTGGTTGTTTGGAGACAGCCAGGAAGGGCTATCTCTTCAGGAGAAAATGGCTGCAACAAGAAAGCCCACTGCATGGGAGAACATATTTGCCAATGGTATCTCCGATAAGGGTTTAATCTCCAACATTTATAGGGAACTCATACAACTTAACACACGGAAGATAAACAACCCAATCAAAAAATGGGCAAAGGACCTAAATAGATACTTTTCGAAAGAGGACATTCAGAAAGCCAAGAGACATATAAAACATGCTCAAAGTCACTAATCATCTGAGAGATGCAAACCAAAACGACAATGAGGTGCCATCTCACACATGTCAGAATGGCTATCATCAACAAATCAACAAACGTCAAGTGCTGGCGAGGATGCAGAGAAAAAGGAAGCTTCGTGCACTGCTGGTGGGAATGCAGACTGGTGCAGCCACTGTGGGGAACAGTATGAAGTTTCCTCAAAAAACTAAAAATGGAACTCCCATTTGACCCTGTGATCCCACTTCTAGGAATATATCCCAAGAAACCAGAAACACCAATCAGAAAGGATAGATGCACCCATATGTTCATAGCAGCACAATTCACCATAGCTAAGATCTGGAAACAGCCTAAGTGCCCATCAGTAGATGAATGGATTAGAAAACTGTGGTACATCTACACGATGGAATACTATGCTGCTGTAAAAAAGAAGGAACTCTTACAATTTGCAACGGCATGGATGGAGCTGGAGAGCATTATGCTAAGTGAAATAAGCCAGTCAATGAAGGAAAAATACCACATGATCTCACTCATTCATGGATAATAAAGACCATTACAAACTTTTGAACAATAATAGATACAGAGGCAGAGCTGCCTCAAACTGATTGTCAAACTGCAGCGGGAAGGCCAGAGAGGGTTGGGGGGCAGAAGGGAGGGGAGTAAGAGATCAACCGAAGGACTTGTATGCATGCATATAAGCAAAACCAATGGCTAAGGACACATATGTAATATCTTAATCAATAAAGAAAAAAAAGAGAATACTATGAGGAGGAATATCTTTTGGTTAGGGGAAAACCATTTTGATTTCTGCACAGAAGAGTAATATGGTCAGAGAAGGTTTTAGGGAGATGAAGATAGAAACTATGAAGGACACAGACTGGAAGCTGTGAGACCAATCTACTGCAGTTTTCAACTGTGAAATTATAAGGGTCTGAGGTTGGGTGGGGGCAGAAAGAGTGGGAAGAAAGGGCTGGAAAGGAAGATTCAATTGGGCTCTGTTACTAATGGGTGGGGGAGAAGAAGCCGTCAATGATGATTTACGGGTGTTTTACTTAGGTTACTGGTGATATTAATAGGTAGTCAGACTGTCCTCATATTTAACTAGGGAATACTTAACATTTCAACCAACCTTCTTTTGAAATTCTCTTTCCTTCTTTCTGTTGGTGACTGTTTTTAAATGTTGGTTTTCCTCTTACCTAATTCCTCATTCAGAGTTATTTCCTGTAGTGCACAGCCTTCAAAGTCGCAGTCTGAAACTCACTTGTTTTTCTTTTACATGCCCACTTGGCATTGTAGCGAGTGTATGCTGTCCATTTACCTTTAATCTGGAGGCAGGTAACCTCATGGAGGGAGAAAGCCTGGCCCGAATCCCAACTACACATTATTAGCTGTGGAGTAACAATGTCTTTGATCTTAGTTTGCTCGTTTATAAATGGGAATGATACCTACCTTATGGAATTATTATGAGCACTAAGTGAGTCTAGGGAAAAGGCTCAAAACACAGTAGTCCCTTATCAAGTTTTATTTGCTTCTTTTGTTACTTTTTCTCCTATTCAAATATTTCCCCTTGGTTCAAGTTGCTCCCCTGATGGAGGCTCTTCCTACATTAAGAGGAACAGTCATGATTTTCTGTTGCTTGCCAGATGTTAAACTGTACATTGTAATTTTTCATGGATAAATAGCACAGTGATTGTCTTTCAGTTTTCAACGTGGAATGACTTAATATTCTAAAAACACCAGATGAACTACAAAGAGAAGTAATAATAACTGTTTTTATGTGAACTTACATTTCAGACAGGGAGTGAAAATTTATCTTCAAATTGGATTCTTAAGTGCCGTATGAAGACAAGCTGTAGGAACACAATATGTGAAATATAAAAATTTCTAAAACCACCCTAGCCGGTTTGGCTCAGTGGATAGAGTGTTGGCCTGCAGACTGAAGGGTCCCAGGTTCGATTCCAGCCAAGGGCAGATACCTGGGTTGCGGGCTTGATCCCCAGTGGGGGGCGTGCAGGAGGCAGCCGATCAATGATTCTTTCTCATCATTGATGTTTCTATCTCTCTCTCCCTCTTTCTTCCTCTCTGAAATCAATAAAGAAATATATATTTTTTAAAATTTCTAAAACCTATATATATCTAGAAATTTTATTTGTGCAGATGTTATGAATGATACAATGATTGATCTTTTAGGTAGCAATTAGAATAGGAATTTCATTTGATTCAACAGATGCTATTGTGAAGAGAATGTATCTCAGCAAAATACTCACATGGAATGATAGGAAGCTCCTTTTTCTGTAGATATATGAGCTGAGATAATATTTGCTATGGGTAACTAGTCAGAGTGGTCAAGTTTCTTGTTAGGGATTTGGAAATGACTCACAGGAGAGTTTTCCTTTATTCAGTTAACTTTCATGGATTTCAAAATCTGAAAGGTAACAGCCCTAGCCGGTTTGACTTAGTGGATAGAGCATTGGCCCATGGACTGAAGGGTCCTGGGTTCGATTCAAGGGCACGTACCTAGGTTGCAGGTTTCATCTCTGCCCTGGTTGGGGCTCATGCAGGAGGCAACCAATTGATGTGTCTCTCTCACATCGATGTTTCTCTCTTTGTCTCTCCCCCTGCCTTCCACTCTCTCTAAAAATCAATGGAAAAATATCCTTAAGTGAGGATTAACAAAAAATAAAAAAATATCAAGGGTAACATATTAGAATTATAAAATATTAAAAATCATTTCAGAACACAGAAGAGGTTTTAGGTGTGACCTAATACAACCACTTTGTTTCAGAGAGAAAGAAACTGAGGCTTAAAGATTAAAAGACACTTGCCCAAGACTCCCCATAATGATAGTGGCAAGTCAGAGATCAAACTTAGGTCTCTTAATTTCCTCTACCAGTATTCTTGTCACAAAACACCATGAGCATTTAAACATAATTTCAACCAAACCCTAGCCTAGAAATGAGATTTCTGTAAAAATACAAATATTAAGACTTGGGACTAAAATGTCTTTAATCATTATTTCTGATTGCTTTTCCTATTCCATATTTCTTTAAAATTAAATTTAAAAAAGTTTTAAGATCACAAAAATTCAGTTGTCTTTCAAAAATCCACATGAAATGGATGTTTTAGGAGTATGTGTCATGTTGGTACCCCATGCACTGACATTCCCCTGGGCGATGTGAACTCCAGTTTGAGAAGATGCCTTAAAGGTTGCTTGTGGCCAAGCTAGTTCAGATTCACCCAAGGTGATATTGATTTGAAGAAAGTTAACTACCCATACATTTTCTGAATGAAAAAAAATCGGACCATTTAAGTGTTGATCAAATTTATTTTATTTGGAAAATTATTGGAAATACAGCACTAGAAAACCACTTTAAAACAATATGGTAAACTCTTTTGCTTTCCTGCCTAGGTTAAATCCATACTAACACACACACACACACACACACACACACACACACACACACAAACAATGCTTAAAATGTTCATATCCACTTATAGTTTCTCTGTGTGATTCCTTTCCAAAAGTTTCAGGTTCATGTGAGAGGAGATGAGATTAGCATTGATGAACAGACAATGTGTGAACGAGGTGTGCTCTGTTCTAAAGCCCAGCTGTGACTTTTATCACTTGAAATCTGTAAAGTGCTCGTTTTACTTAACTAAAGATACAAAGGCAAAATGGAATAGAAACTTCGATGTATCCAAAATTCAGAGCATGTTTTGTTAGAGTGTATAATAGATGCTATAGTTGTTGTGTGATAAATATATATGAAAAGTATCAATATTTGGAAGTTAGTGTTTCAATGAGGGAAATTTATTTATTGTTGTCGTTTTGATTTTTCACCAGCTTCTCATTTCTACTTTCCTGGTTTAGCGGAAAACCAAAAAAATAAAAAAATCTTTGAAAGCAGTGTAGTACGTAATAATAAAGGTTATTTGAATGAATAAGTGAGCAGTGATTGTCCTTTAGGAAGGGGTATAGTTGAAGGGAGGGAAGGGGCTGCACATAAGATTATCTAAGTAGCTTTCCTAACCACAGATGTTCACCCTCTTTCCCATTTGGAGATTCTCCATACTGGGGGAGAACCATGGTTTTGGAGCAATGAGTTAAAATATATTTGGAAAGCACCCAAATCATGAGGTGTGTACCAAATTCTCAACTTCAGAGGCATCTGGGTTTATTTTAGCAATGTGGCACATTTTTGGTTTGATGATTTAAGTTTTATTTTTAAATTAAATTGCAGCATAAAATGAAGTTACTCTTGAAATATATGAGTTTAAATCTTCCAAGGATACTATTTATGAGCAAAATAATTTTTCATTATGGCTACGCTCAGAATTCTTAAAAAATTATAGCAGTCATATTCTTATTGTTCCAAGTGACAGATCTCGCCCAGCAAGTAAAAATTTCATTTAAAAGAAAGAGGTTCCCTGGCCCAGTGGCTCAGTTGGAGCATTGTCCCAACCACCAAAAGGATGCAAGTTTAATTCCTGGTCAGGGCACATGCCTAGGTTGTGGGTTCAATCCCCAGTTGGAGCACATATATGAGGCAATGAATTGATGTTTCTCACATCAGTGTTTTTGTTGTTGTTTATTTTTTTCTCTCCCACTCCCACAACCCTTTTCTCTCTCTCTAAAATCAATGAAAACATATCCTTGGTGAAAACATTTCCCATCTGGTGTGGCTCAGTGGTCGAGCGACGACCTATGAACCAGGAGGTTATGGTCCAATTCCCGGGCAGGGCACATGCCTAGGTTGCGGGCTTGATCCCCAGTGGGGGGCATGCAGGAGGCAGCCAATCAAGGATTCTCATCATTGATGTTTCTATCCCTCTCTTCCTCTCTCTGAAATCAATAAAAACATATTTAAAGAAGAAAATAATACAATATTTAATAAATAGTAATATAAGAATAAGCTGTGTTTTGCATACTCACAACTGTAAACCTACTTTTGCCACCTCCTGCATTTATTGGTTTGGAAACCTTGTCAAAAAATTGAAAAAAATCTCTCTTCTGGGCAATGTGTCTCATTTTAAAGCACATTGATAAAAATGTAGTAACAGGTAAGGTTTTTAAATGGGTTTCATTCAATTAAGCTCAACTTAACCACATTTTATTTATTCTCTACTACACACAAGGCACTTGTTTGGACATTGTAGAGGATAGAAAGATGAGTACGTAGTTTCTGTGTTCAAGGAGTTTATAAAACAAGGTTGGTGAATATGGGGAGGGGCATATATTCGATGTCGTATACACACACATTCGCATGTATACATAGAAACATATACATACATATACATAGCACCCTGCAGAATCCATGTCTCCAAACTTCTAACCCATAATTCTTAAAAAAAAATTTTTTTTTTTATTGATTTCAGAGAGGAAGGGAGAAGGAGAGAGAGATAAAAACATCAATGATGAGAATCATTGATTGTCTGCCTCCTGTGTGCCCCACACTAGGGATCGAGTCCACAACCAGGGCATGCGCTCTGACCATGACCTCCTGGTTCATAGATTGATGCTCAACCACTGAGCCACATTGGCCGGGCTATTCTTCCCACTATACCACATGCCTCTGCTCCTTGAAAAAGAAAGTGGATTTTAATTTCCATCTTCCATTTATTTAGGGTTGCCCATGCTTTAGTATATCACCAAGCGTTAACTTTCTTTCACTAAATTAGAGCTTTTAAAAGAAGCATGTATGAATTAGCAAACTATATGGTTTATATATGGATTATTTTTGAGTAATTTTTTAAAAAAGCATTTAAATTATATATAGTAACCCAATTTCTTTATTAACAAATGTTTTGCTGATAGAGGAAATTAGAAGTCTTATGATTTTTTTTAAA
>NW_005364596.1:1991502-2001467 GCF_000412655.1 Myotis brandtii
TAGCAGCCCCTTAAGAAGACCTGCAGAATCTAGCTGTCCCTAGCTCATACACACACACCACACACGTCCACACACTCCTCTATCACTTCCTTGCGCTCTCACACTCTCTCCCTCCCTACCTTCCTGCTGGTCGCCATTTTTTTTCTCATAGTCAGAAGTCTTATGATTTAATGAACATGTAAGACTCAAGTATAATTATTGTTTTAAAATGACTTAAAAAAAGTTCACCTAGAAAGTATAAATAGGTCATGCATATTTACTTTAATAATCCTTTTCCTTTTAAATAAACCCTTTCTTTAATAGATGAAAAGGTGAAGTTAAGATCTTGATTAAAGTGTAATAGATTCAGTATTATTGGCAATGGAATTATGATTATTACTGTACTGCATATATATATATATACTCTTTTATTTTGTCTCTCCCTCTAGATTTTAAGATTTTTCTTTTTGCTGTAGAGAATAAGACAGTGTTTTCTCCCTGAACATCTAATCTGTGGAGAGCCAAGGTTGACAGCAGGAGCTCATTAACACATTCATTATGCAAGGAACTTCATTATGCCCTGAGGAATATTAAGATGAAGGAGATAGTAAGATAATATGACTTTTGACTTTAAGTTACTTCTAATCTATTAGGAGATGGCACATATAAAGAACTAGAGACTCAGTGCATGAAATTTGTGCACTGGGGGGGGGAGTGTCCCTCAGACCAGCCTGCACCCTCTCACAGTCTAGGAGCCCTCTGGGGATGTCCAACTGCCATGGCAGTGGGAGAGGGTCCCGCCACTGCTGCTGTGTTCGCCAGCTGTGACTCGGCTTCTGGCTGAGGGTGCTCCCCCTGTGGGAGTGCACTGACCACCAGGGGGCAGCTCCTGCAGTGAGCGTCTGCCCCCTGGTGGTCAGTGCGCATCATAGCAACCAGTCGTTCTACTGTTTGGTTGATTTGCATATTAGCCTTTTATTATATAGGATTACAGTGGGGAATGCTATGTTCCATAAAAGAGGTCTAAATAGAGTGCCAAGAGAATTTTGCCTGGGAAACCCAAGGAAATCTTTCTAAAATTGCTGGCATTTGAGCTGGGCTCTTCAAGGCGAGGCTGGATTTGAACAAAAGGAAGATACTTCTGAACAGTTTGTATTATACCATATGCATGAATTAGTGAGGGTAGTTAGAAGATCTAGTTCTTACTACAGTGTCTGGTACCCAGTAGGTGTTCAGTAAATGTATGCGGAGTAAGTGCATGAATGTCACAGTTAATTGAATGCCACTAGCCAACTGTTTTCCTCATAGGAAGGTGTGAGAAAAGTAATTGGAGAATTTTTGCCTTGAGCAGTGCCTCTGCATTTATCAAGGGATTTAACTGCTTAGTTTCCCTACATTCATCTTCTCATGAACATTAACCATCATGTTTTGTCCCTGAAAAATGGTGCAGCTGCTTGGTGGCTATTTCACACCCCCTTACTAATCAGCTGTTCACCAGCATGCTGGATTGACATCTGACAGATGATCATCTGCAGTGAATTAGAGGAGTAATAGCCAGCAGTTGGGAAGTGACTGGTGCTCTGGTTTGGCATTATTGCATTGCATGCATAGGGAATGATGGATGCTTATTTTCAAGGCAGTTAGGAAGATGGAGAGATGTGCGTAATTTCTGTGTGGGACAATTCTGAAATGCTATGTTCATGAAGGCAAACAAAGTGCAGAGCCTAACAATGATGCTGGAACCGGTAGTTCTCAAGCTCTACTGTATGATTTATCATTTGCATTTAATATTTGCTTTATTTATAATTTATAATAAGAGATGAGTGTTTGCATGCACTATCTTAAGGAAGATAGGAATATTGATCATTATAATCATCACTGTTTTAAAATGTTGCTTCTGAGCAGACTTAGGGAATTTGAAATAGCGACCTGTGATAGTGTCTATCTTCCTGCTTAAAAATGATTTCTTGCAACTTTGGATATCCTTATTGCTGTTAGTATTTTCATTTTGTATTTACTTATGCTTTTTTAGCAAAATATTTTTTTTGTTATTGACTAAAACACAACTAGAGGGTCATTGATTTAAAAAAAGTAGCTGTCGGGAATAGCCTCCACATATTTCCCCTCCCCATAATCATAGTTCTTAACATAGGCTTCTTCATCTTTTTTTTTTATTAAATCTTTATTGTTCAGATTACATTTGTTCCTCTTCTTTTTTCCCCCATAACTCCCCTCCTCCCAGTTCCCGCCCCACCCTCTGCCCTCACTCCCCACCCACTGTCCTCATCCATAGGTGCACGATTTTTGTCCAGTCTCTTCCCGCATCTTCCACTCCCCTTTCCCCCCCAAGAATAGTCAGTCCATTCCCTTTCTATGTCCCTGATTCATTATAATCACCAGTTCATTCTGTACATCAGATTATTTATTCACTTGATTCTTAGATTCACTTGTTGATAGATGCATGTTTGTTGTTCACAATTTGTATCTTTACCTTTTTCTTCTTCCTCCTCTTAAAGGATACCTTTCAGCATTTCATATAATACTGGTTTAGTGGTGATGAACTCCTTTAGCTTTTCCTTATCTGTGAAGCTCTTTATCTGACCTTCAATTCTGAATGATAGCTTTGCTGGATAAAGTAATCTTGGTTGTAGGTTCTTGCTATTCATCACTTTGAATATTTCTTGCCACTCCCTTCTGGCCTGCAAAGTTTCTGTTGAGAAATCAGCTGACAGTCGTATGGGTATTCCCTTGTAGGTAATTGAGTCTCTTTCTCTTGCTGCTTTTAAGATTCTCTCTTTGTCTTTTGCTCTTGGCATTTTAATTATGATGTGTCTTGGTGTGGTCCTCTTTGGATTCCTTTTGTTTGGGGTTCTCTGCGCTTCTTGGACCTGTAAGTCCATTTCTTTCACCAGGTGGGGGAAGTTTTCTGCCATTATTTCTTCAAATAGGTTTTCAATATCTTGCTGTCTCTCATCTTCTGGCACCCCAATTATTCTGATGTTTGTACGCTTGAAGCTGTCCCAGAGGCTCCTTACACTATCTTCGTATTTTCGGATTCTTTTTTCATTTTGCTTTTCCGGTTGGGTGTTTTTTGCTTCTTCGCATTTCAAATCTTTGACTTGATTCTTGCGCTCCTCTGGTCTGCTATTGGGTGTCTGTATAATATTCTTTATTTCAGTCCGTGTATGCTTAATTTCTAGTTGGTTCTTTATCATAGCATCGAGGGTCTCATTAGTTTTCGTGACTCTCTCCTCAAGTTTATTGACAGCTTCTAGCACATTTTTGCAAGCCCTCAAAATTGCGATTTTTAGCTCTATATCCTCCATTTCTGTCATGTTTTTTTGTCTCCGCATTTTTTATGCTTTCTTGGTGCACCCCCTAGTGGTCTTTGTGCGCAGTCTTGTTCTAGTTGAGCCTTGATTGTTGTAGTTAATACTAGAGGGATTTGACCACCAGGCCGACTGGCTGTGTGAATCAGCTGTGTCTGCCGCGGAAAACTTCTGTCCTCTGGGGAGGTGCTAATCTAGCCTTTGCCTGAGGCGATCCGGCAAATGGCTCTGCGCAGGGCTTGGGCGGGGCGGGCTCAACAGGGCGGGCGGAGGGAGCGGTTATGGCCCCTCTCAGTCCCGTTCCCAGAGGCTCTGCTTCTCAGAACCCCAGGAACCGCTGCAAACCTCGGAGAGAAAGCTGCCTTCCAACTGATGCCAGACACTCCCGCTTCTCCCGTTTGGGTCCGAGTCCCCAGCGATTCGCCCGTATCTGGAGCTCAGAGTCTGAGACTCCCCCCTGACCGAAAACGACAACCGCGCTCTCAGCCACCAGCCCGCTTTGCGCGCGCACCTCCGCACCTGAGTATTTTCCACACTGCGCCTCCTCTGAGCCTCGGTGTGCTGTTATTTTTCCTTCTAGTTGAAGAGTCTCTCCTCAGCCAGCCTTCCTGTGGTTCTGGGTGATGTCCGTTCCGTCTTTTAGTTGTATTTTTGAAGTGGTTATTTGCGGCAGCAGTCTCCTGTGTTTACCTATGCCGCCATCTTGCTCGGACTCTCTTCATCTTTTTTAGATTTGATTCTTACTTTGTGCTATGGTTTTGGTAAATCATCATCTGCTGTGTTTTTTATGAGATACCCTGTAACTGCTACTGTGCTCTAGTTCCTCAGTCCCTGTAACCAGGGTTAACATAGTCGGTGTTCATTTAATATTTGTACAGTGATGGCATAAATGGATCCAGCTCTTGAATTCCGATCAAATCTGCTACTTGCTGATTGTGTTCCCTGCTTGTTTGACTTTTCCCTGCCTTTTTTTGCCCGTCACTATGTGCCACACAAACAGTAGGGCACCTCTGTTGTTACAAGTTGGGCCTCCATCACTGCTGGAGTGGCCTTTGGATAGATGCTTTGACCTTCAAAATAAACGTTCTTTCCAAGCCTTCATACCAGTAAATTAGTTCTTGCATACCAGTCTCAACCCAGAGGGCCAAGTCCCTGGAGACTTTGCAGGCTTCTGTGTTTGGCAATTACAGACTGGCTCCTATTATCTGTGAGAGGGTGTCCATATTTCCAGGTTTGCCTAGGACAGCTCTGATTTGTGTCTGCTGGTCTGGTTTGTTTTCATTAATAGAACCCCTTTATTTTCAAAAGTACCTCAGTTGGGATAATGAATTATATAATACTAGAGGCCCAATGCACAAAATTCGTGCACTCGGGGTGGTGGTGGTGGTGGTGGTCCCTCAGCCCGGCCTGCGCCCTCTCGCAGTCCGGGAGCACTCGGGGGATGTCAGTTGGACATCCTTAGCGCTGCCACGGAGGTGATAGAGGCTACCATCACTGCGGCTGCGCTCGTGAGCCCGGCTTCTGCTTGAGCAGCGCTCCCCCTATGGGAGTTCACTGACCACCAGGGGGCAGCAGCTGTGTTGAGCATCTGTTCCCTGTGGTCAGTGCAGGTCATAGTGAGTGGTTGAGCGGCCTTAGCATATCATTAGCATATTACACTTTGATTGGTTGAACGGCCAACCAGACGACCAGACACTTAGCATATTAGGCTTTTATTATATAGGATGGTCACCTAACCTCTTTGTAAGATATGACAGTAACTGACCTTTAAATTTTGTCTTATCTTTGTCAATTTTAGTGTCATATTGAGAAACTCTGAGGGTTATTTTTGTAAATCAGATCACATAAGGTATCTATCTAGTTCAAGTGATTTTGAGTTTATAGCTATTTGAATAGAATAGAAAAGTATCAAATGGAAAAATCATGACACAAAATATTTTTCTCAAGGCTCACACCTTTATTATGTATTATATAACCATAGGCTTAAGAATTCCTGGGAAGTCAATTTTAAAAGATTTATTTTATGCCCTTCATCAAATATTCTGTAAAGAAACACAATGCCTAAGACACTTAATTTTGAGTGCCTACATTATATATGCTTAGTTGTGTAAGCTCTTTTGGGGATCATATAGCAAGTGCTATAGTTATTGAATCACTCAAATGAGGGATGATAACAATTCTAAAAATATAGCATCTCAGAGTATTAAAAAAAGATAGCAAGCTCTTCATGTGCAGTGTAGCAGAAAATGACTAGGCCCTGGTAATTATTCTCAGAGCTGCTGTCTGTGAATTAAGACTTGAACGCTTTGAATTGCAGATGATTCAACTACGTTTTTATTCACTTTGTGAAGTCCCCTAAAATTGCTGCAAATTACTGCAATCGAACGGGAACAGTGGGATCTCGTGAGCACATTTAAGTGAAACATAATCATACTAAGGCCTACAATGTGACACAGCACTTTTTCTGATAAGTTCTGTGAACTTTACAGATATTATTATTTTGCTTTTCCTAATATTTTGACGGGTACTAAGATATTGGAAAAGGAAAAAGATAACCCACAGTAAAGACACGATGCATTTCCGTTGGCATGCCTCACTTATCTTGACTTAAGGAGTTAAATGTCTATGTTTGGACTATTTTTCACGATGAATAAAAAAATCTCCTTCTGTGTCTTTTCTTTTTATATCCTTCTGCCTATTCCAGGAAAGGTAAAGAGGAGAATGTTTTTGTATAAGATCGACAAAGGTGGGTTTACTGTAGTCCAGGGCTGCTTCTTACAAGGTTTGAGAACCCTTTATATAAGAAAGGGCCTCTATTTCCCAGACCAGTTGTGACTCTGACTTCTAACTTCACTGCCACTAGTACTTTTTTACATAAGTAATTGTGTATTAAAATGGAAGTCAGATCTCCTGACTGAAAATCATAGATTTTATTGTTGGGACATGAGAGGATTTATCCCTTTACCTTCTGTTAAGTACCACAACTCCCAACTCCAGGAAGATAGTCATCTGTGTCAGATTTGAAGACTTTTAGTCAGGATAGTTTATTCCAATAACGCTACTCTCTGAGAAATCTCATTTTATATCTAACCCAAGTCCTTCATATTGGAATTTAAGGCTATTTCCTTTGGTTTTGTCCTCATTGTAGCTAAAGAACAGCTGGTCACTGGAATAACTGATCAAATACCTTAAGAATGTTATTAAATCATCCATCAGTCTTCCCATCACCAGGCACAATAATCTCAGTGCCTTTAATCTTTCCCCATAGATATTACTTTCCAACCCTTTAATCATCTTTGTGGCTCTTCTCCACTTTAGTAGAGTTAAATTTGAACCCTACAAATTGGGTACAGGTTTTTAAAAACTGCTCCTTTTTGAGTAAAGAGCAACGATCTGGTCCTACAGAGACTTGGCAGAGGTACAGCTGCACCCAGAGGCCCCTTTCATCCCAGAAGCAGACTTAGTTCCTAGACCTTTTCCTTCCATGTTCACAGAGCAATTTCTTCCACATGTGTTGATGGCCTCACAACTCATGTGGTCAAATTTAAGAAGGCTTAAATTTAAGTTGGTACTCCTTCTAAGCTCCTATTTTCTCCCCTTCTACATTGAAAATTTTACTTAGTTTATGAATATAACTATTAGTTGAATATTTTAAGCAGGATAGTTAATATTGAGAAATTGAAGAAATAAAGAATTATTTTGTGTAAAGAACTTCTCAAACTTTGGAAGTAAAAGAATTAAGAAAGCTTTAATGAAATTAAAAAGTCAACCACTTCCATCTGTTTTCATAAAAGTGTGAATTTTTAAATGCAAATAATGTCAGTATCAAGGTAACTTATACATAGAATGCGAGTTTTACAAAACAGAGAAGAATCATTCAAACATAGTGTTTCAGTTCTGGTCTCCTGGGATTATACCATAAGTCTTGTCCAGTTCAAGTTCCATCTTATGAACAATATTGGCTAGTCTCTCAGACCATAAAACTACCATTCTTAATTTGACCTTCAACCCCACTGCCTCACCTCTTGAAAAAACTTTGACAAATTGTGTGTTAGTGTGTGTGATTATTGCAAGGAGTGAAGTGGAATGCAAGTGGGTTAAAGACATTCATTATTCCAAGGTTAGGGTTTGCCTTTAAAAAATGAGGCCAGAGACTTTCAAGTAGAATAGACTATTAGAAAAATTGTTGGTGGAATTGACTTCTTATTACACAAATGATGCAAAGTTGCGGAAACGTGACTGTGAGACACAGCAGCAATTGGAGAGTTTGTGGGAAAAACTGGATGGTAAGCATGCAAGCATGTGCAAAGCAAACAGTACTCTACTTTATAAAGGCCCAGGGTGCTGATGCCAAAGTTAGAGCATGTGGCTGATATGAACAGTGAAGCTCATTGGCCATTAATATTCCAGACCCAGGCCTCTTGGTCTTTATATTCTGCTCTCATTGCAAACTTGTCACAACTTGACGCAAGGTAGACAGCAAGATTTGATATGCTTTCTGTCAACTTTTTTTTTTTTTAGTTTAAGTGCAATAGAACTGTATTATGCTTATAATAAAAAAGAGTTATGAACACATCAGGAATCTGTACAAATGAATTAAAGTCATGGAGGTAGTTGTCTAGGGGTGAGATTGGGGTTACTAGGTTCCACTAACTCTACTTCAGCAACAAATTCTAAATGTTTCCTGTGTTGTAAATTAGAAACTACTTGTTTTAATTAAGACCATCTGTAAGCTCACAATGACTTGGGGACTAAAGAAGTGCCAAGGTGAAAACCAGTGGTGTTTATCTGAGTCATTTATTCCTCAGGCAAATATTTTTTTTGGGAGGCAAATATTTCATAGATTTGAGTTAACATATGACCTGCTTCCTCTAAATTGGCTATCAGGTGATTTAATGATGTTGTATTCAGAAATCATCTAGAAAACAAGGCCGCCCTCCCTGGTATATATATAACTTAATATAATTTTTAGCAATAGATCTTGTTGATTAAAACAAGGAATCTGTTATTTTAGGGATTGGACGAAGAAGGTGAAAGTGAAGAAACATGGCATTCCAGAAAAAACAAACCATATAGATGACATTTGGGAAAGAAAGGGGCATTTAAGTGAGAAGACAAGGAATGTTGGCAAAGCTAAAAAGGAGTAGCTTCAAGAGCAAGAATGACTTGGCTCTCATGGATATTACAGGTTTCTAGCATGTGAGAATTGAAAGACATCTTAGAGATTGTACAGCTCAATCTTTTAAATTTATAGATTAAAAACAAACAAACAAAAAGCCCAAACCCATGAGCTACAGAAAGGTCCTTCTTTCTTTTCTTTTCTTTTTTATTTTGTCTTTGTAATCTATGAAACACTGGTGGGGTGAATACTAAGATGGTGAACAGTGATTCAACAAATAAATATGGGAGGCATTGTGTAAGTTCTGGAAGAATTAATCTTCATTCAAATGAACAAATAAATTGATTTTAGGTAAAGTAAATAAGTACTGTCAAGAGATTATTTATTTGTACTCTGTACTGTTTCAGAAAGGATTCATAATTTAATATGGGATAAAAACATGTATAAGTGATCACAATACAGTAGCAGTGGTTGGACTTAAAGACTGCCAAACTACCAGGCAGACAAATGTATTCCCTCATTTAATTCTTGCAGTGACCTTATAAGTACTATTATTGCTCTTTTCTCTATTTTATAGTTTAGGAAACTGAAGCACAGAGAAATTAAATCACTAGCTCAAGTGACAATGTAAAGGTTTGAAGTCAGGTCTGTCTGTCTTCAGAGTTTGTTTATAACTGAGACATCACTGTGCCTCTGACTATACAAGGCAAAATACTAAGGTACTATAAGAAAGAGGTATATGGGCTTATATGAGTATTTCAAAGATTGGAGAAAATCACTTGGGCCAAGGTGGGCGGCAAGGTTGGAGGTAGGTCTGCTGGAGATGGTGGCCTTGGTAATCGCCTTTGACAGAGGGTGGATTTTAGACAGGTATTAATGAGAAATATGTTCCTGAAAGTTTAAAGATGCCATATTTTTCTTTTAGTGATGTTGGGATGGATTCCAGAATAGTTGGTTCAAGGCTGCCCCTAACCATTCCTTTACCAGTATACATCCTGTGCATCAATAGGAATAAAAATTTGCCAATCTTGGCTTTGAAAAATCCTAAGGATAATTTTCTTGTTTATTTGTATAATGTTTATTTCTCTTTTTACTGCCCCAGTGAAGGATTATACTTATAAATTTTGCATTTGAAAGATTCCATCAGGGCAAACGCAATTTCCCCTCCAAATATGTTGAGTTCTGAAAGAGAATTTTCCATAATGCCTTAGGCTTGAGATGTTTTATTCATCTCCACTGATGGATGAATTGCCCTTGCTTTCTATTTCCCTAGTTCCATTTATTTGAGTAGTTAGTCTCAGCACATATCCGTTTGAATTAGTGTTTTGGATTTCTTTGAACAAATACACCGAAGTGGAATTGCTTGATCATAGGTAATTTTATCTTTCATTTTTTCAAAATTTTTTGTTAATCCTCACCCAAGGATATTTATTCCACTGACTTTTTTTTTTTTTGAGAGAGAGTGGAAGTGAGGGAGGGAGGGAAGAGAGACAGAGAGAGAGAGAGAGAGAGAGAGAGAGAGAGAAAGAGAGACCTCG
>NW_005364596.1:2002546-2010975 GCF_000412655.1 Myotis brandtii
AGAGAGGGAAGAGAGACAGAGAGAGAGAGAGAGAGAGAGAGAGAGAGAGAGAAAGAGAGACCTCGAAACCTCGATATTGGGGCTGGGGGCTGGGGGCTGGGGACCAACCCTGCAACCCAGGTACGGGCCATTGGCTGGGAATGAACCCTTGACACTTTGGTGTATAGGCTAATAATGCTCTAATCACTTAGCAGCACTGGCCAGGGCCTATTTTTAATTTTTTTAGGAACCTTCGTGCTGTTTTTCTATAGTGGCTGTGCCAATTTGCAAGCCCACCAACAATGCAGGACGGTTCCCTTTTCCTCCACTTCATGGCTACTTTTGTTTGTTGATTTACTCATCAATGGATAGGGTTGACCCTCAGGCTGACTGCTATGAAGAATGGTCATAACCACAGGGGGTGCTGACTCCATATAGCAGGATTTGCCCCAGTTGGGTTCTGGTGTCACCCAGAACATCATTTGGGTGTGCCATTTGTGGAGCTAACCAGGTGGTGCTCTGTTGTGGTCTCAGGCCGGCCACCAGGTATATTGATACTGGGGCCTCTTGGGAGGGGCTCTAGTGCAGGTTGAGGTAAGCTGCTCCCCTTGCCTGGTCCTAGGGTCACCTGGTAGAAGATACAAAGCTATCCATGGGTGGAAGCTAGGCCCGGAGGCATGTTGTAGAGGCCATATTGTGTTAAAAAAAATCTACAAACTTTAAAATCATATCGATCCATGTTTATATTCTGTCTCTGGTATTTCTTTGTGTTTGAGCATATCACAAATTCTCTAAGCCTCAGTTTTCTTTAATATAGTAGAAGCAGTACCTCTCTTGCTACTTGGGGTGCATGCTGCTTCTGTAATGGCTTGCTGCAAAAATCATAAACTTATTTTAAAGTATTGTAGGATAATAGATAACAAGGCATTTCTAGAAATTAGTTATTTGGAGGAGAATCAGTGTTAAAATGCTTTTTTTGGATTAGGATAGCTTTTTAAATATAAACACTGTTTAGTAATCAACTATATTTTTTGACAGGCTTGTAGGCTAAACATGATTTATTCAATTCCTGAAATATTGAGTGGGGGAAGTGGCCATTTATGGTTGTACCCACAAGTTTTATGAGTGCTTTTAAGAATGAACTGGAGAAGTTACAGGTGTTTGGGGAATGGCTTTGGGTTTCATCCAGTTCAGGAATAATATTCTCTGCCAGGTTCCATTGCTTCTGATGCTTGGAAAACCAAATAATGCAAAATAGTTTGTATTAGAGAAAAAATATATATTATTTTTTAATTAAGTGTATCATGCTTTATTCAACAGATGCATTCTTGAAAAATTTTGTGTAATCGAGTTTTATAAATTAAACATTTTAAATAACATACTAGAGGCCCAGTGCATTCGTGCATTGGCGGGGGAGGGGGCCCTCAGCCCGGCCTGTGCCCTCTCAGTCCGGCACCCCTTGGAGGCTGTCCGCCCTGTGGGAGCACACTGACCACCAGGGGGCAGCTCCTGCGTTGAGCATCTGTCCCATGGTGGTCAGTACATGTCATAGTGACCGGTCGATCCTCTGTTCAGTGGATTTGCATATTAGCCTTTTATTATATAGGATTGAAACTTCTAATTTAAGAGATATTACAAAAGTGAAGAAATCTTTTAAAAAATGAACCATTTATCTAAAGTTTTATACATATATGTGTGTGTGTGTGTGTGTGTGTGTGTGTGTGTGTGTGTGTGTGTGTACTTCAAAATTTTGTACCTTGGTGATTTTTTGAAGTTATTTTACTATAGGCTATAACTTTTTTTTAATCTTCAAGCAATTTTAAGAAGAATACAAATGAAATAACTGCAAAATATAGGCAATATATAAGAAATCAGTGTTACATAATAAATAAAAACGATGACTTTAGCTCTGTACTTGATCACTGTTGGATACACAGATTATTCCACAGAGGTTATCCCTAGAGCTAATGCCAAGTCTGTACCAAGTAGGAGGTTATACTTAGAAATACCTTTGCCATACGTAAACAATAAATACGTTTGCTGTAGAGGATTACCCCAGAACCCAAGTGCAAAATCTCTGCCACGTAAGAAGTTACATTGAGAACTAATTGCATAATGTGCTACTGATTGTGTATCACTTGTACCATATTGTTTGTTTCATGATATTACTGAATGCATCCTGTAATGTCTGTACTCTGTCATATGTTGTCACCAAAGTCTCTGTTTAGGTTAGCGGTCAGCTAATGATTGAGCATAGATTTCCTTAAAAGCCTTGAACCAATTAGTCTCCCTTTGTTTTGAGTCAGGTTCCTCTTGTCATTTAAAATGGCTCCTAGGAGAAAATGGCACAACATATTTCCAAAGTTTCATTGAGGGTGGAGGGAGGGAGGGAGTGATAGGCAGGGGAAGAGGGGGAGGGAGAAGCACTAGCTTCTCGGAGCAAGCCAAATTGACCTAGACCCTGAAACTAATGCTAATTGCTGGCAAGGGGGAGGAAATTATCGTAGTTGACTTGATTTAAACATTTGGATGTGAAATGGATGTTAGAGAGTCAACTACACAGCTAGTAGGGTTACTTCTGGAGAATAACTTTAAATGGAAGGCACCGTATTGAAGGAGAAAAACATCTCAGAAAGGGAGGACTGGAGACAGTGATTGGGAATTCTTGCCCCAAACTTGTCTTTAGCTCTTGCCTTTATCTTTATTTATGCAGATATATTTTGATATGAGAACAATATTTACTTTGATCATACTATGGAAAATATAAAATTGTGTATATATAGAACTTTTTCTGTTCTGGTATACAGGAAAATTTTAATGAGATTGTTTCAACAAATTGTATGGGGCAGTGGGCCATTGAGAAAAGGGTTATAAGGAGTAAGAAGGTAAGAAATGAGAATATAGTTGAAGCTGAGAAGTATTCTATTGCATTTCTGTTACTCAAGTTGGAGACCTTGTCAAGAGTGCTTGTTATGTTTGGAAGGAGTAGCATGATGTGTAGAGCATGCAATTATTTAGTAGCTGAAAAGGGTGATGAAGTTGCAACTATCAGTGGTATTAAGTATGGCACATTATGTTCTTTGACCCCCTAGAACAGTGGTTCTCAACCTTGGCTGCACATTAGAATCACCTAGGAATCTTTTTAAAATCCTGATTTCTGGGCCTCATCCTCCGGAAGTTCTGTTTCTTTGTTACTAATGTTGTGGCCCCACCCCAGAGCAAACAAACAAAATTTCCGGAGGATGAGGCTCAGAAATCAGGATTTTAAAAAGATTCCCAGGTGATTCTATTCTAATGTGCAGCCAAAGTTGAGAACCACTGCCCTAGAAGCTTATAATTACCCACTGCAGAACATTGCGATAATGGAGCTTTTTGGTCTCTGTAGTAATATCAGGTGTCTCATTTATGAGTCATTCTTTACAATATCTTTGTGAAATAGATCACTGTTTTTATAATTATTACCTGCCTCCTACATGATGAATAAATTGAATCTCAAAAATATGAATCACATTACAAAATATCAGACACATACCTTATATTATGAGTAAGTTTTGAATCAGTTCTTCCATTGTTTCTTCAAGGCCCATTCAATGAGCTCCCTTCAGCACAGAAAAAAACCCAAACGCTGTTTTTCCATATTCTCTGTTTCCTGATGTTTATAGGTGAAATAGTTATGGACTAGTGAGGTCAGAATGAATATGGTAGTGAGGGTACTAAATAAAGAAACCTACATCTAATTAACATGTAGGGACAATGAACAAGAGCAACAGAACATGGATTTAACAGTCTCAAATAAAATTGTTGGTATACTTAATACATTTACTAAGCATTTAATTATGAGAGTGATTATATTTTCATTAGGCAGCACATTTCTCTGTCTTGCTAAGTAAATTGGAATACTATATAGTAGATTAGCCTTAAAAAGTTGTGTTTCCTCTAAAGAAATAAAACAATCCCAGGTCCTCCAATTCATAATATTAGTTAAAGCCATATTTGGTATGAAGGAAGAAGGCAAAATTCATTAAGTACCCAAAAGATAGTTGTTGCTAACATTTGGTCTCATTCCAACATTTTGGACTTCCTCTTTCCACTGCAGATAGCAATTATCACTTTTCAATGTGGCTTTGAAATTTTAGAACAGAATCCTTGTGAAGTGCATCAAACATTCTTGAACTGTTTTCAGGACATTCTTTTCATGGAGCCATGGAACCAGCTGCTCTTCTGCTTTAGTCAGTTAGCATTTTGTCATTGATGCTTTTAAGAATGCGTGTATAATAAAACAGAATCTGAGACATTGATCCATTGCAGCTATTTTAAGGAGGCAATTAGAGCAAAATGAGACACTGATTTATAATGTATTGTTCCTCTGGTCTAGACCAAATTATGTGATTTGTCACAGAGGTTACCTATGAATTGCTCTCAGAAAAACAATTTTACAGATATAACTACAGACAATTGAATGGACTTTTTTGTGGTAAAGGAGAATGCATCTTATGTTAGGGAATTACTATGGGCTTAAGGTCTTGACGTTTTTCTTGATAGTTAATACAAGTGCATTGAAATGATGACACAACTTTTAGGAGAATTCAGTCTGAAAGTTTTTCTGTTGAAGACAAAGTTTTATTGATTCTGTATGTTCAAAAAGTGAATCAGAATTTCAGCCAAAATTATGAGTGTTGTATAGCATATATACTTTTGATTCATTATCTAAATTCAACTTGTCATTTTAATTGATGAAACAGTAATACTTAACTAGCCCCCTTCGTTTTCTGGGTGCCAAATTAGAAAACCAATTGGTATTCTGACTTCTGAGTATATGTGCCAGAGACTCAGAGGGAAAATTGACAGCATGAATTATGACATGTTCTCTTGCATATGGTGTGGCTTATTGACAAAGTATTGATGTTTGTACTTATGAGTCAAAGGCACATTTCTCTTTTTATCCACTTACTCTACAAATTGATTATATATAGAACTGGGTGCCTTCTGAAATCAACAGCAATCATATTTGGAATTTTGATAATATCTTAACCAATCTAAGAAATAGAGTGATACCTTCAGAATTATTTGACATTATCCTGTACCAATATAATTACATATAATTAAATTCTAAGTTAGATACTGTTTATACTTTATCCTTAGCTTTCACAACACAACTAGTTGGTGCAAGGATTTCATTTCCTGATTTTGCACATGAGGAAAAAATGCTCAGCAAGTTTCTGACTTGCCTAAGATTGCACATGTAGTGGGAGAGCTGAGGTTTAAACCAGGTCTGTCTGCATTGCAAGCCATGTTTTTCTGTTCTGTTATGTTGCCTCTCAGCAATAAAGACACATCTCTCTGACTAAACACTAATAAACATTTTTAGAAAATCCCATTTAATTTGGTGTTCAGGATAGACTTCTTAGTAGGTTAAAAAAGTAAAGTTAGCAGAGCCCTAGCTGATTTGGCTCAGTGGATAGAATATTGGCCTGCAGACTGAGGAGTCCTGGGTTCAGTTCTGATCAAGGGCACATGCCTGGGTTGCAGGCTTGATCCCCAGGGGGGGATGTGTAGGAGGCAGCCAATCAGTGATTCTCTGTCATCATTGATGTTTCTATGTCTCTCTCCTTCTTCCTTCCTCTCTGAAATCAATAACAATATATTTAAAAAAAAGTAAAGTTAGCAGAGCTACATCTAAATAGACTTTTATTGCATCTGACCACACACCTCATGTCATATAAAAAGAGCCACTGTATCCCTGCAGTTGTCTTTCCTGGATTTCTCTGTAAATTTTTGCCCTCTTTGATATATAATATCACACACCACAAACAAGAATGTGGTGTAGCTTGAGATTGGCTTAAGCTGAGATGGTCATCACTAATATTTTATATGTAAAAGAGGAAGTTGAACTAAATAATAACTAGATCTTGGAAATTCTAAATTTTAAATTGTAAAAAGAGGAAGTTGAACTAAATGATAGCTAAATCTTGGAAATTCTAAGTAAAATTCCAAGGTGCATAGTTACTTTATCACATGACATGAGACTTGTCTATAAGTATTCAGTGGTTTTTGAATACTGAAATGTAATCAATATGTAGTAACAGTAGTTACGTTAAAAACTCTTACTGGCCATATATAATTTTACTCATTAACTTTTAATGTTTTGACTTTCTTAGGTTTATTTTCCAAACATTAGTAGAAAATGAATAACAGTTATATTATCAACAAAAAGCATAACACCTACACTCTGTTGAGGAAACATTTTGATTTGCTGAACTAACAACTTTTAATTTTTAATCAACGTTTTTCAGTTTGTATTTTTGGTAATAGAAATATATTTTAATATCACCTAATCTCCATTCTTCTCTGTGTGACTGATTTAAGTAGTCTGTTTGAATGCACTTTTTCCATCTTTTAAATTTTATTGATTAAATGCTTTTGAAGTGGAACCTTTGGATTGGCTTATTGACATTGGCAAGGATGCTCCCGCTTTTTACAATTTTAACAGCCTGTGTGTGGCTATTTATATATCATTGGTAGATTTTATAGCATTATTTTGGGCATTTAAACACTTACAATGTTAAACACACATGAAATTAGACCACATTAGAAAGTTTTGATGAAATGCAACAACTGTTGATTGTCCTGATGCAGGAAAGATAAATCATTAAAGATGTTAAAGTAATACTATTATGGTAAAACAATACATTTCATTGCAGTATTTTGTCACTGAAAAGGGATCTTAGAAAATGCTTCTGTATCAAACCTAAGATAAGGACTTTCACCTCGACAGTGAAAGTACAGTAGACCCTTATTATCCATAGATTCCACATTTGCAAGCCACCTGCTTGCCAAAATTTATTTGTAACCCAAATTAACACTGGTGGCACTTTCAATTGTTTGTGGACATGCACAGAGTGATGAAAAATTTGAGCTGCCCAATGCTCACATTTTCAACTCAGGTCCAACAAGGTGATGCGCAGCCTTCTTGGTTTATGTTTCTTTTAATTTATTTTGTTTTGTATTTTTATTCTTTTTGTTGGCTGTTTCACTGTTTAATATGTCCCCAGAAATAGTGCTGAAGGGCTGTCTAGTTTTCCTAAGCAGGATAAGGCGATGATGTGCCTATGGAGAAATTATGTGTTAGACAAGTTTTGTTCAGTCATGAGTAATAGTGCTATTGCCCATGTATTCAATGTTAATGAATCAGAATATCTATTAAGTAAGTTATCTTTAAACAGAAACACATAATACAAGGTTATGTATTGAACAGTAGATAAAAAAGAATGTGATCGAAGGCTCACAGGAATCTAACTAACACTGATTTAGTGTTTGTGGTGACTTTATAGAACTTAACTACTACAAATCACAAGAATGGACTATAGTTAAGAGTCACAACAAAATGCCTCCAAAATAATTAGGAAGACTTTCCAAATGTAGCTATTTAGAAATAAAAAATTTTTAGGGATGTGCGGGGACAACCTTACAACTTAAAGCTGTTTTATCTTTTTGCTAGATGCTCTCCTGGGATTTTTCTTAAGATATTAGTATTACTCTTATGCAGTTTATTCCTTCTCACTTTCAGATTTTACTACTTCTTTAGAACTATACTGTAAATTACTCTATATTTTTATAAAAGTGATATTTTAGTTAGTTATGTAGTTGGGCCTTTGAAAATAGATTTTGTTTAAAAATGATGCAAGTAACCCTAAGATAGGCTATTCATAACAAAGATTAAAAAAAAATCTCTCCTACATCTTATTTAGCCACTGAACTATCAGGAATACCAATACCAACAATTTTAGTGGACTCTGTATGTAAAGAGGTGAGAGTCCTACAATATTTAGTCTCTGGTCATGAAACAGATCTTTAGGGTGTGGTAACAAGTTTTTACATTATAGTAAAAGCCCTGGTAGAATTCATATTTGCTTCTTACAAGAGTTTGAGAAAGAAAGGAAACTCTCAGATATTTGTTTGGGATTGATAGGAGATAAGACTTGATTAATATTGAACATATTAGCTTAATATGTTATGTTGGGATTGAATGGTGCTTTTCAAAAATATTTATCTGGGCAAGTTAATCCTATCTAATAATAGAGAAACATGGTAATTAGCCGTACCTCCGCTACCCTTCCCATTGGCTAATCAGGGCGATATGCAAATTAACTGCCAGCCAAGATGGCGGCCGGCAGCCAGGCAGCTTGAAGCTAACAGGATGCTTGCTTGCTTCAGTGACGGAGGACTCCAACGTTCCCCGCCTGCTGCTGCTGGCCTCTGAGCTGGCAGTTTGAAACATTGTTACAAATATAGAAGCTAAACAAAACCCCAAAAACCTGCTTTCAGCCAGCCGGGATCTCAGAGCTGGAGTTGAAACAGTGTTTCGATTATAGAACCCAAACAAACCAGATACCTGCTTTCAGCAGCCGAGGCCTCAGAGCTGGAGCCAAGCCTCAGAGCTAAAGCTGGCC
>NW_005364596.1:2011894-2024683 GCF_000412655.1 Myotis brandtii
GTGACAGTGGTGGTGCCCCAACCCCCCTGATGGGCCCTGCTCTGTGCATGACAGGGGGCAGTGCCCAACCCCCTGATTGGCCCTGCTCTGTGCATGACAGGGGGCAGTGCCCAACCCCCTGATTGGCCCTGCTCTGTGCATGACAGGGGGCAGTGCCCAACCCCCTGATTGGCCCTGCTCTGTGCATGACAGGGGGCAGTGCCCAACCCCCTGATTGGCCCTGCTCTGTGCATGACAGGGGGCAGTGCCCAACCCCCTGATTGGCCCTGCTCTGTGCGTGACAGGGGGTGGCGCCGCAACCTCCCCATCGACCCTGCCTTGAGTGTGACAGGGGGCGGTGCCCCAACCCCCCAATCGGCCCTACCCTGAGCGTGAGTGAGGGTGGCATCGCAACCTCCCGATCCGCCCTGCTCTGTGCATGACAGGGGGCGGTGTCCCAACTCCCCAATCGGCCCTGCTCTGAGCCTGACCAGGGGCTGCACCTAGGGATTGGGCCTGCCCTCTGCCACCCGGGAGCAGGCCTAAGCCAGCAGGTCGTTATCTCCCGAGGGGTCCCAGCCTGAGGGACCCCCCCCTCCCCCCCGAGTGCACAAATTTTTGTACACCGGGCCTCTAGTGTTAAATATTTATTTTGCTGAAGGCAGTTCTATTAAATTAATAAAATAAGGTGTTACTAATGCTGTGGCAGGCTTTGTAAGCAAACCCAAATATAAGTCTGTAAATGCCTCAAAGTTATGAAATTGAAGCCTAAGGACAACCCATCCCAAAGAGCCAAGCTATAGCCAATCACTAACTTCCTTGCTTTGCTTTTGCTTTTTCTCTATAAAAGTCTCTCCCTGAGCTCCTGTTGGTGGAGTGCTGCTAACCACTTCCAGTTTGGCTTGATTAGAATTGATTTTTTTCTCTCAAATAAACTGTTAAAAATTTTAATATGCCTCAGCTTATCTTTTAAATTTTTTGTGGGCTAAAAGAAGCAGTTGTCAGACACTTACGGATGTGGTCATAGAATTGGAGAGTCTCACCTTTATGAGAGCCGATTGCTGTGTTCTTCAGTGTGTGGTTTCAGAGCCACCTGTGTCATAATCAGCTAGGACAGTGGTTGGCAAACTCATTAGTCAACAGAGCCAAATATCAACGGTACGATTGAAATTTCTTTTGGGAGCCAAATTTTTAAACTTAAACTATATAGGTAGGTACATTGTTATTAACTTAATTAGGGTACTCCTAAGGCTTAGGAAGAGCCACACTCAAGGAGCCAAAGAGCCGCATGTGGCTCGGGAGCCGCAGTTTGCCGACCGTGGAGCTAGGGAATTATGAAGTTTGAAAATTTCCTAATGACTCCCTCCAGATGGATTAAATCAGATTTTCTGGGAGTATGACCCAGGTATGTGTGTGTGTGTGTGTTTTAACAGACATCCCAGGTATACTACAGTTTAAGAAAATCACTCTACTACTGAGTTTGTGGAAAACAAGAATTTCTATATATTTTAGCTGAGTAATTTATATTCTTTGGCTGAAATAAGTTTGATTTTTTAAATATCTAAGGATTATATACACACACACACACACACACACACACACACACATATATGTATATATATTCTGTGTGTGTGTGTGTGTGTGTGTGTGTGTGTGTGTATGTGTGTGTGTGTATCCATCCCAAATTAAGTAAACTGAATATGTGGAAATACAAATCAACTTTAGGGTGGAGTTTTTATTTATTTTTAAAATTTAAAATTTTCAATTACAGTTGATAGTCAATATTATATTAGTTTTATGTGTACAGCATACTTATTAATTTACAAAGTGATTTCCCCCAATTAGTCTAGAACCCACCTGGCACCATACATAGTTATTACAGTATTATTGACTATATTTCCTATGCTGTACTTCATATCCCCTTGACTATTTTGTAATTGCAAGTTTATACTTCTTAATCCCTTTACCTTTCTCACCCAGTCCCCCAACACCCCTTCCATCTGGCAACCATCAGTTTATTCTCTGTGTCTATGAGTTTCTCTTTTGTTTTGTTTTAGATTTCACATATAAGTAAAATCATTTGTTATTTGTCTTTTTTTGTCTGACTTATTTCACTTAGTATAATACCTCCTAGGCCCATCCATGTTGTCACAAATGGTGAGATTTCATTCTTTTTTGTGGCCGAGTAATATTACATTATGTATATGTTCAGAGTGTATTTTAAATTAAGGTTACTGACATTTAAACATTTATGCCAAACTTAGAAATATAGTCTTATATCTCTTAATGCAACCAATCAAGGGACCTTTATGTGTGGTTTTACCACATGTCTTTAAGAGGTTCCACATATACTTTAGTGGGCAATTCCAGTAACTTCTTTTGTTATTTCTTTCCTTTCAGACTTTTTCAGAACCTGATTGATAGCACCCTCAAATGAGTCTAATTACTTTTTTCCCTCCTGCTCCTTCCTCTTCTTTTTTTTAAACACAGATAATATCTATCAGGTTCATCACTAGTATTACAAGTCCTGGCGCAGAATAACTGTGACTATTTCTAAAAGTCATATGCACTCTTAAAGAAAAAACACCACTGAGGATATTAAAATATTTAAAATTCCAAAATAGGAGTTAAGAATATGTTTAGAACCATGGAATAAATACCAGTATAGAACTGTAAGGTGTTTACTTAGTGCAGTGGTTCTCAACCTTCCTAATGCCGCGACCCTTTAATACAGTTCCTCATGTTGTGGTGACCCCCAATTTCATTGTTACAAATTGAACATAATTAAAGCATAGTGATTAATCTCAAAAAATATGTAATTATATATGTGTTTTCCGATGGTTTTAGGCGATCCCTGTGAAAGGGTCGTTCGACCCCCGAAGGGGTCGCGACCCACAGGTTGAGAACCGCTGACTTAGAGGAAGTGATACAAATTCTGAGATGTATATTACAAAATGAGGAGATATAGGTATTTCCTAGATATGCAATTTATACATCTTTATTGGAATAAACATAGAATACTTCATCATTAATATCTTTACTGACATGAGATATAAGACATTTTGTTAGGTACTGACTAATTAATAAGTCTTAACAAGTAAATATAGTAGCTATGACACAGTTTCTGTGTTCCATAGAGTTTTGAGTTCACTAAGGAACTAACAGTGTTATAGGAAGGGAATCAACATCTTAACCCTGATAAAGATACCATTTAATTTTCCTATTGAGATCAAAGGCGGGTGGGAAAGATATTCCCTACTCCCTTTCTCTCAGAAGTCTTTCCTAACTTGGTTTTGGGTGCCATCAGCTGCTAGAAGTTCCCACAAACCTATTCCCCATACTCCTAAACTTTGGTGATTTAGGGTTCTAAAGTCAGTATTTAAGACACAGAATCATTATTAATGTAGTTTTCTTAGTGAACTTGGATTAATAATAATGTCTAATATTCTTATGTAAAAATGTACCCTACATTTTCAAGGGAAAATTTAAGAATAAAATTAAGGCCTACCTGGTTACAATTGATATATTAGAATAGCAGTATTTATTTTTTGATAAGGTTCACAATGTTGGCCTGATTAATAGGCTGGTATGGATTGGAAAGATGTAAATAACTTTAATGATGTAACATTTAAATTTTTATTTCTAAAGGTGACAGAAAATTAAAAATAACAGCATGAGGAAATTTGGGCTGGGACTAAAGAAGCATTTCCTGATAGTGTATGGACTTAAAGAATCTTAAGAAAAGAGAGTGATATTAAGATTCTTTATCACTCCTCAGAATTAATTCTAGGTCTGTTTGAATTGGTGTATGTGCAGTATCAACTAAAGACAAGAGGATCAGCTTCTATGGTCCCATTTAGCCCTCTGAATACAATACACATATACTGACAAGAACTTATTTTTAAATTTATTAGTTCTAATCATTTTATTTAATTAATGATTATTATAGAAGTCATTGAAACACTAAAGTGGGTTTATAGGGACTCTGTTTAGACAGGGGGTTATTTCAAACAATGCAAAAGAAAAACCCAAAACAACAATGCAGCTTTTCCATTCAGCAATATGGATTCACTTCATCTGGAGCCCAGGACTGACAGCCTCCTTGGGGAATGTGTCTGGTTTATAGCGGCAAAGACAAAATGACCTTTTAAAACTCTTTTGGGTCACTGAGGAAATAATTGACTATCTGTGTGAAGTAAGGATTCTAAATTCTATATTTAACATTAATGTAAAGAGAGATGGGATTTATAAGTTAACATTAAAATGTTTATGTAGTAACTATTAAATTTATTATTAAATAGCTTAATATTAATTATTGAAAATATAAATTCTTATAAATATTTAGTAGAGGACAAAAGCTTATAAAGATGAGATTTTAGTTTATAAAGTTTCCTTGAAAACCAGAGTTTAAAAATATTATTGTTAGGTCAAGATGGCAGGGTAGGTAAATGCTGTGCACACTTCCTGCCATGGCCACATCAAAATTATAATTAACTACAGAATAACCACCACTCAGAACCACCTGAAGTCTAGCTGAACAGAAGTCTTATACCCAGTAATATATAGAAGAAGCCATGTGGAGATTGGTAGTTAAGTGTGGTAGTTAAAAATCTGGAGGGATATCTCAGCTTTGGAGGTTCCTGTTGAGGAGCCCAGTCCCACAGGGTTCCAGTGCTGGGCAGAGAGGTCTGTAACTTCTGGCTGTGAAAGCCAGTGGAGATTGTGGCTGAGTGAGCTGGAGTGTTCCAGACATTCATTTTAAAGAGCCCACACAGACTTACTCATTGACGGACTCACTTGCTCTAAACTCCAGTGCTGGGGCAGCAGATTGAAAGGTGCCAGGGACATATGGGGAGGAACTGAATTGTCTAGTTTCAAGGTGAGGGCTGGAGAGGTAGCTTTCTCCCAGCCTAAAGTGCTGGCAGAAGCCATTAATCCTTTGCTGAGCCCTCCCCCTGCAGTTATAGATGAGCACCATACCTGAGTCTCCATCAACCTAGCTATTACGGCTCATCCCACCCTGGTGGTTTCCTGAGACGCTGGCCCACCCAAGCCACTTCTAGTGGCTTATCCATACAAACCACCTGTCTTGGCTTAGGCTGTAGACCAAGCATGTCAAACTCAAAGGCTAACATGGACCAAATAAATGAGGCATGTGGCCCATGGGCCACTAGTTTAACATGCTTGCTGTAGACTTTCCTAAAATCTCTCAAAGATTCACAAACTCCAGACAATCAGCATCTAGTCTTGGCATGCCCCAAACCTCTTGCTAAGCAGCCCCATGTTTGACACAAGCAGCAACTGGCCTCAGTTTGCAACTTATCCTCTTCCAGTCACCTCCAAGTCCAGCATAAGTAGCAACTACCTGCAGATCACTTTGTAGCTTATACCAAGTGCCCAGGCAGCAGTGGATCTTGGCCTGCAACAGAATCCATACCAAGAGGTCCCAGAGCCAATACACTGGGTGGTCAGCTTCAGACCACACCAGAGCACCACCCAATCACTTCAACAAATGACACATCAAAAGGTCAGACTCAACAGGCACCAGAGCCTCACTAAAGTGAATCCACTCTCCATAGAGGCAGCCCCAGTGCAACAGCTCCTCCACTATAGTTATAGCAAGTCCTCATAACCAATCAGCCTGAAGATCAATTCCTCCTGTTGACATATCAACAGTAATCAAGGCTCAAATGTGACTGGAGGGCACAGACAACCCATACAAGGGACACACCTGGAGCACAAACTCAGGTGATTAGGGAGACTGCATCACTGGGCCCCACAGAATACCTATTACATAGGCCATTCTACCAAGACTGGAAGACATAGCAGCTTTAGCTAATACATAGAAACAAACAAAAAGAGGCATCCAAAATTAGGAGAAAAAGAAATGTCCCAAATGAAAGAACAGAACAAAATTCCAGAAAAAGTACTAAACTAAATGGAGATCAATAATCTACCATATGCAGAGTTCAAATAACTGGTAATAAAGATGCTCAATGATCTCAGTGAGAACTTCAACAAAGAGATAGGAAACATAAAAACAGAAAGAAAACATAAAAAAGAACCAGTCAGAAATGAAGAATATAACTGAAATGAAGAATACATTACAGGGAATCAATAGTGGAGTAGATTTGGAAGATAAGGAAGCCAAAAAGAAATACCCAATCAGAACAGCAAAAAGAAAAAATCCAAAGAAATGAGAATAGTTTAAGGAGCTTCTGAGACAACATCAAGTGTACCAACATTTGCATCATGGGGGTTCCAGAAGGAGAAGAGATAGTGCAAGGAATTAAAAACCTATTTGAAAAAATAATGACGGAAAACTTCCCCAACCTGGCAAAGGAAATAGACATAATGCCCAGGAAGCACAAAGAGTTCCAAACAAGATGAACCCAAGAGGCCCATACCAAGACATATAATTAAAATACTAAAGGTTGAAGATAAAGAGAGAATCTTAAAAGCAGCAAGAAAAAGGTAGTTTCCTGCAAGGGACCTCCCATAAGACTGTTAGCTGATTTCTCAACAGAAACTTTGCAGGCCAGAAGGGCTTGCCATAAAATATTTAAAGGGATGAAATGTAAGGATTTACAACAAGCATGTCAAACTCACAGCCAGTGGGCCTCATGCCTCGTTTATTTAAATGAGGCATGCAGCCCACCAGCCCCAAGTTTGACATGCTTGATTTATAATGAAGACTACCAGCAAAGCTATCATTTAGAATCAAAGGACTGAAACAGTTTCCCAGAGAAGAAAAAATTATAGGAGTTCATCACCACCAAACCAATATTATAAAAAATGTTAAAGGTACTTCTTTAAGAAGAAGAAAAAGGAAGATCAAAAGTATGATTAATAAAATGGCAATAACTATATATATATTAACAATTACTTCAAATGTAAATGGATTATATGCTTCAATCAAAAGGCATAGGGTGGCTGAATGAACAAAGAAAACAAGACCCTGAAATGAGAAGAGACTCATTTCAGATTGAAAGACACAAACAGACTGACTATAAAGGGATGGAAAAATATATTACATGAAAATGGAACCAAACAATCAAAAAGCTAGTATAATGATACTTATACCAGACAAAACAGACTTTAAAGCAAAGGCTATAACAAGAGACAAAGAAGGATTCAGCAACTCCACTTCTCTGTATTTATCCAAAGAAACTCCAAACACTAATTTTAAAAGACATATGCACCTACAAATTCGTTGTAGCATTATTTACAATAGCCAAGATATGGGAGCAACCTAAGTGTTTATCAACAGATAAATGGATAAAGAAGTAGTACATATATATGATGGAATATGACGTAGCCATAAAAAAGAATGAAATCTCGCCACCTGCCAACAACATGGATAGACCTAGAGGATATGATGCTAAGTGAAATAAGTCAGACAAAGAAAGACAAATGCCAGATGTTTTCACTTATATGTGGGATTTACAAAACAAAATAAACAAATAAGCAGAACAGAAACAGTTGCATAGATAGAGAATATTTTGATGGCTATCAGATGGGAGGGGGTTTGGGGTTATGGGTGAAAAAGGGGAAGGGATTAAGAAGTACCGGTTGGTGGTTACAAAATAGTCATGGGCATGTAAAGTGTAGTATAGGGAATATAGTGAATAATCCTATCTAATAAAAGAGTAATATGCAAATTAACCATCACTTCACGATAAAGATGGCAGCACCCACAGCCAATAAGGAAGGAATATGCAAATTGACATGACAAAGATGGTGGCGCCAGCTGGAACCACGTAGCTGGCTGGAGAGCAGGCAGGAAGACTTGGCTTCCTGGTAAGCCGGCCGGAGAGGGGGAGGGAAGGCTTGGTGTCCTGGGTCGCCCCAGCGACTAAGGAATGGGGCTAGGGGTGATCAGGCCAGGAGGGGAGGGCAGTTGGGGGTGATCAGGCCAGCAAGAGGGGCAGTTTGGGGCAAGCATGCCGGCAGGGGGGGCAGTAGGGGGCGAGCAGGCCAGCAGTCAGACATCCCCCAAGGGGCCCCAGATTGGAGAGCATGCAGGCCGGGCTGAGGGATGACATCCCTGCCCCTGCCCCATGTACAAATTTCGTGCACCAGGCCACTAGTATTGTAATAACTATGTATGATGTCAAACGGGTACAGATTTGTTGGGGGATCATTTCATAAATTATATAAATTTCTAATCATTATGTTGTACATCTGAAATGAATATAATATTGTATGTCAACTATAATTTAAAAATAAAAAATTATTAAAAAATAAAAAAATAAAGCAAAAATATATTTGTTTTAAATGTTGAGAAGTATTAGAATTGAGTTAAAAGAACACTTCTTGAATTATAAAGCACGATAATAAGTATAATCACAAAATCATTATTTAATGGTTTTATTTAAAAATTTTATTATTTGCCGAACCGGTTTGGCTCAGTGGATAGAGCGTCGGCCTGCGGACTCAAGGGTCCCAGGTTCGATTTTGGTCAAGGGCATGTACCTTGGTTGCGGGCACATCCCCAGTAGGGGGCGTGCAGGAGGCAGCTGATTGATGTTTCTCTCTCATCGATGTTTCTAACTCTCTATCCCTCTCCCTTCTTCTCTCTGTAAAAAATCAATAAAATATTAAAAAAAATAATTTTATTAGTTTTTCTTGAAGCACTTATGTCTATTATGTTGAGATTTGGTGAAATTCTACTTTATCTTCCCTCCTTTTAAGGGGTTATGATAACAGCAACATTAGCTGTTGACTGTGTCCTTATGAGGGTATTAAAAAAATTGGCATACAAAATCCTTAAAATTTATACACTGAAGACTGACATAAGTATTAAGATATAATTGTTGAGTAATAAAGTATTTACATTTCAGATATGATCATGAGTTCTTCCATTTAGTAGGTTGACCAGTGAAAGGAAGGCTAAGGCAGCTCAGTGTTAAGTAACACTGGAGCCCTTTATATAGAAGGTTTGAATTGGGTCTCCTAATTGTTAAGGGCACTGCAGTCTCCTCAATCTGATATCTAAAAACAATATTGCTTAAAATAATATAAGTGTTGAGTTATTTTATATTTTCCTTCTAACCCTACTTTCTTGTTATAATAGGTATGAATCTGTTTTTAAGTATTAAAAATGAAGCACTTATATAATGTGTTTTAGGACAACAGAAACCTGCTGGGATCTGATAATTTCTTCATACTCTTACAAACATTACCTGTGATTTCATCCATTACTATATCAAACAAATTTAATGATTTGATATAATCTCTACAGGTATAGATTTTAAAAGCTGGGTTGACCCTTTCAGAACTTGTCAGAGAAATTTGCAAGCATTTTCATTCTAATTTAATGGAGATTAGACAAACTTGAAAATTTTGAAACTGCCTTAGTTTTCAGTGAAAATTAATTCACAGAAAGGGTAATATAGGTTTTTTCCCTTACAGAGTTGTATCAGTTATTCACCCCAAATTATTTAGTACTTGATATGCATAAAACATTGTGCTAGGTTGAAAAACTTTTGCTTCCTAAAACTTTTTGACTCTACCTATCTCACTTTCAGTTTGCACATTATTGAGTCTTGATTCTATATTTCACCCATAAAATTTTCTAGAAAAATACTCACACATACCAGTAACATATTTTCTATTTTTTTCAGAAGAATTATAAATGCAGAAACCTCATGAACAACTTAATACTGAAAACAGTGAAATAGCAATATTACAGGAAATAAATCATACTATGTTTGGTTACTTAAAAGAAAGAAAATTGTTTCCATGTGCCTTAAAGGAATTTGAATTTAGTTTCCAGAATTTAGATTTCAATAAAGTGCTTTTGAACTTTTTCTATTATTGTAATCTTAGTGACATTACTTTAGTGAGGTTTGATTTGTTCTTAATTTCAAAACACATTTGTGTATACTTATGAAAAGATTTTACTCAATATAGATAATACTATGTATACAATATTAAAAATATTATTACCATACTTGGTATATAGTACAATGTATTTAGTCTTCAAATCTTCATTAAAAAATAACACTAGAAATCCTGCATTCCATTGGGGGAACCATAGGTTGCCTGATGTAAAACCTTTTAGATAGTATGTATGTCTAGTATGAGTTGCCTTTGTTCATAAAAGTCTGCTGTGGAGAGTTATTTCTGAATATCTCATCAGCTGAGATAAACCTCAAGTACCTAAAGTGAACTGGATGTCTGCTTAATCTCAAGAAATGTTCAGGTTCAGAAATATGGGTTCGCTGGAGAGCAAAATCAGTTAATCTTTAAAATAAAATGTAACGAACCAATAAAAGTACTATAGTTCAAGTGGCTGACATCATACTAAATGTCTTCCAGAAAACAGAGATTTTCTCATAGTATGATTTTGATGAAATTTTCTCTTATAGAATATACAAAGACTCAATTGATTGAGAACTTCAAACAATTGATGACTATGATATGGGTCTTGCTTTTATTAGATTAGAAGTAAGGCTATAAATTACACATGGTGCCATCTAGCCTATTTTCAAATTAGAAAACAAATAATACATATAGGTTTCTCATTGCTTTTTTGAACATAGATACAAATAAAAATGATTTGTTTTTCAGGAGATTATATAGTATAGAAACAATAAATTTATAAACACTTTTATTCTAACATGACTTTTTGTTTAGTATAAGGGTACCAAAAGAAGTTGATTTATTGGATGCTGAATTGACATTTTGTAATTTTATGTCATGCTAGAGGCCCAGTACACGAAATTCGTGGACTGGGGGGGTGTCCCTCAGCCCAGCCTGCGCCCTCTCATAGTCCGGAAGCCCCGTGATCGATTGCCCCAAAGAGGTAGGTGCTGCCCACCCGGCCAGGGCTCTGCAATGGATCGCCCCCACAGAGGGAGGCCCCGCCCACCTGCCACAGTGCCACTGTGGAGTAGACTGGGTCTCCCTCGTTGGGTCGATGGTGGAGCCCCCTGATTGATTGCCCCGCCAGCCAGTGGCCTGGGCCTCCTTCTGCAGGGCAATCGTGGGGCGATGGCTGGGCCCCCGACCAATCGCATTGCACCTGCCTTGGCTGGCCTGGCGCCAGTGGGTGTCATAGTGTGGTCGTCCAGACGGTCGTTCTGCTCTTCAGCCATTTGGTCAATTTGCATATTATGCTTTTATTATTATAGATAGAAGATAATCTCAAGAAGATACTAAAATTATAGCTATAGTTTTGAACATAAGGGCTAAAAATAAACTATGCAAAGTCATAAGAGGCTGCTTTTAGTAGGATATATACTTTTCTTTTAAGCTTATTGAGAATGAAAGACAGGTATTAATGAAAGTAAAGGCATGGCATAGGTAAAAAGTAAGTAAAACTCATACCAGGGTTTATGTTTGTTTTGAGGGGAATGACATAGAGAGTGGTGGTATAGGAGGCTGGGGGGTTTGGTAGGGGAGGGAGAACAAAGGCAGAGGCAGGTAACATGGAATAGAGGTTAAAAATTAGGAATTAAAAAGCGTAAGTGATTTGTTCTCAGTTCATTGTATCTCAGTTCTTTGACTGGAAGCCTTACCGATAACAATAGTCCATTCACACATATTTTGTATGTTATATGTATTATATAATGTATTCTTACAATAAACTAAGCTAGAGCCTGACCTGCATGGCTCAGTGGTTAAGTGTCGACCTATGAACCAGGAGGTCATGGTTTGATTCCCTGTCAGGGCACATTCCCGGGTTGTGGGCACTATCCCCAGTGGGAGGCATGCAGGAGGTGGCCAATCGATGATTCTCTCTCATCAGTGATATTTCTCTCTCTCCCTCTCCCTCCTTTTCTGGAATCAATAAAAATATATTTTAAAAAAAGATAAGTAAGCTAGAGAAAAGAAAATATTATCAAGAAAATCATAAGGGAGATAAAATACATTTACAGTATTTATTGAAAAAAAAATCTGCGTTTATGTATGTGGACCCATGCAGATTAAACCTGTGTTGTTCAAGGGCCAACTGTACAATCTTCTGAGAAGTGAGAAACAGCCAATTTGGAGAAAAAAACATACCTGCTAAAGTAGACATGAATATAGAATAGTGCATAAGGTCATATGCCCTGGAGCCCGGTCACCTGAGTATAAAGCTGGCTCCACCATTTACTAGCTATGGGAATATAGACAGATTACATGTGACTTTTACATGACAAAATTTCTGGCTTATCAGAACCTACCTATAACCAAGTTTACATGCTTGAGACCCACTGCAGATTCTTTCTTATTACTATACCAAGTTTATGTCTTAGCTGAAACCAATTTTTTTACTTCCTTAAGTCACATAACCTTTGTACTCCTTGCATTATATTGTTCAATTAACCTTCTATTTAGATATTACTTATTATAGTACATTCAGAGGAAAAATATTAATTTGAATGAAAGTTGTTTGTGGCTACAAAAAAGAAGAATTTGAATTACAAATTTATTATATATCCAGTCTCTTTATTTTTTTTTAATTAAATCTTTATTGTTCAGATTATTACAGTTGTTCCTCTGTTTTCCCCCCATAGCTCTCCTCCACCCAGTTCCCACCCCACCCTCTGCCCTTACCCCTCCCACTGTCCTCATCCATAGGTGTACGATTTTTGTCCAGTCTCTTCCTGCACCCCCACACCCTTTCCCCCCAAGAATTGTCAGTCCACTCCCTTTCTATGCTCCTGGTTCTATTATATTCACCAGTTTACGCTGTTCATCAGATTTTTTATTCACTTGATTTTTAGATTCACTTGTTGATAGATATATATTTGCTGTTCATAATTTTCATCTTTACCTTTTTCTTCTTCCTCTTCTTAAAGAATACCTTTCAGCATTTCA
>NW_005364596.1:2026181-2031796 GCF_000412655.1 Myotis brandtii
GCTGCCAGACAGTCCAGTTTCTCCCTGTATGAGCCCTGGTTCCCCAGAGACTTCCCGGAACCGGAGTTCAGAGCAGTCGGGAGCTTATGACTCTCTCCCGATTCAAAAAGACAGCCGCGTCCTCAGGTACCAGCCCCTTTCCGCATGCACGCTCGAGCCTCTGTACCTCTGCACTTTACTTCCGCAGCTCCTCTGAGTCTCAGTGTGCTTTTCTCTTTCCTTCTAGTTGTAGAATTTCCACTCAGCCAGCCTTCCTGTAGTTCTGGATGATGTCCGTTTTGTCTTTTAGTTGTATTTTTGAAGTTGTTGTGGGAGGCAGCAATTTCAGGTGTTTACCTATGCTGCCATCTTGGTTTCTCGTTCTATATCCAGTCTCTTTAATTCATATGTGGTAAACTAACTTAAAATTTCCCAAAACTATCATATTCATTTGAGGCAGTGTAGTTTTTATTAGCTTGAATACCTCAATTCTTTTTTCTTTACCTGTAACCGTTCCATCTAGTGTACTCTTGTTTTTTTGACTAATATCTCACTTACATAGATTGTATCCTAACCTCACTCTAAAAGTCCCAAGCTTTTATAATTGAAGAATTAACATACAAGGGTAAAATATTTGCTTGTACAGGGTTAGATAATTGAGATGTTCATTTTGTAAAAAACAAACAAAAAAGAATAAACAATCCCCTCCAACTAACAATAAATGCCTAAGCTATACTACCATTAAGATAAAAACCAACAGGTGTTTTTAGTAGACAAAAAGGCAAATATTGTATAACTAAAGAGACATATGGAAGAATTCTAATATTTTAAAAAATTTGAGAGCGATCAGGACAACTTTCATAGGTTTCATAGGACAATTCACTTAAAATCAAGTGTAATTTCCAAAAGAGAAGTAAAACTCACATTCATTCCTCCATTGCCCTTTCTGTAAACCCCAATACACTTGAATTACAGATTTACAGTTATTCCCAGAATTTTATTTTTATGAGACATTGTCTTATCTAAGTTCTGCACAGGCTATAAAACAAGCCACATCTGTTTGATTGACTCACTTGCCAAAATGTTAATGTCACCGCTGCAGTCTCCCAGCTCTCCCTCACTCTGTGTGTTAGGTTTATGAAAATCAAAATATCAATTACAACCTCTAACTTAACACTTTCACATTATGGCATGCTAATGCTATTGGCAAAGTTTCCACCAGGTATTCAGATTTAGGGTGGACTTAAAGAAAATAAAAATGAAATGTGAAAGAAACTTAATTTTCTTCTTATTGAGACATCAGTGAAAAATCTACATAAAATGAGATTTTACACTCCCCTGCCTGCTTCCTTAGCAATATCTTGGAGTTATTAGATTTTATTGAAGTTTATTTAACTGATTAAAATTCATTTCATCAAATGCTCTCAATGGATTTAAAGAAGCTGATGATAAAAGTATACTCAAGAACCTCATTAGCTAGAACTAAACTGGCCCAGATACTATAAACTGGTTTATAGTATCTCATTGCAGTTGATTTTCTCTTCATGAGCTCAGGTCAATGGTCTCTTCCATCTGCATAATGGGTCTGATAATAGCTAAAGGACTGGCTTGAACATGTGTCCAGTTCATGTTTCAACCTCACTACATAAAATAGTAATAGTCCTGGGAATTGAAAATTAAAGTTTTGTAAATAGAATAATTTTAAATACATTAGTGGAGTTTACCACTCAGAGATGACCATTATAAAGTGAATAATCTTTAATAAAGTCAATTACCTCCTGATTTTTCTGTTTAAGGAGGGTATATTTTACCTTTTCAAAATTTTTAATTAAAAAATTGTTTTCAGTTACAGTTGATATTCAATAGCTTTTTATTTTTTAAATTGAAAGAAGGGACCAACTATTTTTTCAAACTAAGTAGTTTGAAAAACATTGGAATATATTATGCTGGGAAAACTTTTAAATGATTTATTTGAAAATAATTTTAATGAATTATAAAATATCTCTGAGTTAGAGATCTATTCTTTGAAAAGTTATAACAGCAAAGTAGTGATATTAATAGAATAATAATGAAAGTAATAAAAATTAGATTATGAAATCTGAAAAGTTACCTCTTGTCATCTGAGGTAAAATATTAGGCTATTGATATAAATCTCTATTTTTTTTAAAGATCTTAGGAATCCAAAATAAAGCTTTCGTTAGCAAACATTTGTAGTGAAAGATTTTTTTCTAAGAGAGATTAATTTAATAAACCAAGAAAAATAATTTTAAAAAAGAACAATCTACCCTGTTACTCTTAGAATTTTTCCTTTTTAAAACTCCTAGTAAATATTTTATTAGTTCTTTTACAACCATCTTTGGTTAAATACAAAGGTGAATGTTTTTGGTATGCAAAGTTTGTCTTTAGTATTTTCTATTTTTTTTTTGAGACCCATTTCTTCCCTGAATATGTCCAGTTGTATTAGTTTTTTAGGGCTGTTTTAACAAAATACCACAAGCCGCTTGAAAACAGCAGAAATTTATTCTCTCACTGTTCTTGAGTCTAGAAGTAGGAAATCAAGATGTTGGCAGTACCATTCACCCTTTGAAGTCCCAAGGGGAGGGTCCTTCCTTTCCTCTTTCAGCTTTTGGCCCCAGGTGTTCTTGGCTTGTGGCAGTAGAAGTCCAATCCCTGCCTTTGTCTTTACATGGCTGTTTTCCCTATCTGTATGTCTGTGTCTCTTCTTTTTATAAAGACAACAGCCATATTGGATTAGGGCTCACTGTACTGCAGTATAACCCCATCTTAACTTGATTCTATTTCAAGTACCCCATTTCCAAACAAGGACACATTCACAGGTACCAGTGAGTAGGACTTGAACATTTGTGTTTTGGGGAAACAATTCAACCCATAACACCCATGCGTTATCTTTAATTTCCTAAGCTCTTCTATGGTGGCCCACTTAGTTTCTTATTTTCTGCGATCTTTGGATCTTGTTGTTCTATCCATTCATTTATCCATCCATGCATCCATGCACCCACCCATCCATTCATCAAAAACCACTGTGTGCCAAGTACTGTTGTAGACCTTTGGAGTACAGGGTAGAATGAAATAAAACATCTTCCCTTATGCACTTATATCCCATTAGGAGTTGATAGGCAATCAAGACATTAACTACATAAAATATCTTTGATAAGGGCTGTTACAAAGATAAAGCATGGAAAGAGGATAAAGAGATAGGGAGTAGGTAGGCATGACATGTGTGTGGGAGCTACATTTTAGCCAGGATGGTTAGTGCCAGCTCTCAATGCTGCCAAATAAATACCTCTACACCTGTTGCTTATCAGTGATCCAATGTGCTGACTCACTCATGTAATATATTAAAGATATCTTTCTAGAAATAATTCCTTAAGTCAGAGGAGTGGTACAAATATAGATTTGATTTTAGAAGGTAGAAAAGATGGCTTTGAGGAGGATCTCCTGATGTAGTCATTTAACTAATATGTGCTAAGTGTATTCCATGTGTCAAGAACTTTGCTAGGTGTAGGGGGTGTAAATAGTAAGCAAGAAAAAGGCAGCTTTTCTGTCTTCATGGACCTATATATAACAGGACTTTCTCAAAATTTTGATATAATGCAGAAACCATTCTTGCATAACCAGTAGCTGATTGGCATATGGGGAAGAGTCCATTTGAATATGACTTTACTTTCCTGCTGATCTCTAAGCAAATGAATTAAACATTATTTCTTTAGTTGTTTAAAAGACATTTTCTAAATACTCATAGCTAATTGACTAAAGATCATGTACCAGAATTATAGGGAGCTAAGAAAATTTTTTAGTATGAGTGTTGATGAAATGATATTGTTTTCATTGGTTTAATATGTTTTAGGATTATTTTTACAGAAATATTATGGTGGGAAATATTATTGTGAGCTACACAGTCCAGATGTGAATTATGAAAGTTGGTATAAACCATATTTTATTTGATGATTTGTTTATTGACTTTTAGAATATAGAATAAGAAGAAATCATGTACTTTCATTTAAGAAAACAAATCTTCAATTTGTGGAGGACAAATCAAAGTTTGCTGAATAGCTCACCTAAAAAAAATGACCGAAGTTGTTACCCTGACTTCCTGTAGACTGTGTATATCTGCCAGCTATTGTTTTACTAAGATGAATGAATCTCTGCCAAAGGATTTAAAAGCTCTTTTAGAACTATAAAATTCCTTAGTGTACAGAAATAAAATTTGCTGAGCTAAAATGTTCATCAAAAGGCAATGCATCAAGCTAAGGAAAAAATATCTCCAGACACACAGGCAGATTGTACATTTAGGTTTTCTTGTATATCATGTTAAAACAAAAATTATGGAATGCATCTGTTACTAGTCTGAAAACCAGATTAAACAAGATCTTTTTCACCAGTGCTATGGCAGCCATGTTAGGAGTGAGGGTAGCCTTGGCATTCGCTAAGCACTTAGTAAGGTTTCTATTTGGCAATTTTGATAGACAAACTATGACCAGTTCTGATGCTGTCCAGGTTTACTAACACCAAGGACAGATGCGTCCTTGCTTCCCTTTTGTGGTGTGTTTTATCTCATGTTGATACTTTTTCCCCTCTACTTGGCCCTTTTCCAACGTGTAACCTGTTTTACAGACTTTTTTATATTCAAGCTGAGACTGTCAAAATCTTGTTGTTAGGAAATAAAATATATACATTTTAATAATTGTAAAACTACTGTTTGTTAGTTTTTCTAGTAAAGTTGATAATCTACAACTTTTTCTTAGTCTTACTGGACTTATACACAAACAGTGTGGATTGATTTCATGGACACTCTGTGTTTCCTATGGACTATGTATATGAAATATTACTTATAAAGTCAGAGAATAATCCTATTAAATAAAAGGGTAATATGCATATTGACCCTAACGGTGGAACAAGCAGGAACGACCGTTTGCTATTATGATGTGCACTGACCATCAGGGGGCAGACGCTCAATGCAGGAGCTGCCCCCTGGTGGTCAGTGAGCTCCACAGGGTAGCTCTGCTGAGCCACAAGCCAGGCTGACGGCTGCGAGTGCAGCAGCAGTGGTGGGAGCCTCTCTTGCCTCCTCAGCAGCACTAAGGATGTCCGACTGCAGACATCCCTTGAGGGCTCTCATGCTGCCAGAGGGATGTCTAACTGCCAGCTTAGGCCCAATCCCCTGGGGAGGGTGCAGGCCAGGCTGAGGGACACCCCACCCTGCAGTTCATGAATTTTCGTGCACTGGGCCTCTAGTACTATCTATATTCCTTCTAGAGGTTTTTTATTCACTACAATAGAGTCTAATTTTAATGCTATTGTATGAAACAGCCCAATTGATATGATGAAAATTTCAATATATTTTGCTGTTACTGTACTTTACTGTTTTTGGCTTGGGATTAGTTTGATTAAAATGGACCATTCATGAGTCCCACAGAAACAGATTTGGTCCCTGTGAGTCTGAAGTTTTATTCTCTTTCATAACAACACACTGTCCCTTTAATCATAGACCAGTAATCTCACCAATATGCCATTGATTACAAAGAAAAAATCCAGGCAAAAAGGTGAGAATGGCTAATCTATCATTAGCCATTCATTGAGTCTAATCTATCATTACTATTGGAACCAACTTTTAA
>NW_005364596.1:2031825-2055796 GCF_000412655.1 Myotis brandtii
ATATATATTTATACACATACATATACATATATATATATATATTATTGATTTCAGAGAGAAAGGAAGAGAAAGATAGAAACATCAATGATGAGAGAGAATCATTGATTGGCTGCCTCCTGCATGCCCCACACTGGAGATTGATCCTGCAACCTGGGCATGTGCCCTGACTGGGAATTGAACCATGACCTCCTGGTTCATAGGTTGATGCTCAACCACTGAACCATGCCTGCCAGGCAGGAACCAGCTTCTGATGTGTGACAGTAGGGCCACTTATAGGGATGGAGGTTATTGTATAGAGGATATTATTTTTCTTACTTATATGATAAAATGTCATAGCAGAATTCTGTTGCATTACTTGTCATAAAGTAAGATGGTGGGCTTTCATGTTAGATGAAACTTATTATCTTTAATTTATTGGGGGAACAAAGGCAGTATTAAAGTAAGTTTACAATTTGGACAGTTAAGGTTAGGACATTCTGGTGATACAGTTTTGTATAATAAGCCATCCCCAAAATAGTAACAGTAATTTAATTTGCTCACAAATCTGCAATTTGGACCGAGCTTGTTTTTGTTCCATGTGGAGTCAGCTGGGATAGCTCAGCTAGGGCTTCATGATCTATTTCTAAGGTGACTCGCTCACATGGTTGGCAAGTTGGTGCTGACTGTTGGTTGGCTGGGAATTAAACTGCACTGTTGATCAGGGTTCTCAATTCCTTTCCACAAGGGCCTCTCCTTGGGCTGTTTGGGCTTACTCAGCAGCATGGCAGCCAGATGCCAAGACCGAGTATTACAGAAGATAAGAAATTGCAACTCCAGGCATGGGTCTGGAAATTGGCTCAATATCTCTTGTGCCATATTGTATTGGTCAGTTAGTCACAGAGCCCGCTCAGATATAAAGGGAGGGAACATAGGGCTCACCTCCTAATGGGAGATAGGTCAAATAGTTTGCAGCGGTCAGTAATCTACCATAAACATTTCTTGTAGTGAGTAGAGAAGACTATCATTGTCTCAGTGAAAATACAGGCCCTTGGGTGCTTAAGTAATCTTAGTTTAGAATCTGTCAGTCACATCCCAAAACAATAGAATGAAGTGAACAGATACCATAATGTGATAGATAGCAGGCTAGAAATCCAGTATTTTTTTGTAGTATTTTTTTCCGTTTCTAGGTACATACCAGCACATATCCCCTGTAGTAAGCTTGAAGTCATCACCACTTTTGGGCAGAAACATGCCACCTTTTGTCAGTGGTCTCAAAAGGTTTTTGATTATGCATTTATATTGTTATTTGTAAAAAGAAAATATTCCTTTCATTTACATGGGGAAGAATGTTAAGTAGAGACATATCAATAATTCTCATACTGTATCATTCCTGCAGCAGGGGACAGATTATTCCTTGCCTGTATGTCTGTTAAAGAAATTTTTTGAGCATGCACCATCTATGCAGAGGACAGATATTTTATTTACTTTATAAAAAATAGAAATTAAAAAAGTAAAAGATAAAAAGTTAAGGAGTTTTATATATATACTAGTGGCCCGTTGCACAAAATTTGTGCACTCTGGATGGGGGCCCCCCAGCATGGCCTGTGCCATGTCACAGTGTGGGAGCCCCAAGATCCATCACCCCAAAGAGGTAGGCCCTGCCCACCCATTCAGGGCTCCTCGATGGATTGCCCCAAAGAGGTAGGCCAGAGCCGGGGGAGGCCTGCAGACCCCTGAGCTGGGCCACAGTAGAGGCCTGCGGACCCCTGGCACAGGCACACAGAGGCCTGCGGACCTCCGCATGCCTGCACAGAGGCCCCAGCATGACCCCACACCCCCAGTTGGGCCCATGGTGGAGGGGCCTCTCCACACGCCTGCGGACCACCAGGCCAGCGCGGGGGGGCGGGGTGCGAGACTCATGTCTCCAGGCCGGTGCAGGGGGTGGGGACGCAGCCTGCTGATTGGTCATTACGTGACAGCATCCTGACCAATTTGCATATTATCCTATTATTAGATAGATTAGATAGATAACCAGATTAAGCTCAAAATGTATGATCTACTTTATAACAAGAACTTTCTTTTTATCAGCCTTTGCATTCTCAGTCTCTAGGACAGTGTTAGACATAGACATTAAAATTATCATTGAATTAATGAGTTGATTAGTTTAATTAATTGATATACTACACTCTCAAAACTATCCTACATAATAAAAGCCTGATATGCAAATCGACTGAATGGTGGGATGACCATTGGAACTACCAGTCACTATGATGCACACTGACCACCAGAGCATAATGCTCTCCAGTTCCACCCATGCAGTTGCAAATGGTAAGAATTCCTTCTTTTTTATAGCAGCATAGTATTCCATTGTGTAGATTTACCACAGTTTTCTAGTTCACTCATCTGCTGATGGGCATTTAGGCTGTTTCTAAATCTTAGCTATTATAAATTGTGCTGCTATGGGCATAGGGGTGCATATGTCCTTTCTGATTGGTGTTTCTGATTTCTTGGGAAATATTCCTAGAAGTGGGATTACTGGGTCAAATGGGAGTTCATTTTTAATTATTTGAGGAAACTCCATACTGTTTTCCACAGTGGCTGCACCAGTCTGCATTCCCACCAGCAGTGCACGAGGGTTCCTTTTTCTCCACATCCTTGCCAGCACTTGTTGTTTGTTGATTTGTTGATGATAGCCATTCTGACAGGTGTGAGATGGTACTTCATTATCGTTTTGATTTGCATGTCTCAGATGATTAGTGACTTTGAGCATGTTTTCATATGTCTCTTGTCCTTCTGTATGTCTTCTTTTGAAAAGTGTCTATTTAGATTCTTTGTCCTTTTTTAAAATATATATATATTTTATTGATGTTTTACAGAGAGGAAGGGAGAGGGATAGTTAGAAACATCAATGAGAGAGAAACATCGAACAGCTGCCTCCTGCACACCCCCTACTGGGGATGTGCCTGCAACCAAGGTACATGCCCTTGACTGGAATTGAACCTGGGACCCTTCAGTCCGCAGGCCGACGCTCTATCCACTGAGCCAAACCGGTCAGGGCTCTTTGTCCATTTTTTGATTGGATTGTTTATCTTGCCTTTGTTAAGTTGTATGAGTTCCCTATAAATTTTGGAGATTAAACCATTATCGGATATAACATTGGCAAATATGTTCTCCCATGCAGTGGGTTTTCTTGTTGTTTTGTTGATGGTTTCTTTTGCTGTGCAGAAACTTTTTACTTTGATGTAGTCCCATTTGTTTATTTTTTCCTTAGTTTCCATTGTCCTAGCAGCTGTATTGGTGAAGATATTGCTACAACATATGTCTGATATGTTGCTGCCTATGGATTCTTCTAAGATTTTTATGGTTTTCCATCTTACATTTAAGTCCTTTATCTATTTTGAGTTTATTTTTGTGTATGGTGTAAACTGGTGTTCTAGTTTCATTTTTTTTACATAAATCTGTCCAATTTTCCCAAAACCATTTATTGAAGAGACTGTCTTGACTCCATTGTATACTCTTGCCTCCTTTGTCAAATACTAATTGAGCATAATGGCTTGGGTCAATTTCTGGGTTCTCTGATCTGTTCCATTGGTCTATATGTCTGTTCTTGTGCCAGTACCAGGCAGTTTTGAGAACAGTGGCTTTGTAATACATCTTGATATCTGGTATTGTATCCCTCCAACTTTGTTCTTCTTTCTGAGGATTGCTGCGGCTATTTGGGGTCTTTTTTTATTCCATATGAATTTTTGGAGAGTTTGTTCTACGTCTTTGAAGTATGCCGTTGGTATTTTAATGGGGATTGCATTGAATCTATTGATTGCTTTGGGTAGTATGGACATTTTAATGATGTTGTGTCTACCAATCCATGTACACAGTATATTCTTCCATTTATTTATGTCTTCCTTTACTCTTTTTTCAATGTTCTGTAGTTTTCTGAGTACAGGCCTTTTATTTTAAGGAGTTATTTTTTATCCTCATGGGCCTGGGTCTGTGCACCTCATTGTAGGGAAGTCTGGAGTACTGGTTTTTCCTCCTTTTTAAGTTTCTTACTTTTTCCTCCCTCTCTATTCATTGGGCAGATAGTCTACAAACAGTTCCTTCTCCCCATTGTGAGCATTCTGATCTTCATTTCAGGAAGTGGAGTCTAATCACCCTCTCCCACCTTTAATCCGGGCTAGCCTTGATAAACAGAATGTGGCAGAGTGATGTTGTGGGGCTCCTGAGGTGAGATTCTATGAAGGCTGCAGCCATCGTTAGGCCGTTTAGAATATTGGTTCTTGGAATACTCCCTTTTGGGACTCGGCCTCCATGCTGTGGGAAAGCCAAGCCATGTAGAGAGTCTGTGTGTAGGTGCTCCAGTTCCAGCCCACCTGAACACTCAGCTGATAGACAGCATTAGCTGCCAGACAGTGAGTGAGCCATCTTCGATGTCCAGTCCAGTTAAGCCTTCAAATGACTGTAGTCCAAGCCATCATTTGTTACTGCATAAGAGAATCACCCAGCTGAGCCTCCAGACCATGATAGGATATCATTTTTTATTTTAAGTTACTGAGTTTATAGGTGGTTTGTTATGCAGCAACTGATAACCAGAAAGCCATTCTTATTCTCTAAATAGGTCTTCCAATTATTAATGCCTTTCTGTGAGTCATATCTAGAGAATTCTCATGAAAAACATTAAAATTTATGTATTACTTTATAGACAACAAAACAGCCTCGACAGGTTAATCTCTTTAAGGACAATCAGGATGTAAAGGGCCTGGAATTCAAAATGAAGGTTGTTGGGCTATGAAATCCCATATTCTTTTTACTATAGCATTCCTCAGGTCAGATTGCGTGCCATTGTGAAATAACATTTGGTATTATTCAATATGGTTGCCTGGGATGTTAAACAGACCATAGCAGGTAGACGCTCCAGTTGGATTCTTGGGTTCCTCAGGGCTTGGCAAGAGGTAAAACAGTCAGATTAGAAATATATTTGGCAGGATTAGGACCCCCACTCCCCCCAGCAAAGGGAGTGTCTCCAAAAACACCCATAAGCAACCTGCAAATGAAAGAGCTTTAAAACATCTTCCAGGTTTGTAGATGAACCATACAGCCACCTTATGACAATGCTAAATAAATAATATTCTGCTACCCATACCTCTTTTTTCTCCACAGTTTTTGTCACCAATCTCCGTCTCAAACCACTATCCTCAAGGGGTCAGAATGAGCAGCTAGAAAGTAGAATAGGAGTTGATGTGGAAAGAGAAAAGTCCCATTTGTCCCCTTCTCAGGTGGTAGGCTTGGTCTAGGATAGGTGAAATAGCTGGGATATGGAGTGATGTTGGCAGCCCTGCTTATAACATGGGACTGACTCTCTAGGTATCAGGTGTAGATATTTTTCAACTTAAAGAAAATATAGGCATTTTATTACTTGAGTCATCAAAGAGGTCATGATTGTCTGTGTTTCCATGCAGGGCGGAGGAAGAACTTGTCCCATAGTATGAATTCTAAGGGGATAGTGGAAGACAAAATGAAGTCATATTACGGTTTTCCCTGTTGAATTAGGCTGTTTCAACTTGCTTGTCCTCCAAAGTATCTTGTGGCTAGAGTACATGATGCAGTGTTTTGTAGGCTGAGCAGAAACCTAAAAGAGAGAGCTACTATTTTGAACATGGTTAGACTGTGATCTCTTTTGGAATAGAGTGAATTAAACAATTGTAAGCAAATGAAAACACCTTAGTGGAAAGTATAGAGATACTCAGACTGCATACCTTTTTATTAAAATTGTAAAAATTTCAGTGTAAAACATAACTATTCAATAAGAAATTGAGTTTTCTAACAAGCACATTACGTGACTTTCATTTTTTTATGATTATACTATTAAGAGCCTTTTAGCTCTTAAAGTGATGTTTTCATAAAGAGTGGGAACATCATATAATCTTTCCAGAGATATAGGTACATTAAATTGAAATGCTCTTAGTTTGTATTGCAAAGATAATAATTGTGTTTTATTTACCAAAGATGGTTGAAAGAAAGCAAAGGAAATGTACTAACATTATTACTGATAATATTTCTATTCTATTTTATGGATTTGTAAATGAAGTATTTTTCCCAAAGACATTGAAATTTACTGCCACATACCTGGAAAGAAGTAAAGCTTATCAGTTAACCGTTTCTGTTTTATTTTACATTTTAATTTGCCTTTATTTGTATTGAGTAGATTACTCTTATCGATTTGGATGAGCCTCTTATCCCTGCATGAGTTCACTGGGTTATCCAGTCAAATATGAACATATCAGGACCTTTCTTTTTTTTCTGGCATAATCTCCTATCAGCTGTTTGGTATAATAAAAATAAAGTCTTTGCCATTCACTATTGTTAAGTGATTAGCTTCACCTGCTTTTGGAAACAGAAATAGATACCAGTTTATTCTGAATATGCATGGAGCAGTACACACCCATTGTTTTCTGGCCAATTTTTTGTTGCATAGAACTCTCTGAGGCTGTTGAATTTACTTGAAAATATTAATAAAAACTCATTTGGCTTTCACGACAGATATCCAGTGGAAGAGTATTTCCAAAAATGATGCCTCTATTTAATGTTCTTTATCATAAAAAATGCAAGGTATATTGACTGAATATAAGCAACAGTGCAATCATAAAATATTTCACTCAGTTAACTACTGTTTACTTTATACCACCTGTTTTCTCAGGACACTGCTAGGAAAGGAGGTAGATAAGTGTAAGAAATAGTCTGGCTTGTGTTTATGTGCACAAATGAGAATAGAAGATGGAGAGGTGCTTAGGGCACCTTGTATTCCATGTGAGATGGTCCTGTCATGTCTGTAGCTTTGTGTTAAGGAAATCCAGTGCAGTGTGATGAAGGAAAGCTATGCAGACTCATGTATATGTGTGCCTCCTTCTCTTCAAAATGCAAACAAAAACATTTGAGTTATTACTTTGCTTCCTGATATGATTCTTTATATTTGTCTTCAGTAAAATTACTAGTCTTTTTATAAAACAAAGTATTGGAATTTCTTTTAGTTCCCCAGGTCACTATGCTAATTACCTTTTGAGAAAAATCATGTTTTTAAACTTCATGAATGAGATCTAAAAATGTAATTTTTTATTGACTAATATTTTCTTTCTTGGAAAAAAATTTCTGTCTCCAAGTTCTGCTGGGTAGAGATAAAGTCTGCAACTCAAGGTGTGGGACAGTGCCTGCTAAAAAGAAATGCCTTAGTATATGTTTGTTGAATGAATGCACGTAGACCAAAAGAACACCGTGTGCTAAATTATTTCATTATTTTTGGCATAGTGGGTTGCCCGAGTTCAGAAGCATAGGAGCTAGCTAATAACAGCTGGTGGAACTCATTTCTCCAGTCAAAGCAGTTTTGCCTGGACCGATACATTGTAGATAAATTGAAAAGTTCACTTCAGAGTTGTTGTATTTTAGCTCTTCCAGTGGTATGATTTTCATATGATTGCATGTTATACTGTGATTTGCTCAGGGCACACAGAAGGGATGTACATGTGTAACTCTTTGTATAGGGTTCTTTTAAACTGCAAGACATCCAGTTTATGATCACTGGGAAAAGTGGTGATTATAGTGGGCCTGCTTTAGAACTAGCAAGGACTTTTAATGATTTTGAAAGGAGTTTAAGAATGTCTTAGCAACTGGTGTCACATTGAAAAGCAATTCTTTAGGAGGTGGTTGGGTGGGTGGATTGGGAGAGATTAACCAAAGAAGTTATATGCATATATGCATAACCCATGGACATAGACAATAGTGTTGTAAAGGCCTGGTAGGGGGGAGAATGGGTGCAGTGGGGAGGAGGTCAATGGAGAAGAAAGGGGGACATGTATAATACTTGTAACAATAAAGATAAATTTAAAAGAAAAGAAAAAACAGAAAAGCAACTTTTTAATAAAGCATGCTCTGCTGTTGTTATTGGTAGCACTGTGTAGTTAGGACTGATCTGTAAAAACTGTACATGTCTATTTGGATAAATTGTAAATTAAATATTCTCTTCTATTGTTTCTAACTTTTTAAATATCCTGAATATTCTTTAGTGAGCGACAGCAGCTATTGCTAGCAATCACTAACTCATTGTGAATAAAATTAGGACAAATGTCGAATTATGGGGCAATGTTTAGTGCTTATTTCAAAACAATAGTTAGCCTATTATATTGAAGACCACATTATCTAAACAGATAAGTTGCTGTTTTCTCACTAACATTTGTTTAAGGAAAAACAATGCAATAGAAAATTAGCATTTTGGGAAATTTCAATGAAAAGTGACATTCAACCCCTGAGCTTTGCCCTAAGTGTGTTGTCAGCGATAGAAGCCTAGGGACAGCCCTTCAGGAGTACAAATAGAATTGTGGTGAGGGCGGCAAATGATGCCCTCCCAGTTCCTCAGACTCTGATATTACCTGACATCACTGTAACTGCTTCAGGAAGACTGCCAAGACGTCAGAGTTTCTCCCTCTACCCGCAGACCTAATTGATGATCTGACAGGAGATGCCTCGACTCAGCTGTATCACATATACACACAGTGAGGTCCAAAGGCAGCTGGCATACTCATTGCTGATTTCTTTGTTTGGCAACTTCCTAAAACAGCATGGGGCACACACAAACACTTGGTACTTCACTGGAAAGTGAAGAAGTCTGTTAACCCCAGCAGGAGGGTAAACTGGAGGTTAACTAGGGTCACTCATGTGTTGGCTATCAGGTTAAGGGATGTAAATTATGGGTTGGATTGATAAATTTCCGGCTTTTTTGTTTGCAATCCATTTTACTTCTAAATTCTCTGCATAAACTAGGTATCTAAACAGACCTCCGTACACAACGAAGGGACATCAACGAAAAGAACCCCATTTGGTCGAGTTTGAGGCCAAGTTCAGCTGATTGGATGGGTCCTTGGGGGTCGCTGACGTATTGCAGCAGACAGTAGACATGAGGGAGCTGTCAGACTGCCACTGGGCCTTTCCTTTTCCCACTTATCCCTTCCCTGGTTCTTGCCAAATCTGCTTTGCATTTGAAGTTGATTGAAATGCGTCTCACTGTTAACCTGTCAACTGAAACCCCTGTGATTTAGAGGGCTTTTTGTTCATTTCATTGGTGCAAGAAATTGAAGTGAGAAATCTGGATCCTTTTAGAGCACTGGAGATGACCAAACAGAACGGCATCTGGACTTACCCCCAATTAATGGAAAAGTGTTGTCAGGTGCAAGGGATGCATTTTTTTTAGAAAGGTGGTTCCTTCAGTGCCAAAAGTTTGTTGTGGGTAACGACCTCTCTGGAGCTGTTCAGAGCGTCCCTGGAAAACATTATAAAGAATTATACCATCTTGGATTTAGGAGCATTTATTCTTCCTAAGAGCACAAAATGCTTTCTTATATAGGTTATCTCATTTATCTTCATACCATAAGCATGAAATAGTTTGTGGCAGGTATAATTATCCCCTTTTATATGGAGAAATGGAGAGCCAAGGGAAACCAGAGAGCCACAGAATGTTTATGTTCTGTAGTGCTTTTCTTTCCAAAGAGGTGAAAGTACTCTATAGATATCTGCACCTATTTTTATTACATGAGGAAGCATTTATTATGGGTGAGTTGTGTACAACAGAAGGATGTTAACCATTTTGTATCATAAGATAACTTTAGGGAAAAACCCAAGTTGCTATCTATTAAATCACTTTTCCTACATATTAAGTCTGTTTGTTTTTTTTGAAAGGACTTATGAATGAAAACAAATTTATCTGAAAAATGGGTTAAAATCATCTCGTTCTTGGTTTTTGAAAACTGGAAATTTAGCTTGCCTCGCAGTAGTGAAGCAGAACCAGATGTTATTTTCCAGGGCAGAAAGCAGGCTGATGTGAGCAGCTTGGTCATGGGACCTGGGGTCTGAGCCAAATGTAAAGCATTGTTACTATATTACATCAGAGATGATGATGAAAAATAGTGGAGAGTGAATTGAACTCTTCAGAAAAAGGGTGTTGGGTAAATTAAATATGTTGTCAAGAGCCCCTGAATTATATTTGAGGAAAGTGTTAGATGGAACTTTATTAGATAGGTTACAGGTTTTTCTAAGGCAAAAGAGAAGATAAAAATGCACTGAGCATCAAAATAGAAGTATTTATCTTCTCTCATAAGCCTGGGCAAGTGGTCAGGGTGGTCTGGCAGCTTGACAGTATCAGGAACCCAGAACCCTCTGTCTTCTATATTCAATACAAGCCTTTCATTTTATGATCTAAGATGACTGTCCTTATATTCCCCTACTATGTTTCTTAGTCCTTTTACCACTCTCACCCATCTCCCAATGCCCTCTCCCCTCTGGCAACCACCAGTTCTATGAATCTGTTTCTATTTTGTTTTTTCATTAATTTGTCATTTCCAAATCCCATACATACCCAGCCCCCTAACCCCCCAAGTCTTTACACATTACTGTCTATATACACTGGCTTTTAAAGCTCCCAACTGCAAGTGACTTTCGGTCACTTTTACTCACATTTCATTGGCCAAATCAAGTCACTGCCTTCCCAGGGGTAGGGAAGTACAATCTTAATACAGTCAAGGAGAATTAACCAGAGAATATTTGGAAACATCCCAAATGGCCGCTATAAAGAGTATACTTACTTGTATTACTATATTGAACTATAGTTAATAACAAATTTAACATTTATGTTCATTTTCTATAAAAAGTTGGGCATTAGGTTTTTCTTCAGAAAAGTAATCTTATATTAGGACTTTGCTTCAAAGGGGAAAATACGATTGAATTATATATAGCTCATTTATATTTATAGTGCCATTTTTTGGAAATGTAATTTCAAGTATGTACCATGGTAGTAGAAACATGAAAGGAATATGGATTTTTACCAATTACCACTTTAAATTTAAGTCAGAAATAATGAAATTTGTTAAATGAAGTTAACAAACCCTTTCTTAAAGAACTAGTTGACTAAAGGCCCTTTACATTCTTTAAAAATTCTGTATAATTCTTTTATACACTGTCAGGTGTAATAATGCAAGAAAATGGAAGATGAAACAAGGATATGAACTTGGCCACACTGATCAAATTCTCAGGCTAGCAGTTCAGCTCTCTCAACAGTCACAGTTTACAACATTCCCTGTGTTCCCAACAGGATACATTTTCTTTCTCTGTTCAGGTGACCATGTAGATTTGATTTAGCATGGATTCAGTCCCCAACTGCAATTTATAAATGCTGTACAGGGAAGTGTTTAGTGTTCAAAGCAAGAGCTCTACTTTATTATCCTGGTTTCAAGTACCAGCATAATCTCAAGAATCTGACAGATTCTTCACAAATGTACACATTAGAAGTCTTCAGGGAAGCATCCTAGACATTTGTGGCAACATTAAAGATTTACATTATAAAGCATTTTAAGTGTGGGCATGGCAAGCATAGTGATTTTATGGATTTTGAAACATTTTTTTCATCACAGATGAAACAGATTCATCCATAACACTTTACTGTGTCTGTTAAAAAGTGAGGCTCTAGTGCTAGCATAGACTGTAAGCAGGTTAGTGCTGGGTGACATCCATTTCCTTGATGTGCTCCATAATCTTTCACGAGTTCCTCTAGAGGACTTGGCTATTTAGTGAGTTTTAGCCAGTTATCAGTGAACTTAAGAGGTCAAAGGAGTCTCTCTCTGCAGTAATAATAAAGTTCCTTTGGAACATTTAAAAAGAGTGAAGTCAGATGTCAACAAGCCTGCCAGAATGATAAAATGTAATGAGTCTTAAACATTGGTTTTCTCCTAATTAAGTGCATAGTATTAATAGCTACACATCAGTTTTGTGTCTGTGTGAATAAGGAGAGTTTGATGTGGTTGATAAGGTTGACTTTACTGTTCAGGAAGCTGAGAAGAGATGAGTTATTTCTGAAGAGGGCCTTCCTGGTCATGTTGTATTGGGTCAAAGAGTCTACAAATGAAGTAAGCATTGGGCAGAGCCCATCTCTGAAACAGCTGGGGTAAGATAAACTAGAAAAGCTTCAAAGGCAAACAGCTGATACAAAATTACAAGAAATAATTAATTTTAAGATATATACAATCCAAGAAAAATAAAAAGTCTTGTTGTTATCAAGGATCAGAGCTTGTTTAAAATAGTTTTTTATTAATGAGAAAATATATGGGCTGGATATACCACTGGGAACATGTTAAAGTTTCATGTGTATTATGAATAATCTTAGCTTATATTAGAGTGGCATTCCACTGGTACTTGATAATTATTTCATTTCATGGAATATAAAATATTTTGACAGATGAATAGCTTATTTATCTGTTGAGTCAGTCACCTTGAATCTGTACTAGTACTCAGCATATGGTCAGGTATTAAATCTTAGAAATTCATTGATTTCAAATATTCTGGATTAAGGTGTTGGCCCAGATTTTAAATGGAATAAAAGTTTAGAAACAGCCTGTATATTATTAGTAATATTAAAATAGGATATAGGTTTTGAATTTAGATGTTTTCCAATTAGTGCTTTCAAATTATAATATGAAATTTAAAAATATTGTCATGTGGCTTTCAATATTTAATATTCAAGCACATAGTTTATCTATATGTGTTTGTGGGATTTAATATATATTTGATAAATTTTAAATGGACCATGAATAACAAGAAATAGCAATACTATTTATTTAAAAGTCTTTGAATTTTAACATTACAAGATAATTATGTCAAAGACTAACCTCTCTAAAATTACTCTGCCACCTATTGATATTTACACATTGATAATCAAAATGTCTCAACAATGGACTGATTTTCTGTGTTTGTCAGGAGAACCATAGCTTTCTTGTTCAATTTATTACAGAGGTAGTAGATTTGATGTGTAAGATATGTGAGACGGAGTACATTTGTCTGTTCTTTTACACGCACAGAAGATGCTTTCAAATGGCTTCACTGTACCCATGAGCAGCACTAAATTTTTATAAATGATAGACTCTGTATTTCTGAGGACAATGAAAAAAAAAAAAGAAAAAAAGAAAAGACAACTTTCTTCCAAAAGATTTGAAGTGGAGAGTGCGGTCATATTCATTCTATAGAATCCTGGTAGAGATGCAATTGAGGATACATGACTTGTGTTTGTATGTATAGTCATATTAGGGTAAACACATTTAACACATATAAAATATATGGAATATATATATATACACACACACTCTTATACATACACATATATGCATATATTATAATACATGTGATGTTTTTATATTTTTATATATTCCAAACTGAGAGAGATTTATCTTTTTTGTTTTTAGATAGATAACTTTATTTTTAGAAATTTATCTTTATTATTGAAAGTATTATAGATGTCCCTCTTTTTCCCCCCATTGACCCTCCCAGGGGTGTGGGGTGGGTGTGAGGTAGATAGCTAACGTTAAGTAGGCATCCATACTGTGTACATACCTTTAAATGTTACTTTTAACTTAAAGAATACAGAAGGCTGTCTGAATGAGTTTCCTTTCAACATTGCAATAGTGGTTTGTCAGAGGCCTCATCTCCCTGTAATGGAGGTACATTATCTTCTCTCTGGCAGATCCCATTAACCTGTGTACACAGAGAACATCTTTGTATTAGGAATGGAGCATAATCCAAACCCATTACACTAGGAAAGATACAACATTTATTTCTCAGTGGATTATTTCCTCTACTTCTGTTGCTATTTCAGAGGCAGTACAGAGGGTAACACAAGCTCTCTGTAAATATGAAATTAAAAAGAATAGCTGGAAGTCTCTATGCTAGGAGCCAAGTATACTATGCCACATTCACTTCCTTTATAGAATACAAGAAAATGAAAAACATATGGGGTGACTTGTTGAGTTGATTTTTGTTCTGTACTCTATTCTTGCTATGATTTGTTTTCAGAATAAAACATTCTAAGTGCTTCTTGGTGGATGCATGTGGGTTTGAAAACACCACAGCATGTGGGACCCCGTAAAACACGAATTTCATTTATTTTCCTTGGCTTCTGTTTGTCATGATCTGTTCAGTATGACAGTCTGGGAAATAGTAAATTTTAGCAAGGTCTTAGGGCTGAGTCATGAACTTCACTTTGGTCAGGATAAGAAGTCTGGTAATGAGAACTGGACTGATGTTTCACTTAGTTCTTCCATTTATGCAATTTATATTACTGGGTTTTAGTTTTTACTGTTGAGATTGGAACACCTAAATTATGTCTAGGCACATTCTACTACATTTATTTCACTCCATGTATCAGTCAGTTATTGCTACAGTAATGTTGTGTAACAAGCAGCCACACTATCTCTGTGACATAACACAAAAAGCATTTATTAAGCTCATATGTTTGTGGGTCAAATGGAGGTCAGCAGATCTAGACTGGGCTCATCTAGGGAAACAGCCTGGGGCTACTCTGCTTCACATGTCCCTCTTTCTCCTGCTAGGACACTGGGTTAGGCCTCACATATTCCTATTATCAGTGGTAGAAGTGTAAGAGAGCAAGCTCAATCACCAATATGCACATCAATGTTTTAAAGGGGGGAGGTGTCAATTCATAACCCATGGACACAGACAATAGGGCAATGAAGGCCTGGGGCATGGGGATTGAGGGCGGGTTGGAGGGGGTCAGTGGGAGAAAAAAGGGGGACATATGTAATTCAACAATAAAGAGTTATTAAAAAATAAATAAATGGGTGGGGTTACATCACACCCACTAGTCTTCTATTGATCAAAGCATGTCACATGATAAATTCAAAGTCAAGGAGAAGAGAAATATTCTCTTTCTCTTTACTGGAGGAATTGCAAAGTGCAGGAATTAGGCTATTAACATAATCTACCATAAAGGTTATTACTTATTTTCATTCTCTTGGTGATAACAGACCATGTAGATAGAATGGATTGATGGAACCAAAGGAAGCAGTTCATTTCAATCTGTTGCTCAATCGTGTGTGTGTGTGTGTGTGTGTGTGTGTGTGTGTGTATATAATTTCTGATTTTATATCTTTCTCCTCCTCTTGCTTCCCTTATTGGAATAAGAGTGACATTTTCTTTATTCATCATTTTATTCCTAGAATAGTTCTTGTTAATAAAAGCTCAGTATATATTATTATAATGAATTAGTGAACTTTATCTAAAGCTAGGCTTTTCGCAAAATCAATTGAGGCAACAGATTAATTGATTTTGTGTGGAGATAGTTTTAGGTGCACACCATTATGATTTGATATGAGTATATATTGCAAAATGATTACCACATGTTTATTTTAACTATGCCATCATGCTATACCAGCCGTGGGCAAACTACGGCCCGTGGGCCGGATTCGGCCCGTTTGAAATGAATAAAACTAAAAAATAAAAAGACCGTACCCTTTTATGTAATGATGTTTACTTTGAATTTATATTAGTTCACACAAACACTCCATCCATGCTTTTGTTCCGGCCCTCCGGTCCAGTTTAAGAACCCATTGTGGCCCTCGAGTCAAAAAGTTTGCCCACCCCTGTGCTATACCTTACACCTCCAGGACTTATTTACTTTATAATTGGAAGTTTGTCCTTTTTGATGACCTTCACCCATTTCACCCACTCTGATTCTGGCAACTACCAATCTATTCTCTGAGTTCCTTTTTTTGTTTTGTTTTTTCAGATTCGACATAAAAACGAAATCACACAATATTTATCTTTCTCTGTCTGACTTATCTCACTTAGCATAATGCCCTCAAGTCCAACCATGTTGTCTCAAATGGCAGGATATCCTTTTTTTATGGCTGAATAATGTTAACTGAACATGTATGCCACATTTTCTTGATCTATTCATCCATTGGTTGCTTGTTTCCATGTCTTGGCTATTACAAGTAATGCCGTAGTGAACATGAGGTTGCAGATATCTTTTTGAGATAGTGATTTTGTTTCCTTTGGGTAAATATACACAAGTAGAATTGTTGGGTCATATGGTAGTTCTATTTTTAATTTTTTGAGGAATCTCCATACGGTTTTCCATAGTGGATGCACTTTTTACATTCCCACCAACAGTGCACAAGGGTTCCCTTTACTTCACATTCTCACCAACTCTTGTTATTTCTTGTCTTTCTTATAATAACCAATCCTATCTAAGAAAAGAATAATATGCAAATTAACCGTCACACCCTCACTCCCTCACTCCGTCAGTCCGTCACAAAGATGGTAGCAGCCACGGAGCTGGAGTGAGCAAGAGGCTTAGGTTGCCCCCAGCGATGGAGGAAGCCAAGCTTCCCACCTGCCCTGGCCAGCCCTGAGCTCCGCTTAAGGCTACAAAGTTTCAATTATAGAAGTTAAATAAATCCCAGATATTTGCTTCCAGCCCGCGGCTGTGGCCAGCCTGAAAATGGCCATCAGCCCCTCACCCAGGCTGGCCAGGCACCCCAGTGCCCCTCACCCAGGCTGGCCACACCCCCATGGGGTGAGGGTCCCCACTGTGGGACTTGACCAGCCTGCAAACAGCCATCAGCCCCCTCACCCAGGCTGGCCAGGCACCTCAGTGGGGACCCCTACCCTGAAGGGGGTATGGCCAGCCTGAAAATAGCCCTCAGCCCCTCACCCAGGCTGGCCAGGCACCCTAGCGGGACCCCCATCCTAATCCGGGACACCCTTCAGGGCAAACCAGCCAGCCACCACCCGTGCACCAGGCCTCTATCCTATATAATAAAAGGGTAATATGCAAATTGACCCTAACAGCAGAATGACTGGTCACTATGACACACACTGACCACCAGAGGGCAGATGCTCAATTCAGGAGCTTGCCCCTGGTGGTCAGTGAGCTCCCACAGGGGGAGCTCTGCTAAGCCACAAGCCAGGCTGATGGCTGCCAGCACAGCGGTGGTGGCGGGAGCCTCTCCCGCCTTCTCAGCAGCGCTAAGGATGTCCAAATGCAGCTTAGGCCTGCTCCCCGCTGGCAAGTGGACATCTCCCGAGGGTTCCTGGGCTGCCAGAGGGATGTCTGACTGCCAGCTCAGGCCCGATCCCCCAGGGAGCGGGCCTAAGCCAGCAGGTGGACATCCCCCGAGGGGTCCCAGACTGGGAGAGGGCACAGGCTGGGCTGAGGACCCCCCCAAGTGCACACATTTTTGTGCACCAGGCCTCTAGTTTAATATATATGAGGTGATAGCTCATTGTGGTTTTGATTACATTCCCCTGATTAGTGATGTTGAACATTTTTTTATATGTCTGTTGGCCATCTGTATGTCTTCTCTGGGAAAATGTTTATTCAGATCTTATGCCCACTTTTTAATTGTATATATTTTTTTGTATTTTTTGTTTTGTTTTTTTTCTTGTTTGTTTTTTGCTATTGAGTTATATCAATTATTTCTATATCTTGGGTATTTACCCCTTATCACATATATGATTTGCAGATATTTTCTTCCATTTGGTGGGTTGCCTTTTCATTTGTTGATGGTGTCCTTTGCTGTTCATAGCTTTTTAATTTGATGTAGTCCCACTTGATTATTTTTGCTTTTGGTTGCCTTGCTTTTGGTGTCAAATCCAAAACATTATTACCAAGACCAGTGTCAGGCAATAATGTTTTCTCTAAGGAGTTTATGATTTCAATTTGGATTGGGTTGTTTTTTGTGTATAGTGTAAGACAGGGGTCTACTTTCTATCTTTTGTATGTGGCTGTCCAGTTTTTTTAATACCATTTATTTAAGAGGCTATTCTTTCCTCATTGTATATCCTTGGCTTTTTTGTTGTAAATTAATTGACTGTATAGGTTTATTTCTGGGCTCTCTATTCTGTTCATTGATCATTGTGTTTCTTTTTATGCAAATATCATTTTCAGTAATCATGTTTTGATTACTATTGCTTTATAATATAGTCTGAAAGCATGAAGTGTGATGCTGTCAGCTTTGTTTTTCTTTCTCAGGATTGCTTGGCTATTCAGGGGCATTTGTGGTTGCACACAAATTTAGGATTGTTTTTTCTAATTTTGTGAAAAATGCCATTGGAATTTTGATAGGGATTGCATTTGGATCTGTAGATTGGTTTGGATAGTATGGCTATTTTAACAATATTAATTCTTCCAATCCATGGGCACATAATATCTATATATTTATTTGTTTCTTTTCAATTTCTTTCATCAATGTTTTATAGTTTCACTGTACAGGTTTTCCACCTCCTGGGTTAAATTTATTGTTAGATATTTAATTCACCTTGATGCAATTTTAAATGGGATTGTTTTACGTATTAATTGATTTGTAACTTTTATTGAGTGCTTACTTTTATTCAGCACTTATAATACGTAATATACTGTGGTAAGCACTGACTTTGTAAAAGGCATAACTTCTGGCCTCAAAGAGAGAAGATAAGATACATATTCAAATATTCACTTTTTACATTTAATTTTTGCCACCACAATCCTCTCTTTACAGTTTATGGAAATGTCCAGCAGGATGAGGAGTTGTAGCAAAATCATCCCCTCTTGCCCCCAATTTTGAGATCTTATCATTAAGAAGTCTGATAATTTAACAAACTAGATATAGCTAAAATACTTTAAAAAGTTAATACTTAAAACAACTTTCTTGTTTGACACACATGGTCCAGTTTTAAAGAAAGAAAGTGCTACCAAAGTGATGTCATCAATTAATATCTTTCTTCAAATATTTCCCCTTCTTCCTTTAGATTTAACAAGGCTCAAGTTGATTATATCCTAAGCCTTTGATCTTTGACTTCCTAAGGCCATCCTAACTCACTTTCCATTGCCAGACTTCTTGAAGGCATGATTTATATTTACAGGCTGTCTCCAATTCCTTAGCTTCCACTTCCTCTTTTACCTTTCTCTTACAGATTCTGACCCCACTAATGTCACTGCTCACTGAGGATCAAGTTCCTAATCCAAAACCTTTTTTTAAAGTGTGTCATCCCCTACCTCTTTGTAGTGGTGGCCAAATATTACTATCTCTTGATGGTATTTTTTCATTCTGCATATAAATTTATTATCTACTATGTCCTCAACACTATGCAAGCTTCCTGGAATAAACAGATGCATAGAACACAGTGTTTGGCATACAGGGACTTGCACATACAGTTAGTTTAATGGGGCATCACAACTTTGTGAGAGTACCAACATGAAACTTACAAACATTTTCCATTAGCTACCTACCTTCAATCTTCTGTTGAATTCCCTTTTCTCGTTTTAAATGATAACTTGAAAAGATATCATTTTCTGGTTACATCCATTTATTGAAAACCCAATCCAGTTTAGAACTTAAATGTCAAAGTTGATTTCAATCTCATCCTCTCCCCCCTGCCTGTGGCTGACTTGACTGGTCACTCCTAGGGAAGGGGGGCTGCCATCTGCATTTTACTCCTCATCCCACTCCTTCACCTTGGGTGGTAGTGGGAGGCCATGGCCTGGACCTCACCAGCTCCACTCCTCCCTCTTCTCAGGGGTATGCACAGCTCTCATCTTCACTTCGTTGGTGTCACTGTTTTTCTGACCAGTACTGACTGATATTTGATGTTGCCCATGTGGCGAGGGTTCAGATGTTGGTTATCTTCTGGGGACAGGTATGAGTTTTTCTCACCACCCCACCTTGAGATGAGGGATCCCGATAAGTCAACCTCTGGCATTCTGTGCAGTTCTCACCATCACAGCTCCTTGATGTTAGATCCCCATGTTTATGTCGGTACTCCCACAAGGTTGTGACTCCCAAGTAATCTGTTTTTTAATGCAAATCCTTGTATAGCAAGCACTGTGTTCTATATACCTGTTAGCTGTGTCCCAGAAAACTTGCATAGTGTCAAGGATATAATAAGTGGTTAATAAATTGATATGGAGAATAAAGAAAAGGTACAAGGAATGAGTCCCTCCCTCCAGTAGTCCTCTGGGGTGGGAACAGCCAGGTGGCTCAAGTCCAGCCACCTTTTTCCGTGTCCATTAGACTATAGGAAACTCACTTTCTTTCCATGCCAGGTAGTGAGAGGTCCAGCTGCCTCCCTCACTAGCTGCTCCTCTCTGCCCAATCATCTCACTTTAGGTCTCTTCAATCCTGTTTGGACAGGCACAGGTGAGGAAGATGGTCAAGTCAGCTGCCTAAGTGGATATCTAACTGGAGGACACAACACCAGTCTCCTTGTCTTTATGGCACCCCAACCTCATCCTATGACACACTGAATGGAGGTGGGTAGGGAGGTACCCTCTTTCCTTTCAGCACAAACTCTGTACTCCCTACCAAAGTACTCAGATCTTTCAAACCCTCTCTCCCCTTCAATTTCAGTTTCTATAAATAGGAGGTGTATGTGTTAGAGGGGTCTGTTAGGAGTATAGCAGGGCTGGCTCTATAACTTCTCAGTAAGACCCAAGGGGAGACATCTAGCTCCAGTTGTGGCGACTGGATAATGTGGCATGCTTGGTGCCCCTTGGGCCTTAACAATGAGACTAATCAGGAGCCACAGAGATTCCCACTCAGCATCCCATTCTTCAGTAATAAACAGAGGCATGGAAATGTTACAGGTCTCTAACAGAAGTTTACCTCAGGAACACAAAGTGCGAAGTAGAAGTGGTGATTTAGTCACTTCTACATTTTGCTGTCATAAAACCAGACCAGTCTGTGGCCACTCCTTTCTCTCAGACTCTATCTCTTCATTTTTCCTGTAAGACTTAGGTTCTCTTCCAAGTTTGTGTCTTCAGTTTTCTGTATTCTTCATAATCTTCCCGAACAAGCCTTCTATTCTTATAGCCTCAGTGCTTACATTTTAGCTCTTTCCTGAGCTCCTTTGCTACATTTGCATTACTCATTTTTTTTAATTCTCATCCGAGGATATGTTTTTATTGATTCGAGAGAGAGAGAGAGAGAGAGAGAGAGAGAGAGAGAGAGAAGAGAGAAACATCGATTGGCTGCCTCCCACACACTTCCTGACCGGGACCATGCCCCTATTGGGATCAAACCTGCAACCTGGGCATGTGCCCTGACTGGGAAATCAATGCAGGACTCTTCGTTTCATGATAGCCTCAGTGCTTACTTTCATCAGGATCACTCCAACATTTAGCTCTTTCCTGAGCTCCTTTGCTACATTTGCATTACTCATTTTTTTGAAATTCTCATCTGAGGATATGTTTTTATTGATTCGAAAGAGAGAGACAAAGAGAGAGAGAGAGAGAGAGAGAGAGAGAGAGAGAGAGAGAGAGATAAGAGAGAAACATCGATTGGCTACCTCCCAAACACTTCCTGACCAGGACCATGCCCCTATTGGGATCAAACCTGCAAACTGGGCATGTGCTCTGACTGGGAAATCAATGCAGGACTCTTCGTTTCATGAGAAAATGCTCCATTTAATTGAGCCACACCAGCCAGGGATGCATTACTTAATTTATGCCTCTGTAAGGATATCTTGTCAGAATTCAAACTGAACATTTTTCAAACTGAGTTATCATTTTTACTTAAGCCAGCTTCTTCCAGTTTCCTAAATTTTTACTATTTTTTATTTCCTGGCTGCCTGAACTCACATCTTGTCACCTTTCACTCTTCACCCTTTCCTCCTAGTTGTTTCCTATTTTTCTAAATTAGTTCTCCCCCCAATTTTTTATATCTGTCTATTTCTTCCTATATTAGATTACTAAGACTGCATAATCAAGTACCACAGATTTGGTGGCTTAAGCAATAGAAATTAATTTTTTTCACAATTGTGAAGGCTGGAAGTCCAAGATCAAATATCGTGAGGATGGTTTCTCTTGAGGCCTCTCTCTTTGGCTTGTGGATGGCTGTCTCTTCCCTGTGTCCTCACATGGCTTCCCTCTGTGTGTGTCTGTTTCTAGATTTCTTCCTTTTATAAGGATGCCTGTCCTATTGGATTAGGGCTCAACCTAATGACTTCATTTTAACTTAATTACCTCTTTAAAGACTCTGTTTTCAAATATAGTAACATTCTGAGGTATTGGGGCTCAGGACTTCATCATATGAATGAATTTTGGGCACATGTAACTCAGCCCTTAACATTGCCTTTTCCTTGGTTACCTTTAGTCAACCTATTACTTCTTGCCTTGCTTTCTGCAGTCTATCTTACTATCCCACCCCCAGATTTCCTGCCTTTATTTTTTCACCACTTTACTGCACATGATTAATCTTTCTAAGGATTTTTTTTTTAATCAGCAACACCTTGGTCACTCTTAGCTTGACATCTTCGGCCATCCACCTTGGGGCCGCATCTGCCTTTCCAGGCTTGGCTGTCACTGCTCCTCAACATACCCCTGTTCTAGTCTCACTAACTAAATTACTGCTGTGTCCCAAGCAAATTCTGCATTTCCCTTGGCTGTCCCTCTCTATTTCTAATCCTGTCCACCCTTCAGCTGAAATGGCTGTTTAACTTACGGGGCTCTCCCTGACACTCTTGGTTGGGATGAATTTCTCTCTGACCACTACTCCTGTTATACTTAACCTTATTTCTCTTAGAGACTTCCTACCGTCTCTGGTTATAGTAGTTTATGTGACTCTTACCTGTGGTACCAGTGTATAATGTCCTTCAGCATAGAGATTAAATCTTGTGTTTCCCACCATGCTTTTATATAGTTGGTAGACTATAAACTCAGATGTTTTTCCTGTAATGTCTTATTTAGAGATTCAATAATTTGTGGTGTAATTTTTAAAAGGCAGAGTATTTTTGTACGTGTAAGAGCTTCTCACAGTTCTTATTGCTCTCAATAATTAATAAATGATATAAACTATAATATTCATGTTTGAACACTAAATATTGGATCTACTAACTCTAAAAGTGCAGAGACTGTTCAGGCTACCAGCATTGCTTATTGTAAACAGAGGCGTCCTCAGAGCCGAAGGTGGCTGGACCTAGTGAGAGGCTTTCAGGAACGTGGCTGAGTGAAGTGGACCACTAAGCCCTCAATCTTTTTGAGCAGCTGCTGAGCTCTCTGTGTTTTGTGTGTCCCTTTCTTATGGGTGACTAGTAACAAACCTCTGAGGCATGCAAGGGAGTGAAAATGAGAGTTTGGGGTTCATGGCCTCAGCTGTTTGAATTTGTCACCCTGGTCAGATAGCACAAATTCTCTCCTCCCTTTTGCATTGTCCTGACTTTCCACAAGAGTGTGTTTTCCCCAACCTGATGGGAAAATGCATAATTTATTTCATCACTGAATTCACTGTGAAACCAATTGTTTTCCTAATGTGTGGAACCAATGTAAACAAAACCAAGAAGCGTGGTTTTGGGTTTACTTAAAACATGGCTTTCTGTGTGCTGTTCCAGCGAGCTGCATGATGTGGGATAGTGGTCCGTGTATTAGCATCCCCGCAAGAAAATGCTGAAGCAATTTGCATCTTCCCTTAAGAGTAACACTACCATAGCCCAGGAGGGTGACATGCTTCATACAGCGGGAATAAAATATTTCAGGACTCATAAATTAAGGCCATTCTCAAAGCATTAAAACTTACTTAAAAATTTTTGTCGCCCTAGCCAGTTTTCTCAGTGGTTAGAACATTGGCAGGGGACTAAAGGGTCCAGGGTTCGATTCTGGTCAAGGGCACACACTTTGGTTGCAGGCTCAGTCGCTGGCACTGTGGGAGGCAATCAATTGATGTGTCTCTTTCACATCGATGTCTCTCTCTCTCTCTGTGTCTCTCCCCGTTCCTTCCACTCTCTCTAAAAATCAATGGAGAAAATATCCTCAGGTGAGGACTAACAACAACAAAAATTTTTGTCATACCAACTTATATCATGAAGTTTGATATCAGACATGACTTTCTTGTAGACAGTGACCAACCTACTGCCCTACTCACAACTGCAGTCTCTCTCTTGCTCCTGCAAAAGTTGCATTGTTTATGTTCCAGAGAAAATCAATCGATCCCCACATTGGAATTGTTTGTTTTTAATTTATTTTTAAAAATTTATTTTTATTGAACTTATTGGGGCAATATATGTTAATAAAGTTATGTAGGTTTCAGGTGTACCATTCCATAATATATTACCTGTATATGTACTGTATTGTGTGTTTACCACCCCGAGTCAAGTCTTCCATCACCATTTATCCCCCATTTACCTTCTTCTACCTACC
>NW_005364596.1:2055808-2067484 GCF_000412655.1 Myotis brandtii
TTTCCCTCTGGTAATCTCCATGTTGTTGTCTGTGTCTATGAGTCTTTCTATTTTGTTTGTTAGTTTATTTTATTAATTGGATTCCACATGTAAGTGAAATCATATGGTACTTGTGTTTCACTGACTGGCTTATTTCACTTAGCATAATACTCTTCAGGTCCATCCATGCTGTTGCAAAAGAAAGATTTCCTATTTATTTATTTATTATTAAAAATTCTTTTTATCCTCATTTGAGCATGTTTTTTCCCCATGTATTTTTTTTCAGAGAGAGTGGAAAGGAGGGAGGGAAGGAGGGAGGAAGATAGATAGATAGAGAAATATCGATGTGAGAGACACATTGACTGGTTGCTTCCTGCTTGGACCCTGACTGGGGAGCAAACCCGCAACTCAGGTACGCGCCCTTGACTGGGAATCAAACCCATTACCCTTTGGTGAGAGGGTCGATGCTCTAACCACTGAGAACACTGGCCAGGGCAGATTTCCTTCTTTTATAAAGCCGAGTAGTATTTCATTTATAAATGTGCCACAGTTTTTTTATCCACTCACCTACTGATGGACATGTGGGCTGCTTCCAAATCTTAGCTATTATAAATAATGCTGCAATGAACAAAGGGGTGCATATATTCTTTCGAATTAATGTTTCAGGTTTCTTGGGACATATTCCCAGAAGTGGAATTGCTGGGTTATAAGGCAGTTCCATTTTTAATTTTTTGAGGTAATTCCATACTGCTTTCCACAGTGGCTATACCAATCTGTATTCCCATCAACAGTGAACAAGGGTTTCCCTTTTCTCCACAACCCTGCCAACACTTGTTTGGTGATTTATTGATGATAGCCATTCTGACAGGTGTGAGGTGATATGTCATTGTGGTTTTAATTTGCATCTCTCTGTTGATTAGTGATGTTGAGCATCTTTTCATATGTCTACTAGCCATCTGTATATCCTCTTTGGAGAAGTGTCTATTCAGGTCTTTTTCTTTTTTATTTTATTTATTTATTTTTTTGGTTAATACTCACCTGAGGATATTTTTTCCATTGATTTTTTTTTTTTAGAGAGAGTGAAAGGGTGGGAGGGAGGGAAAGAAGGAGAGAGAGAGAGAAAGAGAGAGAGAGGGGGAGAGAGAGAGAGAGGGGGAGAGGAAGAGAGAGAGACATCGATTGGTGCCTCCTACATGTGCTCCAACCTGCAACCCAGGTATGTGTCCTTGACCAGGAATCTAACAGCAACTCTTCGGTCCGCAGGCCAGCACTCCAGCCACTGAGCCAAGCTGGCCAGGGGCTCCATTGCTCATTTTTAAATTGGATTGTTTGTTTTTGTTTTGGTGTTGAGGAGTTTTATACGTTCTTTGTAAATTTTGGATATTAACCCCTTATCAGATGTATCATTGGCAAGTATTTTCTCCCTTGCAGTGGAATTGTTTAGATAATAAGGGTGTAGATATGTACAGGGTGCCCCCAAAATTGTATATACACTTTAACAGCTGATAGCTCAGTTTTGAAAATGAAATGTATTTTAATAAACACTGCCTTTATAATAATTTAAAATGTGTATATACACTTTTTGGGACACCCTGTATTTGTGATATCTATATCTATATCTATATCTATATCTATATCTATATCTATATCTATATCTATCTATATCTATATATATTCTTTTCTTCCCTCCCTTTCTCCCTGCTTGTCTCCCTCCCTCCCTTCTCCCCTTTCTTCTCTATTTGAATGCTTAGTGAATATTTTTTATTCTTGTGATTAAAAATACTTGTCAATATGTTTCTTGGTATTGGTCTCTTTCCATAGATTTTGCTTAAGTATTATGAGTACATTTCATTTGAATATCTGTGATTTATTTCAGTCTAAGAAAGTTTTTCTTTGGTTAAATCTTTTATTATTGTTTTCATTCCAATTGCTTTGGTGAAATACCACAATAGTTGGCTGTCTCTCAATTCTTTGTCTACAAACATGGTCATCTCTCTCATTTTTTATCGACTTGTTTTCTTCTGCATTATTAGAAAACATCTCATGTTTTTCATTCATATCATTCACTATATTTTACAAAGCATAAATTGTGCTCTTTATTGCCTTTCTGCTCAATTTATTTTATCCCTGCTTTGTTAGTTTTTTTATTAACCTAAAACTTTAAAATACCGTTTTATTTTTTAAAAATATTACAAATAAAATGATAGGCAAAAAACCAAATGTTTGATGGGGGAAGAATCCCACCAGTATGGAAGGGTTATAAACTTAGTGTTTTAAAAAGCTCTTTCAACTGAAAAAGAATATCAACACCTTTTTAGGGAAAAACCCAGGCCTTCCTCCTGTGAGTCTCCTTTACTACTTGCCTAGAGCACTTCACTTCTGACACTTCTAGTCACCAAATGTGTGGGGGTTTTCTCTGCAACATTAGCTGGGTGTCCTACAGTTTAACTCAATTGTGACATTATCTACGTGGAGATAGCGTCAAATCTTACAGATAAAGTCTTCAGGCTCACAGGACTGCCCCCCCCCTCCCCCATCAGATGCCAGTCACAAGTCCAGGTTGTCTCCTGTGCTTCTGACCCATCAGCTATAAATCTGGGTACCCAGGATCTTCTCCTTAGGTCCAATTAATATGTTAGAGGTGCTCACAGAACTCAGGGAAACACATTCACCAGTTAGTTAAGGGGTACTGATGAACAGCCAGATGAAGAGACATATGGGTGAGGTCTGGTAGAGTCCTGAGTGCAGGAGCATCTATCTCTGTGGAGTTGGGGTGGGTTACCCTCCTGGCATGATGTGTTCACCAGCCTGGTAGCTCTCTGAACCTCCTACTGTTGAGATTTTTATGGAGGCTTCCTCACGTAGATATGATCAATCGTTAACTCTATTTCCATTCCCTCTTGCCTCTCTGGAGGATGTGAGGATTCCAAGATTTTTATCATGGTTTGGTCTTTGTGGTGATCAGCCCCCATCCTAGAGCCCAGCCAGAGTTGCCTCACTAGAACAAGTGACACTTCTATCACCCAAGAATTTACAAGAGTTTTAGTAGCTCTGTGTCAGGAACTGGGGTCAAAGGCCAAATAGTAGAATAAGAGATGCTCATAGTGCTCTTATCACTTAGGAAATTACAAAGATTTCAGGAGTCTGCATCATGAATTGGGGGCAGAGACTAATGTATATTGTTTCTGTTATTTCATAATATCATAAGAGAAAAACTAGCAAAGCAATTATGAGCTATTCATGGAGGATGACTGACAAATACAGACAAGTGCTTAACCTAATTAGTAAAAATTTTTAACCAACATAATGCTTTTAAATCTGAAGTTTCAAGGTTTACTGGTAAAAGTAGATACAATGCTGAAGTAGATTTGGTGAAATGGATAACCACAGATCTTGATGACAGGAGAGAAAACTTGAATGAACTTCTTGAAACTAATCTGTTGAGATGTGTCAAGAAGGCAGGGGTTGGTGGGTGGGTGGGAAGAGATCAACCAAAGAACTTGTAAGCATATATGCATAACCCATGACAATACACAGACAATAGAATGGTGATAGCCTGGGGTGGGAGGTGGGGTTGTGACAGACTGGAGGGGGCCAATGGGGGGGAAAAGGGGGACATATACAATATTTTCTACAATAAAGATTAAAACAAAATAATCTTAAAAAGGAGAAAATTCAGCCCTGGTCGGGTGACTCAGTTGCTGGAGTGTCATCCCGTAGCTTTCAGGTTTGCTCCTGGGTCAGGGCATGTAAGGGAGGCAACTGATCGATGTTTCTCTCCATTCCTCTCTAAACATATCCTTGGATGAGGGTTTTAAAAAAGAGAGAACATTTATTGACTCAGCAATCTTGTGAGAATTTATCCTAAAAAAATAATCAAAGATATTATGAAAAATGTTAGTACAAGGTTGCTTATTGTACTTTAAAATTGGAAAATATAAAAACCTAAATATCAGGAACATTATAAGAACACATACATGATGTAATATTATGCATTTTTTAAAAAATCTTGTTTTCAAAGAGAGTTTAATGATGTGGGAAAAATGTTCATTTTAATGTTAACTGAAAAAATGAATAAAAATTATGTATAATCTTCAATAACTAAATAATCTCTCTCTATACACATAAATTTCATATTTTTCATTATTTATCATTTATCATTATTATTAGTTAGTTCATGCCGTGATGTTTTATTCACAGCCTGTTCTTCTTTTGTGGAAGGCATGCTGTCTTGCATCCTATGGAAGATTTCTTTTAGTAAATAATGTTTAGATGTTTTCTTAGTCTTCAAATTGATGATTTCCTAACTTTGTTTTGCAGTACTTTTCTCACATTTGATTTTTCCTTAGTAGGCTTGAACTAAGCCTATGATTGATGATTGCCAATGAGTTGCTTTTGGCTCCATTTTTGTACCACTTGGGTGTGATTTCATTCTCAAATCTACATCTCCCTGGAAATTTGATATATCTTCTTGCCCATTGTTCATATCTAATTGGCTTTCATCTGGTATAGCTCAGCTGGGCTGATGTTTTCTTTTCTTCTCTGTTTTTCCCCACCCTACATTTATCTGACACTCTGAGCAGATGGAATAATGAAAGATGACAATAACTCAGTTGCTGGAGTGTCATCCCGTAGCTTTCAGGTTTGCTCCTGGGTCAGGGCATGTAAGGGAGGCAACTGATCGATGTTTCTCTCCATTCCTCTCTAAACATATCCTTGGATGAGGGTTTTAAAAAAGAGAGAACATTTATTGACTCAGCAATCTTGTGAGAATTTATCCTAAAAAAATAATCAAAGATATTATGAAAAATGTTAGTACAAGGTTGCTTATTGTACTTTAAAATTGGAAAATATAAACACCTAAATATCAGGAACATTATACATGATAGAACACATACATGATGTAATATTATGCATTTTTTAAAAAATCTTGTTTTCAAAGAGAGTTTAATGATGTGGGAAAAATGTTCATTTTAATGTTAACTGAAAAAATGAATAAAAATTATGTATAATCTTCAATAACTAAATAATCTCTCTCTATACACATAAATTTCATATTTTTCATTATTTATCATTTATCATTATTATTAGTTAGTTCATGCCGTGATGTTTTATTCACAGCCTGTTCTTCTTTTGTGGAAGGCATGCTGTCTTGCATCCTATGGAAGATTTCTTTTAGTAAATAATGTTTAGATGTTTTCTTAGTCTTCAAATTGATGATTTCCTAACTTTGTTTTGCAGTACTTTTCTCACATTTGATTTTTCCTTAGTAGGCTTGAACTAAGCCTATGATTGATGATTGCCAATGAGTTGCTTTTGGCTCCATTTTTGTACCACTTGGGTGTGATTTCATTCTCAAATCTACATCTCCCTGGAAATTTGATATATCTTCTTGCCCATTGTTCATATCTAATTGGCTTTCGTCTGGTATAGCTCAGCGGGGCTGATGTTTTCTTTTCTTCTCTGTGTTTTTCCCCACCCTACATTTATCCGACACTCTGAGCAGATGGAATAATGAAAGATGACAATATTGAGCACCTAGCTTTCAGAGAGCTTCCTGTGCCCATCTCACTTACAGAATGCAGTGTAGTACCACTTGTTCCCAATGTTGTTGCCCAGTTATTTCCAGTTCAGTCTCTATGAAAGGAGAGTTATTGAGGAGAGAACAGAATAGGGCAGTATTCTAGCTAGTTTGAGAAGCAGCCAGGAGAAAGGGTAGCTGGCGGCCACTTTTATTGTTATAGGCCTTGTGTTTGTAAACCAAAGAAGGGATGGGAGGAACGTGGGCTCTATAGCCTGAAGTTATACATGAGAAGACTGTTATGATCTTTGGATTGTGATTCCTGATTAGTTTCATTGGCTTTGTAATTATCCAGATTCTTGCCATAGGTCTCTTATTACTCTCATTTCTTATTATGTGACTTTTCTCCTTTGGGGAAGGTGTTTCCATAGGTGCTTTATGAAGTTAGAAAAGGTTGCTTCAGGGGCTTCTTAACAAAATACAACTTTAAGTAGGAAGAAGGAAAAAAGATTTTTTAATCCTTAAGCAATTTTTCTTCAGTTGATATACTTTACTTGCTATAGTATGAAAGAGAAGATATCACAAGGGATATGGCTAATTTTAGCAAAATGACCACATTTCTCCATTGCAGTTGGCTTTGCCATATTATATCACTACAGTCAAATGAAGCTGTCAATCGCAGAGGGTGGAGAAAACATGGTTATACAGAATTACACAGTAGCTTAATTTTGCAGCTATGCCATGATTTATTAGTATGAATTAATAATGCTGACTGGCTAACGTCACTCTTATAGTGTGGCAGGTACTGTCTTAAACATTTTATATATATTAACTCATTGAATTCTCCATCAGTTCTGTGAGATAAGTATTCTTTTCATAGTCTTACAGATGAGGAAACTAAGGCATAGAGAAGTCAAGTAACTTGCTCTAAGCTTTATAGCTGGTAAGCGTCAGAGGTAGAATTTGTAATTAGGCAGTGTGGCTCCATAATCTATGCTTTTAATTATCATGTTAGATAACCAGAAACCAAATAACTGAAATATTTGTCCTAAAATCCCCAATTCAGGTATTTTTGAATGTCATTAATTTAAATACAAGTAAAGAAACCTGGAAAAATCTTTCATTGAGAAGAAAAGACGGAATAGATTGTTAAATGTCTATGTCAATCTTTAGAGAGATTTTAGCAAAATGACCACAGAGAATATAGACACACAGAAACACACAACTCTATACATTAGTATTAAAAATGGTAGTATCCTACTATAATTATTTCTAAAGTTTCTCTTTTTCTTCAAGTATTTTGAAAGTAATTATAATAATTACTTTGGTAAAGAGAAATGACACCAATGATTTTCCAATATCATACCAGTAAGAGTTTTTCCCTATAGCAATGATAACATTTCATTGACTCATTCTTTATTTCTTCATACCACTTTCTAAAGGCCATTGATAGTTTGAATTTATGAGATGAACACAGTTTTGAGTCTAGTTTTTGGCCACAGAAGAGCAAATCTTACACTGATGTTGAATTCCTGGCTCTGGATCTCCTGAGAAACATTCTCTAATCAAATCAGCCCTGGGAGCAGATTGTTTACATCTGGAAAGCAAACATTATGTAAATGTTTCTTCTTCCCACATTTCTCTGTAGGGACTCAGAATTATCCTCAGGTAGGTAGGTCTACATACTATTATCTCCTGGGTGTAGTAACTCGTCTCACTTGTCAGACAATGGAATGAGCTACCCTTCTGGAGGGGACAACTTGAATGGACCGTCACTGAAGGGCCTCCAGTGTCTTTGGTGAGCCTGTTTGCATTTTCAAGAATCCCTGAATCTTCTAGAACATTCTAGGGATGCTCTTTTGGAAAAAAAAAAACGTGTTGGGATGTTTTTATAGGCATCATACAGTAAAATAAAAGATGTGGTCTAGGATGCAGTCACAAACAAAATTAACTTTAAAATTAAAGATCCTTTTTTTCTCAAAATTTCTACCATTTATATCAAGTGTTTCTTCAAATATTTTTACTTTGAAAATCCAGAGAAGTAACAGATATTTGAGAAAAATGGAAAAATATGCAGAAATCATCAGGAAATGAATATAGATTAGAAGTTTTGTTTTCATGCTGAGAAGGCATTCACAAAGAATTGAAGTGATTTGTCTAAGGTGACTCAGTCAGCAAGCGGGCTAGGAGAGGTTACTCCAGTGTGGTTCTCTTCTGTTCCACCAGATCACAGTTACTTGAGACAGAGAGAATAACACAAGGTGCTGGTGAGAGAGATGTCTTATTGTTATTCTTCTCTCATATATTAGGTCGATTGTGGCAAATGCCAGGATAACTTTGCATTAATCTGCTTGGGTTGCCATAAAAAAATACCATAGACTGGGTGACTTATTCAACAGGGTTGTTTTCTGGTGAGCACTCTCTTCCTTGCTTACAGATGACCTTCTTGTGTTCTCAGATGATGAAGAGAGATAGTAAGCTCTCTACTGTCTCTTCTTTAAGGACACTAATCTTGTTAGATTAGGGCCTCACCCTCACGATCTCATTTAACCTTAATTATTTCCTTAGGGACCTCATCTCCAAATACAGCCACACCAGGGGTTAGGAGTTCAATATATGAATTTTTTGGAGGACACAAACATTCAGTGTCCTCCAAAAAATTCATATATTTCATAACCCTGTAGTATCTTCTAATTATAAAAAGAATAGGGAACACTTTAGAAGCTCTTTATCTGAAAAAAGTGGGCAAGAGGGGTTTATATAAACAGAAGAAACTTAGGTTTGGAATCAGACAGATTTGAATTTAAACCAGTACGTAGTACCTATGTGATATTGATAAGTTATTTAATCTTTCTGAGCCTTAGTTTTCTCATTGGTAAAATAGGGATGATAATGCTTTAGGACTGTCGTAAAGCACCTAGCCCAATGTCTTTCATGTGGCTAAGTGCTCAATATATGAAAGTAGTTATTAGTAGTAGTCGTCCATAGATTCAGGATAGCCCAAGGACTCCATTTGCCTTGTCTAAGTAAAGCTGTCATAAGCAAATATTTCCTAGTCTTTGGCTGTTTTATGATATAAATAATCTTAGAAGCAAAGCTATTATTATGAAGTGTATAATTAGGAAGAAGCAAAACTATGTATACCCTTTTTTTTTTTTAAGGCTTTAAAAATGACTTTCTTTAACCTTAACAAGATTCTTGACTACCCGGACCACTTTCTTTACAAATCTTTGAATTTCAAAACATCAAACCAGTTTATAACCAGTGAAGATTTTCCACGGACTCATCTAGTTCTGGGGGCCTCAGAGGGCAGAATCAGGACCAAGAGATGGGATTTCCCAGGAAATAGGTTTAATCTCAACTAAAGAAAGAATGGTGGAACAGTTTGAGCTGTCTGAATAAGAAATGAGTTTTCTCATAAGGTGGTGAGTTCCTCATCGCTGCTCCAGGTCCACTTGGCAGGTATATTGTTGTATGGTTTCAAGAAATAAACAGGAAGCAGCTATTTGTGATCTCAGAGATCTCTTCCACCTTGAAATTCTGTGATTACAGAATGTCACTTTCAGGAAGTCTCTCGTTTTAGAAAAGGATATACAAATGGAAATTACCTCAGTGTCTGGCTTATAACTTAGAAAATAGAACTGTGATTGGCCTGTGCAGGCAGCCCTGGAACTTGAAGTTCATTCAGATTGTGCCTTCAGTCTTAAGGCTACTCACCATGACTTTGGAGCTAAATATAGTCTAGCGAGCACCATTGTGTATCTGACTGTAGGAGCCAGTGCAGCAGACTTGCTTCTTACCTTGGTGTCTAACACTTCATTAGGCTCTGGACATGATCCTTTTGTTAGATGCCAGCACAAGCATTTCATTACGGATTCAGGAAATGATGAAGAGATAAATGTTAAAAAGAATGTTTTCCAAGGAAGATATTAATGGAGTGTTAATGCATCTCACTCTCTTCCTGGAGCAGAGTCCTCTAGAGACTTTTTGGATTTATGGAAGTGAGAGTCAATTCATGCTAATAGAATCCTTAGCTTCATTAAGAACAAAGTAAATATGAATATTAATTAAAATACCTGGGTTAGCACTTCCTTGTAAGCAAAATTCCTGGAAAACTTCTGTCTGGAACAAGGCCATATGCTTGCTCAGTCATGGAAACTTAGAGCCAAGAAAACTAATATATGCTTTTCCTACCTCTGAAGGGCAAGACAATAATAACATTGTATTCTCCAAGCTGAAGAATTTTAGACAGCAGCATTTTCTTCATGAAGCAGGCTTCAAAGGAGACTTGTGAAAGAACCTTTGAAAGAGTTTCCGGAGCTCACTCATTTTTTAAAGCTGCTGTGTATTTTAAAGGTTTTAGTAACATGGGCTTCATAAATACTTTAAGTATAAAAATCAATGTATTCTTTACCATTTCAACTTGGACACTAAATCACAATGTTATGCTGAATATTCTGGGTGCCTAATTAAAATCCAGTAAGGGAAGTGTACATACAGGACTATGTGTTGTGCCCACCTTGAAAATTTCGCTTTCAGGTTTTGCATTTATTTCTAAAAAAATGCTTTAAAGTACATAGCCTTTTTTTTTTTTGCATTAGAGTTTCAAATGTTTTCAAGATGCTCGAGAGGATCTGAAATACCTCATTATAGTTTTTGATCAAATAAAGATAAAAAACTACTTGCTTTGTCTCCAAATCATCTTTAAAATGACCTTTTTTTTTATTTGAAATCACTTGGAGTTGGGGAAAATGAAAGAGAAAAGCACAGAAAAGTGAGGCTTGTAAAATGCAATAAAAATTCTTGCATCTCTGTCTAATTACAAAATAAATGCTTGTTCTTTGCTTCTGAGGCTTGAGACGTGGTTGATGAATGGAAACCTATGAACTTGATTTTTTGTTCACCATTTGGTATGGGTACAAACATTTCATCATCATTTCTCTCCCTCATTCTTGCCTTCCATTCTCTTTTCTTTTTGTTCTTTTAAGACTGGCAGGCGGATGTGGAAGCAAACGATCAGAATCATTGATATTGTATGATCAGGAATCTGGTAGAAACCTGGAACAACCTGGTTATCTTAATTTCTTTTACGACCTCCTTCAATGTGTTTGTAGGCCTGGAGTGGTGAGGGGCTTCTCTCTCTTTTTCACCATGTTATTTAGGTTAATGGTCCTACAAGATTAACACTATGAATTTAATGATTGCATGCGTTGAAAATAAGTAGGTCAATCTTGTTTTAAATATTCCCGACACCAGGTAAAAAGGTCGCAGTATATTAAGCAGTGAAGTGGGGACAAAAAAGATTTTGTTAAAGGTAGGCTGGGTTTTTTTTTGTGCTTTGACCTCTACTGTTCTCAGAAAAGCAGCCTGAAGCTTGAAGGGCTAATAGGAATCCTTTTCTATATTATAATAAAAAAATTCTCAGCTGCAGGTTTGTCATTTATCTTAACACCTGGACTCTGAGTCAGCCTCATTCTAATGGCCTGTGGTGTGTGTGACCTATTCACTTGCTCTTACAGTGAGCGGACTCTAAATGTCTCTAATTCCAGTTTTGTTTAATAGGATATCTATAATAATAAGAGCGTAATATGCTAATTAGACCGGACATCCCTCCGGACGACCTTCCAGACGAAGCCCGGACTGTGAGAAAAGCCTGGGTCCTCGGTGCCAGAGGGAAACTGGTGCTGGCAGCCAGGGTCAGGAAGGCCTATTCTTCACAAATTTTGTGCATCGGGCCTCTAGTTTTAAAATAAATTTTATGTAGTGCTACCTAAATGACTTGTGTTTTCAGCTATTACTTGGGCATTTTAGTGTTTTAGTATTCCTTAGAACTGTTGGGAAATGCCAAGAGTCTGCTCACTACAAAACTTGCCCAAACCTTTACCATGTTTATCAAATATTTTACAGTCTGAAAATATTTTACAGACTGATTTTTAAAACTAAGACTATATTATTCAAACACTATTATATGTAGTTGTTGGGATCAATATAATCACTCTACAGTTTACCCTTTCAAGTTCCTTTTATTTAGTGTTGAACAAATCTTGCCCATACTCCCTGCTCTGTACTTATACAAATAATCTACACTAATAAAAGAGAAACATGGTAATTGGCGTACAACCGCTATCCTTTTCATTGGCTAATCAGTGAGTATATGCAAATTAACTGTCAGCCAA
>NW_005364596.1:2069398-2134324 GCF_000412655.1 Myotis brandtii
CCAATCCCCCAATCGGCCCTACCCTGAGCGTGACTGAGGGTGGCATTGCAACCTCCCGATCCGCCCTGCTCTGTGCATGACGGGGCGGCGCCCCAACTCCCCAATCAGCCCTGCTCTGAGCCTGACGAGGGGCTGCACTTAGGGATTGGGCCTGCCCTCTGCCACCCGGGAGCAGGCCTAAGCCAGCAGGTCATTATCTCCCGAGGGGTCCCAGACTGCGAGAGGGCACAGGCCGGGCTGGGGGACCCCCCTCCCCCCGCCCCCTGAGTGCACAAATTTTTGTGCACCGGGCCTCTAGTTTAAATAATAACAGCCTTGAAAGTAGTACATTATATTCTGTTTGGACATTTAGCAATTGGCCTCTACTTTCAAAAATAGATAGCAGTATCTTTAATATAGATAATATAATCCAATATCTTTACATAGAAATGAAATCTATGTTAATTTCATCCATATTTCATATGGGTAAATTATATTTTACTGAATTATTAAATTAAATGTCAGGGAAAAATCAAATAGTCAGCATTTGGAGTAGGAAGTTCTATGGATGGACCTCTGGTCTGTGAAGCTCCTGAAATTGGATATACAATGATATGTGTATGTGAATTTTCTGGGAAGAAGGTCCATAACTTTTGTCTGGTTCTCAAAGAAGTTCTGTTCCCCATCATACAGAATTTAAGAATCAGAGAATTCATATAAAGTAGAAGGGACTGGCAAAAGTCTGGTGAAGTGGTGAAATGATTTGAGGGTTTATGTCTAACATTGCTGTGATGGCATGACTTGGAGCTCAATGAGGAAGTGCTTCCTGGTGTCAGACCTTCCGAAAAGCCTTCACAGGAACTTGCATTGCATAGGTGACATTAGTGCTAGGATTTATGACATTATATGTTCAACTCCCCTCTGAAAAAGATATTTCTAGAAATGTTACAAACAGGTGTATCAGAGTATTATTTTACTACAATGTTTGACAAATATTTAAAAATTAGACAATCAGTATTTTATATTATTTTGAAATTTTAAGAAGCTTGCAAAAACTTTTATTTTCTAAAATTGCAATCTCTTATGACATTATTTCAACTGAATCTTTATAATTCGGAAATTCAGAGTTGAAGCTTGTGTTATAAACTTCTTAGTGGAAACTTTCTTAATATAAGATTATTTTATGTGTGTGTGTGTTTTTAATCTTTGAACCTGGAAAGCTTTATACCTGTATATAATCACCACAATTGCCATTTGTGGCAGGCATGGTTCTAAGTACTTTTCATGTAATTATTTCTAATCTAATTATTATATGAATCATATGCACTAGATAATACTATTAGCCCATTTTACAGACCAGAAAACTGAAGCAAAGAGAGGTTAAATAACTTATCTGTATTCTCTGACTTGGGGTGGTGAACACACAATGCAATATACAGGTAATGTTTTATAGAATTGTATTCCTAAAACTTATATAATTTTATTAACCAATGTCACCCCAAAAAAATTCAATAAAAAGAAAAATTTAAAAATATTTAAATGAGTGAATAAATGAATGGTTAAATTTCATTATCTTGGTTTTTCTTTATATCTAGTCATCAGAGCTGGAGTATTAAAAGCTTGAATGCTTATGCATTTGACACCTTATCTGGCTTCTAAGTCAAGATTATTTTAGAAATCAGCTTTGTATTTTGAGACTATTTTGGCAATGTTGCCAAAGGTCTTATGTTATGGTCATTGGTGTGTTTAACTTGAGATCTACAAGCAATTTATCTACATTTTAATCTTTCTAAATTTCCTATTCTTTAAACAACTTCTGAGAACAAGATACTAAACACTCTTCCTAAAATAAATGAAGGCCTTACTCTAACAAGGCATATTTCTATTTTAACATATTTACGCATCTAACATTTATATATACTAAGAGTTAACAGCATACCAAAACCGCCTGGTACTAAATGCATTGCAGCATCTATTTGACAAAAGCCTTAGAACACAATAATTAAAATATGCAAATCTCTTCATAATGGGCTGATTTTATAGTCATTGCTCATGGAAAAATCCCTATTGATTTCAGATGTGAAGCATTTTGTCATTAGGTTTTACTTGTTGATTAAATAACAAGAACCATACACAGACCTTTCTAAACCCCTAGTTAAAAATAAAGCAACATTCTGATAAGCTCTTCTAGTAAGTTTCCAAGTATCCAAACTCTACAGAAGACTGCATTAATGAAAATACAACTTTAGAAACATCAAATTTGGTTTTGCAGAAGATCTGAAACAAATATTTAGGTTTATAACACAGAAAGTAATCATCAACAAACAGTTGTTTATTAAGTGCTTTTGTGACTGGTGATTTTAAATAATGAGATTCGTAAGACAAATTGAGATAAATTATTATACATTCACATGGAGACTACCTTTCTTTACCCTCTTATGCAAGGTTTCTAATGGAGTTTGGCTTTTGAAATTAAAAGAAATCGAAATAAGAAGCAAATGTTTAGGATCATGGATGCATTTAGAAGTCTCAGATGACTGTGGTGTCACAGGGTGGGATGGACACATATAGTGGAACAGTGCAGGGCTTTGAAATCAGCCCTTGTGGGAGGTGCCCAAACAGTTGTTCTGTCAGGTGTCATTGGGGGGAGGTAAGGACAGCGAAGGCAGGTTGATGGAAGGCTGTCTATGACTCACTAGAGGATGTGCTGCCTTTGCCAGTTTGGAGGAATCTCAGAGGTGTTGATGTAATAGTGGCAACTGTCACCTTGAAGGTCCTCCTGTCATTAGTGGCTAATGACTTGCCATGTCTTCTGAGTAGGAAGTGAACTATGGTCTCCCGAATTCTTGTAGTTGGTGGCAGACGAAACTTGGAAAAACATTTTAGGACGACTTATCCCCTCCCCCTGTTTTAAATGAAGGTCTAATATTGCTTAAATGAATATATTTCTTAATGTTACCTGCTTGAATGCTTAATATCCTACTGATTTGCTAAGGCCTGTTGTCACAGAAAAAATTCTATATTATATTATTCCATTTGATTTGAAGCTCAAAGGTCAGTTAGATATTATGAAATCTATTTTTCAGATGAAGAAACAGATTTGGAGAGATTTGTTTGTCCTTGGCCTCATCCTAACAAACACACACAAGGTCAAATGTAAATCTGATCATTTGGCTCCTCATTTAGTTCAGTGCTCTTGCTACAACTAGGCTCTGTTGAGATGATAAGCTCTGGTTATTGTTATTTTTCCCTTAATTCCTTAATATTCAGGTGAAAGGACTGTGTTATAAAAAACAACTTCTGGTCTCACAGTTAATAAACCCTTAGCTAACACTGTTGAGCAAGTTTCTGAGCTTTCATCCCTTAGAAGACAGATGCTTGGCAATTGCCTCTTTTAAGGAATGTTTCAGATATTTGAATTTGTTGAACTTTATTTAAATCATTGGCATGGGGATGTATACAGGAGGGAACCTAAATGGCCAGATGGTACAAAGAAACTTATTTAAATGGATATCTGAAATAGGAGAAGAAATTAAAGTCAATTCCCCAGAAATTATAAGTATCAATCTGTACCAAAGTGTACTAGAATGGATGAGAATATTTTACTATATTTACTTCCTCTATACATATTAAAGTACTACATTTGAAATACTACTCAATTCTTATAAAGCAGCAGCCCCTGAGAGTTTAGGCCAGCCTTACCTTCACTGTCTTCCCCTTACAGGATGACCCTGTCTCTGTTCTTCCATGTTATTTAGATAGTTAATTTTGAGAACAGGCAGTTTGTAGTTGCTGGTGCGTGCTATAGAGGCACCCAAGGAAGCATTTTTAACCGGGGCCATAATTGCACAGTGAATCACATTATATGGCAAATCCTGGTCTAAAGTTCTAAATTATTCAACAATGTTTTTGTTGTGAGCTCTGGTACATCCTCATTAGCATGGAGCTGGTCCGCTGGGCTGAATCAATCATGCAGGGAGAATGAGTCCTGCCAGGCTTGTCACCTCCTGTTAACTCACAAGATAAACTTGGCCTGGAACTCCTCTTGGCTGGGAAGAGTGTTGTATGGAGCAGATGGTGCCCATTCCATTTGGCCTAAAGGTTCAGCATCAACATGGAGGAATAGGGTCTGGGAATGGGGGTAAGTTCTAGGGAATAAAAGTGTTCCCTGCTTTGGTCCTGGGATAAGACAAGATCCTCCATGTAATGCTTTTGAGTGTAGATTTTTACCAACAATCCCCAAGTGCAGTGATGGGTGGGTGGTTCTGTAGGGCGTTGTTCAGATTTGGTTTACACTACATTTCTTACCCTTAATGCTTTCTTCCTCAGTCTCACTCACTTTACAGATGATGAAATTTGAGGCTCTGAGAGGAATGTGTCAAGGGACACAGCTAGGCAGTGACAGATGGTACTTCTGATCTAGGCCAATATAGACTTTTCTGTCTTCCATCTCTTGCCATCACCGATGAGAATGTTATTTTTCAATTTAGAAACTTGATTTTGTTTGTCTCCATATTTGTTTCTGCCATTTGTCCTCAGACCAGGAAATCCATGTATAGATACCCTACCTGTAATATTTTCTAGGGCTGTTGTAACAAATTACCACAAACTTGGTAACAAAACAAATATTCATTCTCTCATAGTCTGGAGGCTAGCAACCCAAAATCAAGGTGCTATCAAGGCCACGTTCCCTCTGAACTCTAGTGGAAAACCCTTCCTTGCCTCTTCCAGCTCTTGGTAGCTCCAGGTGTTTTTGGCTTGTGAGAGCATAACACCTATCTGTTCCTTCATCTTTATATGACCTTCTCCCCTGAGTTTCTCCTCTTCTGTCTGTGTCTTCTCCTCTTATTATAAGGACATTTGTCATTGGATTTAGGGACCATTTTGTTAATCCAAGATGATCCATCTTGAGACTCTTTGTTAATTACATCTGCAAGGACCCTTTTTCTAAACAGTCTTAGTCACAGGTACTGGCTTTGGGACTTGGACATACCTTTTGGGGGGACTACAGTTTAACCCACTGTACCATTTTTAGGCTATCTTAAGTTATACAGAACTTTACTCTTTTTATAGGAGCTGTCTCATTTTCACTCCCTCCCCCTGACCCCCCCCCCATTTCGATGTGTTTTTATTCTCCCTTTCTAGTCTCTGGGAGAAACATTAATTATCAGCACTTTCCCTGGAGCCTCTATTCTGATAAGTTCAAGTCCCCTGTCTAGATTCTATATGAATTCCTTGAAGATAAGGGACTATACATTTTATCTTTGTAGCTTCTGTGGAAGGTTCCAATAAATGTTTGTTGAACAGACAAATTACTGTATGACAATAAATAGAACCTTTCAAACATTTGTGATCTTATACTATTCTCTATTGATGCTACATCAAGCATCATCTTCAATATAAGTATTAACTTTTACTGGGAAAGACATTTGGCAGGTCATGAAATATAAGCTAAACATAATTCAAAATGAGTTATAAAATACTAATACCATGAGCCCAGTAGGTCTATATTAGACAGGATTTGACCTGTATTTTCAGCTCTACCATGACATTTTGTGTGGCCTTATATATATATCTGTTGAATGGCTAAAAGTTCAATAGATATTGAAGTATTTTACTCTCAGAAAAATTGAGGCTAATTTTTTGAAAAAAATTAATATCTTGGGATCAATGAATAAATAAAACCTTCTGTTTCCTAAATATGTGGGTTGGTTGACTTTATATACCAGTAAGGAAATTATTTAATCGTAAAAAGTATGAGGAGAAAAAAAGTTACATGTTCTTAAGCTATAATCTCAATTGTGTATTTTGTATAAAGAACTCTTACTGAAATGCTGTATAGTTCACCAATCTTCAGGTTCAGTTAGACAGGATTCTCCTGAACTTAAACTAATATAAACTAGTTAAAGTTGGTTAATAATGATTACTTCAAGACTAGTTATTGAGTGGTAAATTTCAAATTAAAATATATTAGCTGCATGAAAAACCAGATTTGGATTTGGTACAAACTATTTGCTTTGTAACACTAGACACTTGCTATCATTTTTCATGTCTTTGACCATGAATAGAAGCCCCTGGAGTTTCCATATTCTTTTCTGGCAATAGAGCTTAACACTAAAATGATGGTGTGTATGAGTGAAAGATAAGTCTTTGTTTTTTCATTAGAACAATGAGGTTGATGTTTTAATTGCCTCCTTTTTACCTCACTGGCGAAGGAAAGATTCCTATCCTAGAGTGATAGGGATGGCTGAACACATAACACCTGACACTGGACAGATGAAATCAACAGCAGTTTACTAGTCACATATTCTCATAGCTGGAGGAGGAGGACACCACATGCTATGCAGGGCCACAGAGAGGTTGTGTAACTAAGGACTGTGAAAGGCAGGCTTCGCAGTATCAAGAGGATGGAGTGCCCCTGCTTCCCATGGGAGGATGAAATTCTGTGGATTGGCAGGGAACTGAAACCCACTGCTCAGGGATAAGCAGGAACTGCACCTGGTCCCCTTGATAAAAAGGTTGGTTTGGAAAGGGACTTTATCTGTGGGAGTAGAGTGGAGAGGGGCACCTATAATTAGGCTATTCCTCGCCCTGCTGGTTTCACCAGATGTCAAGGCAACACATACAATTGGGCCTTAATTTTTGCCCTGTACCCCACTTGTTACTTGTGATTCACATCTTTTTTAAAAAAATATATTTTTTATTGATTTCAGAGAGTAAGAGAGAGGGAGAGAGAGATAGAAACATCAAATGTTGAGAGTGACTCATTGATCGGCTCCTCCTACATGCCCCCTAGTGGGGATTAAGCCTGCAACCTGGGCATGTGCCCTGACACAGAATTGAATCATGACCTCCTGGTACATAGGTTGGCGCTCAACCACTGAACAACACCAGCCCAGTGTGATTCACAGCTTTTAATGTTTTAAGGTATAGAGATATATTCATTATGCATAAACACCAGAAACTCAGAAGGGGGTAAATTTTTACTTTTAGTCTATAGACAGAATTTAGAATTTAAAGGTTATATTTTGCATGTTCTACTACTTCTCTCAGCATTTAGCTTCTAATACTTATAAAATTAGAAAATACAGCAATACTGAAGATATAAGAATTATATCCGTCAATAATTGTATTTTTGAGTTTATGGATGATATATTTTACTGCAATTATGACATATTTTGTAACAAAACTGAGTTCTTGCTCTGTGAGAGTTTCTGTAACGGAATTAGTTTTATGTTGGTATTTTTGCCAGCTCGGGCTTGCCATTCGGTGGCTCAGAGGGAAGAAATGCTCATAGAGAAGCTCATGGAGAAGCTATCCCTTTAAATTTCTTACTAAGAAAGAGTGTGACTACATGCTGTCACATGCAGTAAAATTATATACTTATTTAATGCAGCTTATTAATACACTCAAAATAATACTTCCCATAATATATTAGGTAGAACGCTAACTGAAGGACATCTAATATGTTAAAAATATTTATATCTCACTGCATGGTTTTTACCACGTTCAATTTTAAGAGCCCCAGCAACTTCTAGCAGTACCTTCTTAAAGATCAAGCTTTTCCACATTGAAAGCTATTAGATAGAATGTTCATCTACCCTAAGATGTCTTAAATGCTTAAGTGTAACATTTTACGTATTTGCGTAATATATTCTATTTGTAGATTGTTGGCCAGTCAATCATATTTTCTGTTTACTCACCTGGTAGTGATCTTTCCATGATGCAAATATGATTTATTTTCCTATTCAACTTAGCTACAGTGAGGGCTTCACAGGAGGAGGTATGGCTGGTGTAAAAGCCCACAAAACATTGTATTACTACTCTCAGCCTCACAAGATCCTAGGATGCTGTTTACTCAACTGAATTGCATTAAAGAAATTTTCGAATTTTGGCCTCAGAGAGGGAGTCTGGATTTTAGTGTCCTAGTAGAATAAAAAAGAGTCCAGTCATTAGTTGCGTATTTTGTGGCAAAATGGTATAATCAAGATGGATTATAATCAAGATGGATTATGGTCTTACAGGCAGGAGGCAAGAAGGATCAGATTGTGGTCAGGACGTGGATTTACAGAAAGGTTTAAATCAATTAAATTTATCTGCAGGTCCAACATAGTCATCACTGCGTCAGGGATGCCTGTTCTGCCTCTACTCCTACCCCTTTGGATTGTGACCTTGCCAAGTGCCTTATTCTTCCTTTTTCTACCACATTATATTCTATTTGTTTGCTTAAATAGGTTTCCCCTGTTATACTATGAACTTTATGAGGGCCAAGGTCATAATTGTAGTATAGTTTACTGTTTTATACTCATTCCTTAGCACAGTGCCTTGCACACAAATATTTGCTGAACAGTGGGTGGAGGGAGAAAGCAAAGGGAGGTTTTAAGCACCAGAGAATGTTCTCAGTGAGGTCAGTAAGCAAATTGCTTCTACATAGTCTCAGGCTTCCAGAGCTGGTGGTTAGTTGAAGGCCTTATCAGGCCTTAAATTTCTGGAGCTGTTATGCCAGATTCTAATCCCTTGACAGGAAACTATTTGTATTTTCTCTGCATAATTATCATTTTGTTATGTATCCTCTTAGCAAATTACAAGTATATAACAGTATTGTTAACTCTCGTCACCATGCTGTACATTAGACCTCCAGAAATTACTCAACTTGCATAACTGAAACTTTGTATACTTTGACCACCATCACCCATTTCCCCTTTCCTCAGCCCCTGGAAACAGCAAGAGTTCTCCCTGGATGTGAGTGAATTGCATAGCCTACGTTGAACTGTAGTACATTCAGCTCTGTACTTGAATGAAACTTAAGAACTTGTGAAAGCTGTTTATCCTAGAATGTCTTTAGCAGGACCTGGTATGGATTTCCTATTTCAAGAACTACTCTCTTTAGTGTATGAACAAAATTTTATCTGTAATTTTCATCTTTCCTATTAGGGAATTGTCTCTTGTCCCTAATAAATAAAATATCAGGAAAGATATTTAGATATTGTTTAATTTTTTTCTTACTTGAATTATTTTCTTATGGAAAATAAAATATTAATTAATAAAATTTATGGAGTAAACCCTCAGTTCAGATTAGTTCTGACATATTTTTCCCTTTGAACTAATATTATAGTTAGAAATTCCATGTCATTGATTTTAACATTTATTGATTTGTACAATTAATGTGGAGGTTAATTCATCTATTGTGTTAATTAATTATATAGACATCAATATATGAAATAACATATTTTTCAAATAAGTCATAGAATTTTAAATTTTGAATTATGTAACTCTTGTGGTTGATTAGACAATATTAATATAATGATACTAGAGGCCTGATGCACGAAAATTCATGCAAGAGTAGGCCTTCCTTCCCTCGGCTGCCAGCACCAGCTTCCCTCTGGCACTCGGGACCTGGGCTGCTGGCACTGGCTTCCCTCCGGCACCCGGGACCTAGGCTTCCCTCCTCCAGCTGCTAGCAGGCACCCGGGACCCAGGCTGGCTTTCCTCGGACCCCGGCTTCGTCAGGAAGGATGTCCGAAAGATGTCTGGTCTAATTAGCATATTACTCTTTTATTATTATAGATGTTGCAAAGAGACATGCTATGTAATAAGAAAATATAAAATATAGATTTGTCTCTTTTATTCCTTGTCCTTTTGGAAATAAAACAAATATTTTTATGACTTTAGTTAAATTTTTATATATAAATTTAAATAAATTACTTGCAGGAAAAGTATACTTCATTATATTATGATAGAAATAAATTGTTATATAGATTAATTTGGACCAATTAGTCTTAATTAAAAAATCTAGAGCTATAATGGATGGAGTCTGATCAACTTAAACAAAATGGTTCAACTCAGTCTAAATATGCATTTTGAAAATTCATTTATTCAGCTGTCATTGAGCATTTGTAATAAGCATCAGATAGGTGATAGATAGCTATAGAGATCTAGATATATACGTACACCCATGAAGATAATCAAGACATAGTCTTTGCCCCCAAAGAGTATGAAGACTACAGTAAGTGAAGAAGGGAGCATAGACCAATGTAAGTCAGTGTCTAAACAAAGGTGAACAAATTAATGTGACAATGTTGCCAAGCATTCCTGGCTAAATTTAGAGAAGGCTGGGTTAGAAAGGTTCCCAAGCATAAATGGAAGGCAAGAAAATTGTAAGCAAAGTAGACAGTATGTACAGGACAGGAGTCACTAAGGAGCACATTGGGGCAAAAGTGAGGTATTGCCTGTGGCTGGGCACACTGAGTGAATGGAGTGGAAGAGCAGCTGAGGCTGGAGAGGTAGCTCGGGAGTAAATTTGTATAGGGACATTTATGCCAAGTTAAAGAATTAAAATATACAGAGTGGGGAGTATGTGGAGGCTTTTAAACAGGGACATGGCATTATCAGATTTTTAGCAAGGTTATTTTCAGAACAGTGTGGAAGAGGGAGAAGATGGGGAGAGTAGACTCGAGACACATGCAATAGTGCCGGTGAGAGATGCCAAGAGAGAGGCCAGGCAGTAGTAGATGTGGGGTTGAGGAAGGGCAACTTTGGACATTGCAGTGAATTTTTATCAAGAGATTATAAGGAGATTTTCAGAAATTTAGTTAAGAATATTTGATTCTCTCTGGGGTAGTTAAGAATATTTGATTCTCTCTTTGTTTGTTTTATAAGCTTGTGATACTTTCTAAGTCAAATTTTGTAGTGGTTTGAATTTCAGCTTGGTTTAGTTTTGTCTGGTTCCAGATTAAACTTTTGGCACAGCACTAAAAGCATCCCCTGCAAGGAGACTTTACCATGATATATAACAGGCCCTGAAAGTCATATATGTCAACAGGAACTGGAACTTCATAGGTATATTTTGAGTTTAGTAAAAAGGATATACTATAAATAATCATATAAACTTGTGAATCTTTTATGACTGAGCATTGCTTATGTATATGTTTGCGTGTAAAATGCATTGGCATGATATAATTCCCTTTTCTTAATTGTAAGTAAAAGAAAGAACCATAACTTATGGAGAAGCTGTAAGGCAAAAAAATATGGTGCATTTCCAAAGTGAACTAGCAAAAACTCCCACTCTCTTGCTGGTACTTGCTTTTGATCTCGTATATTTATTTGGTAGTATTTCTTCAGTCCGTGATAGTGAGGCTGCTGTAGTAAATTGACTTAAAATCTTTAGCATTTTAAAGTCAGTACAGAAAGCAAGAATGTAGAGGAAGGGTTCACAGGGATACCACTGAACTTTCACATGTCTTGAAAACAATCTACCAAAGGGACTGTTGTAATTCATTTAATTTTTTCATCAAGACGCAGAACCTTCTTCAGAAGAAACAATGAGCCATTATGGGAGAGTTGAATTCTCATTTCTAAGTGCATCATCCTTTCTTAGGATCCTCAGAAATGGCACCCTAAAAGCTCAACTAGTTACTGTTATGCAATCTCTCTCTGCCCAAACTTACTGCTTTAATGAATTAAAGATATATATGAATGGAGGCCAGGATGAACAATGTTGTTTAAATTGTTTCTCTAGTTCCAGAAATTATTACTCAGTCAACCTTCTACCCTCATCTACCTTGATAAGTTGTTGTGTTACTACAGATGATCTTCTTGTGTTATTTGTTTCATGATACCTGTAACTTTTTTTCCCTTTACTTTTACCTAAGCAACGATGGTCTCTTTTACTAAACTGTCAGAAACTACGTCCATCTTGTTGATGGGTATATTCAGAGTTTGACACAGTGCCCAACCCCAAACTAAGGCACAATAAATATGTCTAAAAAATTTTAGAAAAGGAAGGGAAGTTTGGGAGGGAGAGAGAAAAGAAGGGAAGCTGGCCTTAAATAACACAGAACAGAGTAAAATCTCATCACTTCAATTACAGTTGCAAATGTAATACTGACACTATTCTTAAAAGGTAAACAACATTATAATGATACATTTTAAGAATAGTGGCTGGCACAATATTTATTTATTTATTTATTATCTTTATTGTTGAGAATATTACATATGTCCCCCCCCACCCCCTGTTGATTTCCCCATTGTCCCCCTCCACCTGTTCCCACCCTGCCTCACCTATTTACCACACTATTGTCTGTGGCCATGGGCATGTAAGTTCTTTGGTTAACCTCTTCCCACCCCTCCACCCCCAGATATTTATTTTTCTTACATGTTCTCAAATTTTTCTTCATCCTTTCAGTAAGCCACAGACAGAAAGACTTTATTTTATAGGTAAAATTAGTGATTGAAGATATAGAGGACTTATGGGGCATAATTCAGAAAGAACTTGGCTCAATTCTTGATGTGTCCCTTGCCTCACTTTGCAGCCGTATATTGCCTAGGATTTGCACACATGTTATCCTGAATGGGACTCTTGAGAGGGAAAGATGAGTTTTATAAAATGTACTTCTGGTTCAATTTCAAGGATTATTTAAACCTACTTAAGATGTTATACAAATTCCTATGGGTTTTTTCTCCCCCTTACAAACTTATGCCTAACTGGTTAAAGTTCTCATTTTCCTTCCATTTTATAAAATTTAGAAGAGCATATGTGTTATTAACAAATACCTCATTGAGCATATCCATTTTCTAGAAATTTAATTAATTTTCTAATTTGTGAGGTTCATTATTTACATGAGATTTTTTTTTTTACCACTTACAAATAACTTTATTTTTGCAGGTTTTCCAGCCACTAAATAGAATAAAAGAAAATTGTCAGATATAACAGATCCAGTAGAAATTTCTCATATCACCCAGCAATAAAAAGAAAGGAATTCAGACTTCTAAACAAAGCCATTAGTCACAAGCTATAATTTGCATATTTGACTCACATCCAAGGGAGTGCATTATTTGGCATTACTTTCCAGAGACAAAGCAATGGCAAAGGGCAACATTTAGAATCTTACTAAGGCTCGTGTTCTCACAGTGCCAGAAAATCTTTTTGTTGTAAATGTGTTCACTGTGAAACATGAATTGACATAGCTCAGTAGAGTGCAAAGCTCAATTCACAAATATTTTGATATTTAGGCCCTGGGATGAAATAGCACCTGTTCCAACTCTGAATGCAGAACCCAGATAAACAGTGATCACTGCACCAGTAGAAGATAGCTTAATTGTTTTTATTTATTAGCCAAAAGTAATAATTCTACACACCAGGTTTGCTGGAAAGCTGATTCAGTGGAATTCCCAACCAAAAAAAAAAAAAAAAAAAAGCAGGAAAATGTCACTTATTAGGTTGAGGACATAAAGGGAAAGAAGAAAAGTGACAGAATAATACTTAGATTGGCAGAGAGGAGCTAATGAGTTCCAGCTATACTCAAAAGAAAGCTTTAAGGTTTTTTAGCATAAGCAGTGATAGAAAGAAGGAGGTTGGAATAATTGATCTAACAGACATGTCAAGTGAGATACATTTGTTGTTCAGTGGGAATCTGGAATATGCCACTGAATACCATAAGCTCATCTTATGAATTGTAACTAAAAATACACACTCACATACTCATAGATAACTGGCATTGCTATGGACTGCACTGATTTGAAATTCAGGTACTACACGTATGGCTTTTATTACATAGAAAATTTGAACTAATTTTATTCTTTGTGCAAATTTTAAAAAAAGTAAACATGGAAATCTAACCTAAAAAAATGTCCACTTTGTAAAGCAAAGGCTCCATAAATCAGAAATTTTAATGTGGAAATTCCAGGTGCTTTCTGATGCTGAAGATGCCTTAGCTCAGGAAACATTACATTGAACACCTGTTTATGTATGTACAAGCCTTCTTCTGGAAACAAACCTATGTTAGCACAGCATTTACATTATATTTAACTTATTTGAAAAGTTCCTAATGTCATGGAAATATCATAAACTTAATGTGAATTATAATTTTTCCCCCAGTTTACACCATCATGACTACTAATCTTGGTGGTTTTTTTTTTTGTTTTGTTTTTTTAAACAATGTAGAGGGTCCACAATTCCCTTTAAAGATCCTTAAAGTTTACATGTATACACTAGTTGTAAGTTTTCTCCACATTTTCTTGGTTTCCTTTTTTTCATGTTGATGTTTGGAAATTGAGACGACCCCAATAACTGATTTTGGGTCTTGACTGTTGTTAGAGTTGAGAAATGTTTTCTTCCTCAACCTAATGCATAGAAACTTTGTGACCACTTCACATATTCTGCTTGAAAGTTATAAAACTTTATTAAAAAAATTTTTAAATTGCCTGGTCTTGTTTATTAACTATTGAAGTTAAAGCCTAAACTTAGGTTGATATATATACTTGAATTCTTTTTTGTTGTTGTTAACTCAGGGAATATACATCCTTGTTCTATGGTGTTACATGACTGTCATCATATCAACATACCAACACATGTTGTTTTTCTGTTTGGAGGTAATGCCTTGTTGCAAACATGTGAAAGATGGCTTTCTGTGTTCAGGTATGGAATTTAAACTATAGAATGAAGGGAAGCTAGATGGTTCAGGGATTGTATTTCTCTGAGCTATCCAGCCAGGCTCATTAATAAGGAAATTATTAACAAGCAGGAAGATGCTGGCATATCAGACTAGATGTAATTGTGATTATTCAGATAGAGACTGGGATGACCATTTCATATTGCTAATTATTGTCATAAGTAAAATGTTGTGGAATGTTAAAATATTTAATGGAACACAAATTATTCATACAACTTAGAACCATTCAGAGAAACTGATTTGCATAACTTTATTTAGTCTGATCCATTCACTAAAAGACGATCCCTAAAGACCTGTTGAATAGTAAACAAATGAGGTGAATAATCCTGTTAAATAAATGATGAAATGAATGTTGTTAACCTAGTTTGAATTATGAATCTGAAGTTGTATTGCACTAGTCTGGGTAGGCTCACTGTTTTAACCAGCAATCCCCCCAAATCCAGTCTCCTAATATAAAAAATGTGTATTTCCTGTTGCGGTCACATCCAGTGTGAGGATGGAGGTGTGGGTGAAAGGGTTGTCTCCGCTTAAGCAGTCATTCGGGGATGAAGGATCCTTTCATTGCGTTTCTGAGCTAACATCCCTTCAGGGCCTTGTCTTCCTTTCTTATCAACAATGGATAAGAAAAGAGAAAAATCACAGAGGATTTGCATAGAGGGCTCCAAGTTGTCCGCCTTACTTCTGCCCACATTCCTTTGTGTGCCCAAGAAAAAGGAAACAGTTTGCTGAATACAGAGCATTCTCTCCTACAAACATATCCTGAGAAAACATTTTGTACTTCATAATTTTCACAATTAAAATTGAGCCATGCCACTTGTTAATCTCTATTACTTAGGTTTTATACTTGGATTAGGTAATTACTTAGCAGAAGTGTTGAAGCAATTTGCAATTCTGTGATCATCAACATAGACCAGTTTCACATGGGCTCTAAGCTGAAGGGTCAGGAAATCCCCATGAATTATTTATTTTACTTCTATAATTAGAAATGACTCTGGTGTATTGCAATAGATCAGAACCAGAAACTGGCAGGATTTGATGAGTAGAGACACAGGTGGCTTCCCATAATGAACCCGATATGAGGAATTTGGAGCAGTTTAAGAGCTGAGCTGGCTTCCAGGTGTTCTTGTTCCCGAAGTCAGACTTTGTTACCTGCCAAAGAAGTAAAGCCTCATTCATCAGAAAACACCTTTAGCCATTTATGCATTTAAGCTTTCAAAGGCTCCTGTGCAACTCTTGTAGCAGAATTTCCTGCTGAGGGGAAATGGTTGATCTTCTGCAATTAGTCTGCTTCAATTTCCCCATTGCTTCTCTTCTGTATGTTGCTAGCCCACCTCTCTTTCACCCTCGGTTCCTTCATATCCAATCTTGCCTATTCTCTAGTCATACGAAATAAAACTCTAGAGCAGCAGTTCTGAACCTGTGGGTCGTGCGTGACCCCTTTGGCGGTCGAACGACCCTTTCACAGGGGTCGCCTGAGACCATCCTGCATATCAGATATTTACATTACGATTCATAACAGTAGCAACATTACAGTTATGAAGTAGCAACGAAAATAATTTTATGGTTGGGTCACAACATGAGGAACTGTATTTAAAGGGCCAGAAGGTTGAAAACCCCTGCCCTAGAGGATTGATTGCTACATGGGTGCAGCAGAGGCCAGAAAAATTTTTGGTGGAAAAATTTTTGGGCTGATGAACTGGCAACTTAAAGTCCATGCCACCAACTTACTAACATCGTACACATCTCTAAATCTTGCTGGATTTGCTCACAAATACAGATACAGCCAAGTGCTTGGGTTGCATTTCATTTACTAGGTAGGGTAGCTTTTACCTTAGCATGGGATGCCCAGGAAACAGAGCCTGAGTGAGAAACTTACATGCCAGCACTTTATTGGGGAGTGCAAAGCCAGGGAAGCAGAAGCAAGGGGGAAGAGGAGCAAGGCGGGGAGCATGGACAATAGGTGTGAATAAATACAGGCAGTCCACTTCCAGCCAGGCTACAGCTTTATAACGAGCTCCCTAAGTGTTGCTCAGTCTCATAGGACATCACTAGAGACGACATATGAACTACTGCATGTCAGAATAGTCTCTGAGGGAAAGGAAAAGAGAAGAATTTATGTATTCGCTCTCTCCTGTTAAAATTAGTCAAAATTCCTATGAGTCAAAGTTCACCTCTTCCCCATCCCAGAGAGGAGGTTATTAACTCCTCTGACCTTTCAGGTTGTGTCACTTGCATCTCCAAGCAGCTGCCAAAACTCCAGTTCCCCACAAGTCTAGTCCAGTCAGTGTCTCAGACAGCGTCTCCTGCATCTTGGGTGGGTCATCAGCTGCTGTATTAGTGGTCTGGCTCCAACTCCTCAGGAATTGCTGTTACTGAGGCTGCTCTGGCCAGAAAGCAATGTCCAAATGCGGGTGGGGGCAGGCCATGTAAACTGAGCCCAGTAAATGTTTATTCTTTCCATCTAATTCTTTTTAGCCATTCCCATTCTGATTTCTATAGCTGTGTACTAGTCCAACTCATTTTAAAGTGGTTGCCTTGACTCTAGACATTCCTCATTGCAATCCAAACTCCCAGTGCGCTGAATTTACATTGCATTTGGGGAGACCAACAAAAGTCAGGTAAACAAATAAATATGATAATTTCAGGGGGCAATAGTGCCATGTAGAAAACAAAACAGAGGGATGTATAGTAATTGCAGGTGTTCTGAAAATCCATACTTGGCACTTAGAGACTTTTACTAATTCTTTCCCTTTCTCTGCATTGCCTTGCTAATTCAACAAATTTCTGATTACTCCCCAGTATGGTCTCTGTGCTTCAGAAGCTTTAAATTATCTGCAGTCCTCTGAATTTGATAGGCTAATTTCTATTTTTGGCTTTTGCCTGCATGTTCTTCAAAAACAATGCTCTCTCTACCTCTTCCTAATTAAGTTTTCCTCCTTTAAATTCTGATTAAAAACTCACCTTCTACAGGAAGCCTTTTCTGTTATACTTTCCCCCTGTTATATCTTCAGGTTTCTGTATTTATGTCAACCGCACTATATTACACTAATTTGAGCTGCATTCTGTATTAACTTAAAAATGTTCTCAGGTCTCTCTCAAAGTTCTTTATTCAACATTGTTTTCCTGGCCCCATAATGCAGAATGCAGAGTCTTGAATGAAAGTGTTGGAATAACGGACAGAGACCACTCAGGAAATTTCAGGGCCCCACAGAGAAAAGATTCACTAACTGTTACCTGTTGTCTGAGATTTGGAGGAAATCACTTCTTCATACTTCATACTTCACACTAGTTAACACAAGATCCTTGACTAGGTCACTAAACAGTTCTGTGAACTCAGACACTTCTCATCTTAATTTTTTCATCTATAAGATGAGAGAGTTTTGCTCAGTTTCCTCGATCTGCTCTTAGGTATCTTTGGTTAGGGAGGATTAGCTGGCTGTTATTGATCCGCTATTCCAACCGTTTGCTATTGCAGCAGTTTGGTTCAGCCATTTGTCTCAGTTTCCTTATTCCACTTGCCAGGGAATTTCCTAGTTTCTTACTAACCTGCCTCACTTTCGAGATGAATGGGAATATAGTGGATCCAAGATGGGGTGGAGTAGGTGGATGTTACACTCACCTCCTCCCAGAACCAAACTGGAATTACAACCTGAATAGCCAACTGAACACTAGCCGAAGAGAAGTCTTATAACCAAGGGTTTATAGAAGAAGCCACAGCAAGACTGGTAGGAAGGATGGTGATGCGAAAAGCGCTGGCCCCACTCCCATGAGTGGCATCTGAGATTCCAGAGGGATATCTCAGTTTGGAGTCAAGGGGGGATTTCCCTTAGAAGCATAGGGTGAGGATTAAAAAAAAAGACATAGGGTAGCAGAATGGATAAGGAAACAAGACCCGTATATATGCTGTCTACAGGAGACACACTGTACAACCAAAGACATGCACAGACTGAAAGTAAAGGGATGGAAAGAGATACTTCATACAAATGGAAAGGGAAAAAAAGCTGGGTTAGCAATACTTATATCAAACAAACTAGACTTCAAAACAAAGGCCATAATTAGAGACAAAGAAGGACATTAAATAATGCTAAAGGGATCAATTCAAAGAGGATATCACCCTTGTAAACATTTATGCACCCAACGTAGGAGCACCTAAATATGTAAATCAAATATTGATGGACATAAAGGGAGAGATTGATAGTAATACAATTATAGTAGGGGATTTTAACTTCCCATTGACATCAATGGATAAGTCTTCCAGACAGTGTCTCAACAAGGAAACAGTGGCCTTAAGTGACAAATTAGATCAGATGGATTTAATTGATATCTTCACAGCATTTCACCCCAGTAAACTATATATTATTTTTAAGTGTGCATGGAACATATTTTTTAGAACAGACCACATGTTAGACACAAAACAAGTTTCAATAAATTTAAGAAGATTGAAATCATATCAGGCATCTTCTCTTAAACTAGAGAAGATGAAATTATTATGAAATTAGAAATCAATCACAAGAAAAAAACCCTGAAAAACACACAGATATGGAGGCTAAATAAATGTTACTAAACAGTGAATGCGTTAACAATGAGAGCAAGGAAGAAATCAAAAGATACCTTGAAACAAATGAAAATGAGAACACAACAACTCCAAATCTATAGGGCACAGTGAAAGCAGTTCTAAAAGGGAAATTCATAGCATCACAGACTTACAGGAAAAAAAATAAATAGGCGAGCCGGTTTTGCTCAGTGGTTGAGCATTGATCCATAAACCAGGAAGTTACCAGTTCTACTCCAGGTCAGGGCACATGCCCAGGTTGTGGACTCAGTCTCCTCAGTCTCAGTGATGGGGAGGAGGGAGAGGGCGGCATGCAGGAGGCAGCCAGTCAATGTGTTTTTCTCTCATTGATAAGGACACTACACAGAAAAAAATTATAGGTCAATGTCTCTGATGAACATGAATGCTATCATCCTCAATAAAACAGTAGCTATTTGGCCATAGCTGGTTTGGATAGAGCCATTGGCCTGTGGACTGAAGGGTCCCAGGTTCGATTCCGGTTGAGGGCAAATGCCTGCGTTGCAGGCTCAGTCCTCAGTGGGTTTGTGGAGGAGGCAGCTGATCAATAATTCTCTCTCATCATTGATGTTTCTCTCTCTCTCTCTCTCTCTCTCTCTCTCTCTCTCTCTCTCTCCCCCACTTCTTCTCTGAAATCAATAAAAATATCTTAAAATAAAACATTAGCAGTTTGGATCCAGCAATACATTTAAAAAATTATACACTGTGATCAAGTAAGATTGATTCCTGGGATGCAAGGTTGGTACAACATCCACAAATCAATAAATGTGATACACCACATAAACAAAAGAAAGTATAAAAATCACATGATCATATCAATAGATGCAGAAAAGGTATTTGATAAAGCCCAGCACCCATTTATGATAAAAACTCTCAGCAAAGCGGAAATAGAGGGAACATACCTCAACACAATGAAGGCTATAATTGTCAAATCCACAGCCAACATCATTCTCAATGGGCAACAATTACAAGCATTTCTCTTAAGATCAGGAACAAGTCAGGAATGTCCACTTTCACCACTCTTATTCAACATAGTACTGGAAGTCCTAGCCACAGCAATCAGACAAGATGAAAAAAAGAAAAGTAAACCAAATTGGAAAGGAAGAAGTAAAACTTATTATTTGCAGATGACATGATACTGTATACAGAGAATTCTAAAGATTCCACAAAAAATCACCTAGAACTGACAAATGAATTTAGCAAAGTAACAGGATACAAAATGAATATTCAGAAATCAGTTGCATATATATACACAATGTTGAACTATCAGAAAGGGAAACTAAGAAAACAATCCCATTTATAATTGCATCAAAAGACACACACCTAGGAATACATTTAACCAAAATTTTAAAAGACCATGCACTCAGAAAATTGTAAGACACTGAGTAAAGAAATTGAAGAAGATACAAATAAGCGGAAGTATATATTGTGTTCGTGGGTAGAAAGAATTAACATTTTTAAAATGTCCATACTACCCTAAGTAATCTATGGATTGAACGCAATTCCTATCAAGATACTAATTTCACAAAACTAAAACAAATACTCCAAAAATTTATATGGAACCATGAAAGACCCAGAATAGCCACAGCAATCTTGAGAAAAAACAAAGAGAATCACATTACCTAATATCAAACTATGGTACAATGCCATAGTAATAAAAACAGCATGGTACTGACATAGAAATAGATCAGCAATTTTCAACCAATGTGCTGGAAAAATTTTAAAAACATAGTTAGTTAGTGATTATTAGATTGTGAAATAGATAAATGACAATGGCCAATACAACAATACTATCCAGTGTGAATGAATCCAGAGTATACCTATTTTTTTGTCAGATTGGCAAAAAATATATTTTTTTGTGTGCCACAGAATTTTAGTAATTAGTTTATGTGTGCCATGAGATGAAAAGGGTTGAAAATGACTGGTATGCATTAATGGAACAGAATAGAGAGCCTACAAATAAAACCATGCCTTAATAATCAATTAATTTTTGACAAAGGAGGCAAGAACATACAATGGGCTAAAGGTAGTCTGTTTAGTATTTGGTGTTGGGACATGCAAAAAAATGAAACTAGATCACCTTTTTATACCATACACAAGAATAAACTCAAAATTAATTGAAGATTTAAATGTTGGACTCAAAACCATAAAAATCCTAGAAGAAAAGATAGGCAGTAAAATCTCAGACATTTCTCATAGCAATATTTTTCTGACATATTTCCTGGGGCAAAAGGAACAAAAGAAAAATTAAACAAATGGGACTATATCAAACTAAAAAATTTTTGCACAGCAAAGTAAACTATCAGCAAAATGAAAAGACAACCCACTGAATGGAAGAACATATTTGCCAATAATACATCTGATAAGGGGTGAATTCCCAAAATATATAAAGAACTTACACAACTCAACACCAAACCTCCACCCCCCTCCCACCCCACTCAAACCTCCAAACACCCAACTAATTAAAAAATGGGCAAAGGACATGAATAGACACTTCTCAATAGAGGACATGTAGATGGCCAGTGGACATGAAAAGATGGTCAGTGTCACTAGTAATCAGAGAAATGCAAATTAAAACCACATGATATTATGCCATGTCTGTCGGAATGGCTATCTACACTAATAAAAGAGAAAGGTGCAAATTGACCATACCTTCGTGACATCCACCAGCCAATCAGGAGTGATTATGCAAATTAACCCAGCAAAGATGGCAGGTTAATTTGCATATGCAGGTGCTGAGCGGCTGGGGGCAGGGAGGGACACTTGTGTCATCACCATGGCGATGATACAGGCGTTCCGCACCACCCCAGCTGCTCTGGGCCTCTGGGCAGCGTGGGAAGGCGGAAAGGCAGCTCCAGGCTGGAACGAAGACAGAAAGGCGGCTCCGGGCCGGAATGAAGGCGGAAAGGTGGCTCCGGCTGGAGCTAAGGCGGTGCTGGCAGTCAGGGGAAGGAAGGCCCATTCTTGCAAGAATCTTCGTGCATCAGACCTCTAGTCCTACATAATAAAAGCTTAATATGCTAAGTGTCTGGTTGTCCAGTTGGCAGTTCAACCAATCAAAGCATAATATGCTAATGATATGCTAAGGCCACTCAACTGCTTGCTTTGATGTGCACTGACCACCAGGGGCAGATAGTCGACTTGTTGACCAGTTGCTATGACAGGTGGAGTGCCACTTAGCCAACAGCCGGGCTCATGGCTGGTGAGCGCAGTGGCAGCGGTGGGAGCCCCATGAGGAGTAGGTTTAAGCTATCAGTTGTATATCCCCTGAGGGCTCCTGGACTGTGAGAGGTCACAGGCCTGGCTGAAGGACTCCCCGACCCCGAGTGCAAGAATTTTGTGCACCAGGTCTCTAGGCTATGACAAAAAAAGCCTAATATGGTAATTAGACCAGACATCCTTCCTTTCAGACAAAGCTGTGGTGGGTGGGGGCCGAGGCAAAGGCAGCAGAGGCCCCCGCCTGCTGCATCAGCAGGAGCCTAGGCCCTTGCACGAATTTCGTGCATTGGGCCTCTAGTCATCAATAAAGCAACAAACAAGTGTTGGGTGAGGATGTGAAGAACAGGGAACCCAGGTGCACTGTTGGTGGGAATGCAAATTAGTGCAGCCACTGTGGAAAGCAGTAAAGAATTACCTCCAAAAATTAAAAATAGACCTGCCTTATGACTTAGTGATTCCACCTCTGGGAATATGTCTGAAGAAACCTGAAACACTAATTCAGAAGAAGACATGCACCCCTATGTTCATTGCAGCATTATTTACAGTAGCCAAGATTTGGAAGCAGCCCAAGTGCCCATCAGTAGATGAGTAGATAAAAAAGGTGTGGTGTATTTACACTATAGAATATTTCTCAGCCATAAAAAAGGAGGAAATCTTACCTTTTGAGACAGCAAGGATGGACCTGTAGAGTATTATGCTAAGTGAAATAAGCCAGTCAGAGAAACACAGATACCATGCGATTTCACGTGTATGTGAAATCTAATGAACAAAATAAACTATCAAACAAAATTAGAGATTTTTATAAATGAACTCCAACATCTTTTCCAGCGTCAGTGTAACTTTAAATGATTAATGTTATTGTTGTAACTAGAATATTGTATCTGTTTTTATTTTTCTGAATTATTTAATTAAACAGACCATAACTTCTAGAATTTAAGTGTGGGAAAAGAAATACTTTGTTATTTAAAAGAAAGAAAATTTTTGACTTTCAAAATTTTGAATCCAGGAAAAGCAGTCGGTCTAGATAGAGATGTAAATGCCCTCATCATTTCTCCAACAATTGAGATTCAGTGTCAAGGGTTCACGAAGCTTATATTTAAACAATAAATCCAGGTAATTCTATAGTAGGTGTAATACAATATAATATATATTTGATGTAGGTATGTAGGGGTAAAGAAAAATAATTTATTGTATTATTTTTTAAATTAAATCTTTCTTGTTGAAAGTATTACATATATCCCCTTTTTTCTCTCACTGACCCCCCCCACCCTAGGCCCTTCACCACCCTATTGTCTGTGTCCATGGATTATGCATATATGCATACAAGTTCTTTGGTTGATCACTTTACACCTACCCACCCTCCCCTGCCTTCTCTCTGAGGTTCCACAAAATATAGATCCAGAGACATAGAAGAAAAAATAATTTATTTACTGGATTATAAGGCATAGCAGTAACAAGAACTAATTTGATTTCCTATCAGCTAGAACAATGTTGACACTATTGGTAATTCTTTGTTTTGGAGGGCTATCCTGCACATAGTAGGATGGTTAGTAGAGTCCTTGGCCTTTACCAAGGATTCCAGTAGAAATCTCCAGTTGTGAGAATCAATATTTCCAGAGATTGTCAAATGTACCTGGGAGACAAGATTGCCCTGGATGAGAATATTGAACTATATAAAAAAGTTGAAATTTGTAAGGTATTAAAAATATTTATTGTATTTATAAAATTTCCAGAGTCTAACAATATTCAAATTTATAAGAGAATATGATCTATAATAATAAAAGCATAATATGCTAATTAGACCAGATGTCCTTCTGGACGAAGCTGGGGTTGCAGCCACAGGATTGAGGAAGCCGCCAAGGCTTTGAGGGAGGGATCCAGGCAGCCGCTGTGGCTGTGAAGGCCTACTCTTGCATGAATTTTGTGCATCGGGCCTCTAGTATATTATAGTGAAAAGTAATAGGCTAATTATAGATTATGCAAGTGGCAAAAGAATTTGGGTATGCTTATTTAAAAACTTTATTTTGTGAGTTTGAAAAACATGAATCCTAATGAGAATGTTTAGTTATTTCCTCAGTTACAGCTCAAGCCAACAAGTCATTGATTGTCTTTTGGGGTCAGTGGTTGGTTCACACAACTCTTCCTGCTGACCTCCAGCTCACTGACTCTCTGTTGGATCAACAATAAACCACTCTTGTAGTAATTAGAGCAAATGTGCTAAATTGTGCAGATGGACAGAGGTTGGTCACAAGAGCTTTAGGTGGTAGTGGTTTATCCATGATAAACTGAAGCAGGGCAAACTTAGATATAAAAATATTATGTAAAAGTCTCCTTCAACTTAAAGATAATTTGGCTTCTTTCTCCTTAAAATTGAGTAACATAAAGTTGTCATAATATTTATTATTAGAGGCCCGGTGCATGAAAATTGTGCACTTGTGGGGGGATCCCTCAGCCCGGCCTGCACTCTTTCGCAGTCTGAGAGCCCTCAGGGGATGTCGACTGGAGGGCCGATCAGGGGATGGTGCAGGCGGTGAGCGGCTGGCCCGCTCTCCCCCTCGCCCCCCCGCAATTGCCTCACTGCCACTGCTGGTTGCTGCCACCCCCCCATTGCCATCCCCTCCATCTGCCCACTGGCACTTGCCTTGGCTGGCCTGGCACTACCTGCTTGCTGGCCCTGCCCCCTGCCGACTGGTCATTCTGCTCTTAGGTTGATATGCATATTATGCTTTTATTGTATAGGATTTTTAAAAAAATATATTTTATTGATTTTTTACAGAGAGGAAGGGAGAGGGATAGAGAGTTAGAAACATCGATGAGAGAGAGACATCGATCAGCTGCCTCCTGCACACCCTCCACTGGGGATGTGCCCGCAACCAAGGTACATGCCCTTGACCGGAATCGAACCTGGGACCCTTCAGTCTGCAGGCCGATGCTCTATCCGCTGAGCCAAACTGGTCAGGGCATTGTATAGGATTTCTGGTTAATTATAGTAAATTTCCCAGACAACTTTACTTTCTTCTTTTAACAGTTTGTACAATATCTAAGCATATCTTAAAATTTTTGTTTGACTTCATTTTGCTAATTCAAATATTACAAAAATGAACCAAAGAGATTTTTTTCCTTCTCTTCAACTTTAACGCAGGCTCAGTTTTTAGGGAGCTCTGATATGAGCAATGGGATTGTATTTTTCTTCAACCTTTATTATTCATGGATGCATCTTGACTGTAAGTTAAGCAGAGCAATATAAATTTTTACATTAGAACATAAGTTAGAAAAAAGCAACATGGATTTTGATACTCATGTTTATAGACTGCAGTCATAATTTTCTTGCACTATTTCTTTTGTGGTTTTTCTATTTACACATTCTAAGAGAAGTTCGTTACATTTTTATAACCAATTTCTCTTAGAATAACAAAATTTGTAATTAAATTAAATTTTTGTTACTTTACACTTTGACCTCTTTGAAAGGGCATCATTTAAAATATTTATTTCTTCTGTTCATATTTTGATAACCAATTTTATTTCCTACCTTACTTTCAATCCTTTTGTTCCAATTACCTTGTTATTTTATGGAGCTTATTCTGTTCATTTCAGATGCTCATAAACCTACTTACTTGCATTTTCTTCCCTAATATTTTAATCCTTCTGATTGATTCCATACAGAATCAGGAATATATAATTTTCAAAGAGGAGTGGAAGGAAGTAATGTTTAGTGAGTATCACCATGTGCCAAGCACGCTGGGTCTTATTTATTTATTTATTTATTTTTATTATTTTATTTTTTTATTACAGTCTACATTCAACACTTTTGTAATAGCATTAGATGTACAACACAGTAGATAGACATTTATATAGGATTAAAATTTTTTTATGTTGACATTATTGCAGGTGTTCTCTCTTTACCTCCCCTTTGCCCACCTCTACCTACACCTGCCTCCCTCTTCCTTGGCCTTCATTAAACTATTGTCCATGTCCATGGGTTATGCATATATGTTCTTCAGCTAATCCCTTCACCTTCTTTATGCAGTCAGCCCCACACCTCTCCCCTGGGGCACTGGCTCTGTCCCATGTATCCATGCTTCTGGTTCCATTTTGTTTGTCAGTTTATTTTGTTCATTAGATTCCACATATGAGTGAGATCATATGGTATTTGTCTTTCTCTGACTGGCTTGTTTTGCTTCGCATACTTGCATTTTTGATCCTCTTAGTTCATGAATATTTCTTCTGTGCCTGAGGATTCTACTCCTCTACTTCCAAAGAAGTAGGAAACATCCCCAATGTTGATGATACACCAAACCCTCTGTCATTCCCACCCCAAATTCAGAACCCTGTCTGTGATGTTAGAATACTTAGATGGGGGCCATTTGATGATGGTTTGCTTCACAATTAATGCTTTCCATAGGTCTTTCTCTTTTAATCATCTCTTCTGTTCTACATGTCATGCTTCATACTGTCCAATTACTTATCTGTTAGCCAATGTAGTTATTTGGGAGAAAGCCTGAGAGGAGGAGCCAGTGCAGTGGAGGCACAGACCTAGCAAAGGGCAGTAGGAGGCTGCTGAGAGTGCCAGTGGGAGCAGAGGAGTCTGTCAAACTCCTGTCCTCTGGCAGTTCTCTGTTGACTCATTGTATAAATTACCTTTTTATTTCCTTAAAAAATTATCGCCAGAATCACCACTCTTAGCATTGGAGACATTTGATTAGATTGTAGTAAGAGCCACTTGAGTGTTATATTCAACTGAACCTTTGACAGTAACTTCAGATTCAATTAAAGCCTTATGTACTAAAGTATACTTTTTAAAAATGATATTCTTGCCTTTTTCTTTTTCCATCCAGAATGTATCGTATATGTGCTTTTATTTTGTTCCTATTCATGATCTTCTGTATTTTAGAGTACAAAGATAAATTTTAGCAGGAACATTTTTACTTGATATTTAGTAACAATGGAAATCTGTTTTTATGGATTGTTCCACTTACTACAGAGTAGGGTTTTTCTTCTTTCAGCCTTATTGAGGAATAATTGACAGATAAAATTATGATATTTAAAGTGTACACCATGATGATTTGATATATGTATACATTGTGAAAGGACTTCTCCCATCTAGTTAGTTAATGCAACTAACTACAGAGTTGCTTTTAATCACATAATAAAGTGAATAATAACATCAGTACATAATAAAACACAGTAGACTCATGAAAGTGGCATAGGTAGGCAAAGTTTTGTTAATCAGTGAAGCAAAACTTGTGTATTATAAGAATCTCCTGTGTTAACATTGGATCTTTACAGGGAAGCGACTAGGTCATTAGGGACAGGTATGGCAAGGAAAGTTCTCACCATATAGCCATTTATTCCTTTTGATTTTGAACCAGTTGACTATATTACCTATTAAGAAATAGTGTTAGAACATCAGAATGTAGAGTATTCTCTTTAGAATTCTTAAGCTTGCTCCCCATAAAGCCTTCCCTGCATCATTGAAGCACAACACCATGCACACACATCTATTAATCCACTCATTACATCTAATTCCAGTAATTGCCTATATTTCTGTCTCCTTTATAGATAGTTATGAGAGTAGGGTGTTGACTCATTCTCCTTTTCACCCCTGGGGCCCACATTTGCTCCTAGTATATTGTAAGTACTTAAGTAGGTATTTGTTTAATGAGTGAATAAACATCTTGTTTGATTGTCTTTTATATTTATTCTTACCTTGCCTTATTACCATTGTGTTGAATATTCAACATATTCTGAATAAAAGGCTATGTAATATAGCAGCGTGCAAATTTTTTAAAAAATATATTTTTATTGATTTCAGAGAGGAAGGGAGAGGGAGAGAGGTTCATTGATTGGCTGCCTCCTGCACCGAGCATCCAGCTCACAACCCGGGCATGTGCCCTTGACTGGAATCAAAGCCGGGATCCTTCAGTTTGCAGGCTGACGCTCTATCCGCAGAGCCAAACTAGGTAGGGCGGCGTGCAAATTTTTAATAGTGTTTCCTAGAAACTTTCAGTGGGGAGAATTGGAGGCATCATTGAAAAAATGCTTTATTTTTTTTAAATTAACTTTAAAATATTGCCATTCATAGGAAGGCACACAGATTGGTGAATAACAAGGATAGTTCCCTTTGCCCCTCCTTCCCTTCCCCCAAACCAACTTTAAAGCATTTTGATAAGCTAAAGCATCAAACTAATTTTTCTTAAAATTTTTTTTTAAAAAAAGGTTATGGCTTTCCACAGGTTGGATACTGCAAAACATTTAAAAGAGAATATATGCATTGAACAAAATGAAAGAACTAATTTTACAGGAGCAAACAGGGGGAAGGGGTGCACCATTTAATTTATTTTTTTCTTGAGTCCAACAGGTGGTTTGTCAACATCCATGTAATTTTATATAGAAGTATTCAGAGGCTTTAGCGCTGCAGATGAAGGCATGCCAGTTATGTGCATGCCTTTGATCCGTGTGTGCTTGGGTGTCGGGCATGGCGCTCCACGCAGTGCTCAGCAGCAGTGCTGCGGGCCGTGTGCTCAGCGCCAACAGGCTGCTCCTCCTGGATGAGAACAGGCAGCTGTACTTGTAAAAGGTGTAGTTTTTAATATACTAGATAGTTGTCTTGTTACCAATAGCCTTCAAAATTCTCACAAGACAGGATTGGTGATTGTAAAATAATTACAAAATAAAATTGCAGCAGTGGCTAAATTTGGTTGGCTTCAGCTGATTATCACTAAGAATATATATCAAAAATGGCAAGAGTATTAAAATGCTTTTGAATTTGTGGCCATCTTTCTTTAGGGAAGTTCAAACACATTGTACATATTGTCTTCAAGGTTCCCTTGAGGAGTTATGAAATAGTACAGGTGAACCTACTGGGGAACCCCCACAGGAAGCACCAGAACTTACTTTGCCGACTAAATTATAGAGCAGCTTGATTCTGCACTGTTCTCTGGAGGTCATCTGCCAAGGATGGTTTCCTAAGTTGCATTAATTGAAAATCGGTATGGTCCTACTGGAGTACGCTCTTTGGATTTTGGTTGTCCTTAACTCATGTTTTTAAATTGAGACTTGATCTTGAAGATATGAGATTTTTTAAAATCCCAGTCATTTTTGTTGAGTCAAAGCCATTTTGTGTACTTTTGTTCCAATTTCTTCACCAACGGAGCATATGCACAATACACAGCTCCTCTGTTCAGGTCACTCGGTCCTTCCTGGGAACGTCTTTTAAGTTCTTCAGATTCAGGAACTATATGTAAGGCACACGACTAGCAGCTAAAAACTAGGTGCATGGTCTTACACCAGGTCTTGTTTGCTACGATGCTTGTACTTTTTTTTTTAACTTAAAGTTGAAAATGAAAGAGGTGCTCCAGGTCTTATCACAGGTAGCTAGAATCCACATGCAAATTCACATAAAATTAGAAGAGTGGCTCTTGACTTTTTTGGGGGGGTCACAGGCTCCTTGAGAATCTAGTGAAAGCTATGGTATCTACACACTGAAAAAATGTACATGCAAAACTTTTTGCATGGAATCTTAGGAGCTTAAGGGACTCAATGCAGTGCAAGAAAGACCCTTTGATCTGTGGTTCACTGGCAACCAAAACTGGATGCAATGAGTGAATATTTGTTTTGTTTCATTCTATTCTTGTTTCTCTGTGATTTACAGTTGAAATCCTACATTATCCTCCCCCCCCCCCATACCCTTACCCTTTTAAATCCCCAACCAGGCTCTAGTTTTTGTATCTCAACAGATCACTCTGCTTTGTAGTTGATGTAATACCAACATAGTATAGATTTGGGGCAATTCCAAAAGGAATTGTCAGTGATGACAAATTTAGATAGGAAGCCAGATTTAAAATCACTTACAGATGAATGCTCTTCATTGCTTGCTGTTTGACCACTATGAATTAAACATTTTTTAACTAGCTAGTTTTGCTAGAATATGGCCTATAGCTTTCTATGGCACTCAGTTTTCACAAAGCACAGCAGCAGGCATGGAAACCAAAAAAGCAAGCCAGCTTTTAATATTATAGTTGTCCTCATTCTAGTTCGGGGAGGCCTACTTCAAAAACTGGGTCTCAAAGGTCCTTAGCTTTTATCTAGAACAGACAACGTACTTGAGAAAGTTCCTTTAGTTTTTTGTTTCAGTTGACATTGACACACTAGGTCAGACTTGTCCCAAAGCGCCATGTCTAACCAGCTTCCTTTATGTGTTTCTAATTGGGATTCTTTCTCAGAAGGGTCAAATTAGAGCTCCTGTGACTGGAGCTCCAGCATTGGCAGTTGACAGCATCAGCTCAGTTCTGCCTCTTGAGACATGTAAGACAGCCACTTAGAGTTTGTTCCTACAGACTTTTGACAAATGGTCCTACTCTGACTGTGCACCTAATAGACATTTTTTTGTTTCTCTTCTGGATCAGTGCCAAAACCATGGTTTCCCCCTTATTTCTGCTGTGTTCTCTTTGCTTTGCCTTTTGTTTGCCATGATTCTGCTTGTTCAAAAGCATTTTCTGACTTCCTTGTCTATGTATCCTCATACCTAGCATACTTCCATAATGGTGTCTGGCTTAACCAACTTTCCGAATTTTATTAACCTCTTAGGAAAATTTCTTCTGCTTGAGTGAACAAAATTGAACTTTGGACACTTGCATTGTTCCGATGATAAAGATAATACATTATATTTAGTATTATCACAACCAAAATTAATTGATTGGCAAAGACAGGATGTGATTGAAAACTCCTTCAAAAGATTCATCAATTCACTGATTATCTATCATGTACCAAGACTTTTGAAGATATGTTTAATGGATTAATTTTAACCTTATTTCTATAGCATTTTGGTACACATATTTTCTAAGATTCCCTTCTGGATAACTTTGAAAGAGAAAGACTTTATAAAGATTTTAGATTGCCTCATACATCTGAGATCAGTTACTGGAATTTAAGTACCCTACAGTGTCCTTTTAGATCCAGTTGTTTTAAAGCCTGAAAAGTAATTTATGTCTGTGAAAATAAGAGTGATAAATTGGAAACCAAAGTATGTGTTTCTTTTTCCCAACAGCCTGAGGGATAATAGGGGAGGTCAGACAACTTAAGTCTGTTTCTCTTTCATGGGCTCTGTAGTGTTCTTGTAGAAGAAGGAGCAGGATTGTTTCGGAACAGTGGAAGCTAAAGTGCCAAGTGACTCTTATCTTTAAGTATCGTTAAGTTTGATTAGCATTATGCTCCCTTGACCAGAGTTGCTTAAAAAGGAAAAACGTAACATTATGAATATACTTAACACTATAAACATCTTCCCTGGCTTGCTTTGAAATACTTTCAGTGATATTAGAGCTTATTTTATGGTCTGAAAGATCTAAGTATATGGGGGGAAATAGAGGCTAAAAGAGGGTATAACAGGATTATCCTTTTCTCCTTCTAGCTAAAGATACATTTGCCAGGCCCTTCCCCCTTGTCCATTAAAGAAAGAAGACAGACGACAGACTATGTAATTGTTAGTATTTCTCCCGATTGAAATCTCAAGAGGAGGGCAGTTAAATTAAGAGACTTTCTATATCCTTTGCTTCAGTAGAGACACCTTGGGTTTTTAATACCTCAAGGAAGGTTTTTATTGTCTGCTAGTGATTTCAGTTTCCCATTACTTATTTACATCTACTCATTGATGATGATCCTGAATGTTTTCTTTCCCACGTCTGCTTGTGTTATTGCTGATGAGGGAACCACCTCAGGTGTGGAGATGAACAACTGTCCTGCCAACGTCGCCATTAAGTCCACGTATGCCCCATGAGCATGACCCCACAGGCATACCACATAGTCCTTTATCTTGTTCAGACCCACTGTCCTCAGGCCCTTCTCTTCCTGGGCTTTGGAAAGAACTAAAGTGTGTGTGTGTGTGTGTGTGTGTATGTGTGTGTGTGTGTGAAATAGAGGGTTAGGTAGAGAGAGAGAAGAGAAAGAGAGAGAGAGAGAGAGAGAGAGAGAGAGAGAAAGAGAAAGAGAGAGAGAGATAGATATTGGTTGAGATCTTGAGAAACAAACTGGATAAACCACAGCTTTGTTGGGGTAGGGCTGTAATTAAGGCACTGAAAGTGTATACATGATTAACAGAAATCTAGAGAGAGAGCTCTTGAGTGGTGAATGACCTCAAGAAATGACCTTAGGTAATACTGTACATAAACTGTGTAAGACAGATGGTTGTTTTTGTTTCTGCTGTATTCTTAAAGATTCCTGTAGGTAGAAATTCCACCATCTCTCTGGGTAGCCTTTCATTGCCACCCACACATAAAATATATTTAACCTATTTTGATTAGCTGTCATGATGATTGCCAAAATCCCTGCATTATTCCTAGTTGCAAATAGATTACTTAAAACATTTTCTTGCTACTGCTCTAAATTTTCACTTGTTCAGGTCTATTGGTTTCTACTTACTTTTGGACAGGGCCATGGGTTGGTAGTATAGGTTCAGGCCGGCCTCTCAAACACTGTGTGTGTGTCTTCTCAGCAAGATGCTGACTCCCTGTGTTTCAATTTCATCATCTGAAAAGAGGCATACATTGATCCTCCAGGGTGGTAGTAAACATTAATGTATGTTATTTGCTATACAATAGGGCACTTAATAAAAAGTTAACTATTGCTTGGTCATAACTTTTTTATATGTTACATGGAGACTACAACCTTGATGAGCATATAAAAGACAGTCAGTGGAAATATATTAATTGAATAATTACTGGTGATAAACATAATTACATATGCATAAATTATACTGAACTAATATTGAACTCCCTTTTCTAATATTTTCAAATATTATGTGTCTTCATAAAAACCACCCAAGGAGTATGTTGCTTGTGACTACTAAGTTTTGTTAAGATCAGTGGTAAAATATGTGCTTATTCTTTGTAGGCATAAGTATTCTATAGTAAAAAGCATTTGAGCTAGCTATCTTGTGTGAAATGTTTCCCTTTGGCATATCTAGGTACACAAGTGCTGTTACTCATATTTTTCTTTTTTGTCTTTTAAAAAAACCATATATAAGTATTTTTATTATGGTGAAATATACATAACATAAAATTTACCATTTAAACATTTTAAGTGTATAGTTTTGTAGCATTTAAGTGTTTTAACCTAGTTGTGTAATCATCATCCTACCATCCATCTCCAGAATTTTTTCATCTTCCACAACTGATACTCTGCATGTATTAAACAAGACCTCCCTATAACCCACTTTCCTCCTGACAACCAGCATTCTACTTTCTGTCTCTATGAATTTTACTACTGTAGGTGTCTCATGTAAGTGGAATCATCCATGGTTTGTCCTTTTGCGACAGGCTTATTACACCTAGCATGTCTTCAAGTTTCATCCGTGTTGTAGTATGTGTTAGAATTTCCTTCCTTTTTAAGGCTGAATAATGTTACATTGAATGGATATACCACACTTTGCTAATTCATTCATTCATCCATTGGACACTTGGGTTGCTTTTATTTTTGGCTATTTTAAATAATGCTGGTATTTGTTTTGTGTTTTAATTGCATAATTAGACACCATTTATATGATATGACAATTAAATGTATAAAACCAGTAGCATGAAAATACTGATACTTTTACATTAAATATTATCAGGGGAGAAAAAATTTTAAGGGAAAATATGCTGAGTAATTGAAATACTTCAAAGTTCAGGGTACCTCATTTTTTCATAGTTGCTATGGCTGAATTTTCTCTGACCAGCCATAATTAAATATATACCGATGGGTTTGTGTAGTATAAAACCATCAGAATTCAGGTATAGTTTTAAAATTCTACTAATTAAGTTTTACTAGGATACATTTTTCTTCATTGGAGTTTTGTTAGAATACATATTAAAGATTATTAATCTTCTCTTGGGTTTATTGTTGAGATCTTTTATATCAATACACTTGAAATTAAGAGTTGTTCCTCTTTTTTAGTGTAAGGCAAATTCCACTTTCTTTTAGTTAAAAAAGTCATGCTTTCTTTTGAAAATTATCTGTTTATGTAGAGAATTGATAAACTTGAAATTTCAACTCTTCTAACACATATATATCATCTAGGAACATCATTAGGGAAACTGGACTAGATCTAGTCAAGCATGCAATTAAATGGAAGTTTAGCAAGTAGCCTAGAATTCTTAGGATTTTCAACACAGACAATTTATTGTAATGAATGACCTTATATAAAGCAGGCTTAGATAGCTTTATTCACTGGCTGGTAACTATTTCTTTAGTCTTGGCTTATATTGCCTGATGTAATCAGATCAGATAAAAGCTTAGTCATATATCGAAAGCATCTTTAGAAACATAAAAGGTCTTATTTTAAAGAATCAATGGGAGATTACCTAGCTTTGGGGTAATTAAAAGATAAGTCAGAAAATGGTAGTTCATGTAGCCCAATGGTGAGATTTTATTTACAATATTTCTAGGGTTCCTAGCAATAACCTGGAAGGCTTTGTGGGGCCAGTTGATATTAACTAAAAAAATTTTGGTGGTGTTAATGGACCTTATTTTATTTTTTAGGAAAATTAAAAAAAAATTAAAAAATCAGATTATTAGAAAAAAATAGATAGGTAAATAATCTCACATAAATTATTTCTCCACCAAGAAATTTTAACAAAACCATAATGCTGAAACTCTAATGGACATAAAGTACTATGATTATTCTGTAGATAATGAACATTATATTATTACTAGAGGCCCGGTCCACGAAAATTTATGCACTCAAGGACCGGGGGGTCCCTCAGCTCAGCCTGTGCCCTCTCACAGTCTGGGAGCCCTTGGGGGATGTCTGACTGACGGCTTAGGCCCGCATCCTTAGCACTGCTGCAGAGACAGGAGAGGCTCCCACCCCCCATGCTGTGCTCACCAGCCATGGCTTCTGGCTGAGCGGTGCTCCCCCTGTGGGAACCCACTGACCTCCAGGGGGCAGCTCCTGCGTTGAGCGTCATAGTGGCCAGTCGTTCCGCCATTTGGTCGATTTGCATATTAGCCTTTTATTATATAGGATATATAGGAGGGAGAGTTGATGAAGAGAATGCCAGTGAAGTCTAGTATGTTTTAGAAGAGACACTAAATGGTCAGCAACTCTAGAAGGATTTTATAGTTAGGAAGACATTATTCATTAGAGCATTGATAATTTGTAGGTAAACTTCAGCAGGATAGAAATGATCTCTAGTAACATCTATAAATTTTTAAATTGAGATGAGATTTACATAAGATCAAATTAACCACCTTAAAGCATATAGTTTAGTGGCATTTTATATATTCACAATATTGCAAAAAACTGTACCTTATTTTTTACTAAGTGCTAAGTAATATTAATATCTATAGCATTCTTAGAGACTACTTTTTGAAAATCTTTAAAAAAGATTTCAAATTTTTCTTTTTGTAGGTCAGATCTAATTAATTTTCAATCAACCTAAATAGAAGTCAGGAAAATAGGGGTTGATATCTAATAATTAATTCCCTTTGTATTTGCAGAGATAATGTAATTAGAAATATTAAATTAATAAATGGATAGAGAACATAATTCACTTTTTTAAAGTTTCAATCAAGGAATACAATCTCAAGAATAGTTTCTTTCACAAGAAATTTAACTTAATGACAATTTGGTGTGTAGATAATCTTGAGATCTAATATTGATCATTTAGATGGCAGAATGGTAAAGAATATAAATGCAATATAATATGCAATATAATGTATTCCAATATTCAAATTTGTCCCTGGACATTAAGTCCCGGTGTCCAGTTTAATTCTCACAAAAATAATTGTTTTTCCCACTTTAACTCTAGATGCAAGTTTCCTCTGACATAACTGTTGGTTATATTGATAATTATTTTTGAAACATGCTATTAAAATAAATTAGATAGCTGTAAGAAACTTTTCACTACATCTCTATATTTCTCCTTTTTCTCCCTAGACTGAAATAGAACTTCTTTCTATGTAACATCCCTGGGATTTATCCAAAGTATAAATTCAATTTCTTGGCAGTATAGAAATTATGACCACAGTTTTTACTCATCTTGTACTATAGGAGGTATTATTTGATTAACTAGGCAGGAGAGAACTGCCAAAAGATCTTAGAAACTTAAGAAGCCTAATAGATTCTCTTTTTACGAATCACAATGGGGCTAGACTGCTTTTAGAAAAATCGTAGGAAAATAGATCAGAATGCTGTCATTCACAGTATTGCAATGGCCTATGTGTGGTTTTACTTTCCTTATCTCAAAGTAATGGCAACCAATTTGTTTGAAGTAGCTTATGTAAATTAAAGACGCTGTGTGTGTGATTACATTACATGTTCAGACACATTCGTACAAAATTATTTCCAGCAAACTATTAATCTAGAAACTTTCATTATGAAAATCAGAAATGGCCTCTTAATCATTTATATGTGTCCATCTAATCCTGTAGAACAGCCAGCTATTACATGCTTTACATCATATATATTTCTATTTATATTCATTTAGAAAACTCTACTTATTTAAGGGAGAAGCTGCAAATAAAATACAGGTAGCACTGAATCAAATATTTCATTATGATCTCAATTCAGTATCCATATTGTTGTCTGATTCTTGTGTTTTGTAAGATTCATTTATGTTTTCAACTCCTAACTTCAGTGAAACATATATTATCCTTATGACTTTTAATCACAACTCTGTGTGTTGCCAATGTCATAATTTTTAGATGATAAATTCTCATGGGCAGAGATTATATTTTATTAATGTTATGTAAAAATCACCTCAATGAACAGCACTATCATGCATTTTAGTAGGCTCAATCAATATTCATTGATGAACATTTAAGAATAGTGTAATTTTCCACATATTTTAATATTTAATTGCTGAAACTTAGTATATATTAAGTTGTATTTAATATTGTTCAACTTTTCTGTAATGATGGCAAATGATCCAGTAGATCATTTCTGAAATGGCTCTTGATCATTATCTTCTGGCAATTCATGGATTCATTGCCAAAGTGATTCTATTCCACAAATATTTATAGAATGCTTACTGTATATAAGCTCTTTGCTATAAAGTAGGGCTACAAAAATAAACAAGTAGCTTAAAATTTAGGGGTTTATATGAAAGTTGAGATTGATGATATTCCAGAGGCAGTACAAATAAAATGTGCTGTGATAAACTGTTGTGCAGGAGCAATCAGTTAATTACAAAAAGAGTAAGAAGCATAAGCCAACCCATGTGGAGGAATGAACATTTGCGAAATGGTGAGAAGGCTGGTGCAGCTATACCCCAAAAATGTGGGTGGAGGAGACGCAGCAGAGGAAACTAGTTAGAGGTTAAAGCTGGAGTGTGAAGAGTCATTGAATATCATGCTAAAGAGAGGGAGCCCCCAGAACTTGGAAAGCAAGGGGGAACCTAGAACTTCCTGTCAGGTCTCCTTAGGTTGGAAAAGATGACCGGATTTCACTGATTTAGTGTTAATCTGTGAACATGTTTGCAATTTAGAAGCCTGCATCTAAATTCTGTGCGTCATTGGGCATTTTAAGTTGAAAACCAGACGGAGATGCAAGGTCGGACTACGATGAGGAAAATGCATGTGAGAAATGCAAATGCCAAGGGTTATTTGATCTCTTGCCATGGCTGGTGCTAATAAAAACACCGTGATCCGCTCTAGGCCCACACAGTTTGGGGTTTTACCCAGTTTTTGTGGATCTTGTTTCCATCTTGGTATCAGGCCCCTGTGAGGTACTGATGTCCTTCCAGTATGTATACAGGTTTGGTCTGAAGGCACTGTTAGATTCCAGAGACACATTGACTCAACATTCTTAAGGCCAGGCGTTACGCAAGTATAAAATTTGGAGGTCATTAATTGAAGCGAAATAAAGGGAAATGAGAAAAGGAAACCTCAGAGTCTGCCAGAGTGGAAATCCACTTCTCTGTCTTTAAGGGAAATTGCAGCCGGGGACATGGACTGCATCACCGCTGCCTCTTGACAGGTTCACCTCGGAGAGACACAAATTAAATCCTTTCAGTTGCTGTTTTGAAGCTAAAAGTGTTTGACCGGTTCAGCCTCTGAATGGTGTTTAAGGAATAAAGAGAAAAGAGCAGGAAGTTCTAATTGGCAAATTACTCCTTGTTATTTAGTTTGGCTTCCAAGTTGGAAATTCCAATAATGAGGAGCTTTGTGGGACTTGCCCTTGAGCAGAACCAGGGGGCTTTTTGTTCAATTACTATTTAATGTGGAGCTATTCAAGAAACATATTGTAACATTTAAGCCATCACTTTCTATTATACAAATATTGTCAGATAATGATTTTTAAATCTCTCTCTGTGGATGCTTTTATGATTCTGAACTGTCTAAGTGAAGTGTAAATTGTAAATAAGACATAAATGGATTTTTCTTGTTAAGTGGTATTTATAGGGGTATTATTATTTAATGATGGTTTCTTAAAATTTTAGAAAATATATGTTTACTTAACAGTTGTCTTACCTTCTTCATGGTTATTCTAATCCTGATGAGAAGAAAAAACCCTCAAAATATTTTTTCAAGTCATTCTCAACTGAATTTATATCAAGATGAACATTTCCGTTTGATGCTAAAATTTCAGAATGTTAATGAAGAATTTATTTGATTGTTTAAACTTAGTATGTTGTAGAAGATGTTTTTGACATTAATTTTGACTTACACATTTAATGTGGAGGGAAATGGGCTTCAATTTTCAGAAATTACCTAATAGACTAGTTAACATTACTGCAGTATGGAGAGTTATTTTATATTTGGAGAGATATCAAAGTGGTTAAAAAGAGAGTATTTTTTACTTTCTATCTTGATAGTACCACTGACCATGTCAAAGTTATAAAAGCAATGAAAAAGAGAATTAGAATTTTTCTCAATGAAAAGCAGGGATAAGATAAGTGATTATGTATAATTTTTAAATTAAACTTCACAGAATATAGCTACATCATTTAGATAAATATAAGTTAAGATTTTAGTTGAAAACTTCTGCATAGATAGGATGTTGGATTTAGAGGGGAAGAGATCTTTCCTTTTGTAATTATTGGAATGCCACATACTCATTTAACAGTTACTTGGCTAAGGGGTTTTATAACATCTATATTACTTGAGACAATTGTGCAGTTGCAATGACTATGAATTAATTACAGGGTGGTTTTTTTTTACAGTTAAATGTCTCACATAGGAATAATTCATATAATGCTTTTGGAAATGCTAATGGCTCCTGAGATACTAATCTTGTCCTGTTTCTAAATCCTTACAAAATTGTGACTCCCCAAATGGGCCATGGACTTAATCTATGTTGTGAAGTGCTTCACAGAGGTGTCAAGCTGGTAAATGGAATAGTTTTCTGATGAGATGTAAGTCTGCAATTTTTTTTTTCCAAAATGTGTTTAGCCTAAGTGATCAAAAAGAATGAAATTGCTTCTTTCCCCCCTAGTATTTTAATTTTTCAAAATTGGAGTGTATTTTTGAAAGCAGTGATAACAATCAAAAGTGCTTCAGCATTGTGGCTCCTTCGTTGTGATGTATGTAGGACAGCACATGTACTCATTGAATCATAGGTTCAAGTCTTTGAATTTATTGAAAAATTGTACTAAGCACTCCCAGATTTTGTTGAGAACCTACTAAATCTGGGCTGTTTGTACCAAGTTGGGATTTGGAGATGATGGAGAAGAGGCAGGAGTATGTATGACTTGCATAACAGCTTGAATCATTTCCTATAATTTGATGAGGCATAATGTGATTAACCTTCTCTTTTATGATCTGTGTAGCCTGCCCCCTCCCCCTTTTATTGGTGGTAGTTTGAAAATGGATTGGAAGGGCACCAGACTCTAGGTGAGGAAATGATTAGGAGACTTGCCAATGGCCCAGGTTGGAAATGATTAAGGTCTAAATTAAGGCAGTAAGCTAGTGAGTCTGAATAGGAAGGTGGAGATTCTTTAGTTTTTAAGAAATTAATCAGGTTGATTGTTGACTGATTAATTTGAGGAGTAAGATGGACGTTTTTTTACAGGATAGTGTAGCAGAAATTATTTGCTTAAATGTTTATTTTCATTGGTGGTTCCAGATTATTCTTTTAAGATTACTCACTGTGACAGTTTTACTGGATGTCTAAAATTGCAAATAGGGACATATTTAATGTTCTTCCCTGCTTAAAAATCCTATAATTAATTCTCATTCACTTGGGTTAATGCTAAATCCAATTCCTTAACATGCTATATTAGATATTTCTTGCTGTGTTAGCAAATTGCCCCAAAATTTAGTGGCCAGAAACAATGTACCTTTATCATCTCAGAGATTCTGTGGGTCAGGTGTCCAGGAGTGGGTGATACTACTAGTAAGTCTCTCAAGGAGCTGCATTCAAGGTGTCAACCAGGACTGCTGACATATCAAGATACAACTTGGGGAGAATCTGCTTCCAAGCTCATGCATGTGAGCCTCAAAGACATGTGGGCCTCTCCAAAGGACTGCCTCATGTCATGGCACTCAGCTTCCCCCAGAGAGAGGTCGATGAGTGATCCACAAGGAGCAGGAGCACCCAAGACAGAAGCCATAGTTGTTCTATAGCTAATCTTGGAAGTTATAGCCCATTACCTTTGCTGTTTACTATTAGAAGTGAGGCAATCCAGTCCACACTCAAAGGCTGGAGGCTACAAAACTTGGGGATGTCTGTGTTTTTCTCAGAGGCTGTCTACCACACATGGCTTACATCATCTGGACCGGAGCTACCCAGCTCTCCAGTTTCATGCCTTGCTAGGTTTCCATTCACACTAGATTCCAGACAAATCAAACTTATTTCAGTTCCTGAAATGCTCCATACTCTCTTGCCTCCAGAACGTCTCTTCTTCGCTTGGCTAACTCACCTGTGCCCTGTAGATTTCAGCTTGCTAGTAAGTATCATTTACTCAGGAAGCATTTCCTGACTGTTCTTTCTCAGTTACCCAATTAGAATAAGAATTCTTGAACCTTCTTCAGTTTTATCATGTATCAGACTTGAAGATGATTGTTTTTTATATTGTCTTTTCCACCAACTGTAAACTGCATCCCTAACACGAGGGCTTCTGCTTGGCATAATATTACCTATTAATGTTTGTTGAATGAATGACTAAATGAGTACCAACATGCATAAGATGTCAGAGTGATCAAGTTCATGTTCTCATGTGTTTGATGGATGTATCAGAGAGCACCACATGTAACATCCTCTGAATACATTTTATTGAACCAAGTCTGTTGCTGTGAAAAGAAAACCAGGTTTCTGTTTTGTTACTTTATTCTATTTTCCCCTCTTATTTTTTATGACTTAATATGTAGACCTGTGTTGCAGACCAAATTTGGAGTTTAGAGAATAAGATTAAGAAAAAGTATGTAATTTAAAGGAAGCCTCATTTGTTTGGTAGAAACCAGTTCTGGTTTTGACTTAAACTGGCCTCACTTGATTTGAAAGTTGGTAGTGGCTTACATTAAGAATTAAAAAAAAAAAGAATTTAGTTTGAGGATGGTATATTTGCCTTCAATCTAGATGAAATCTTAGGTAGTGTTAAAACTTTTGCATTGAAAATGTAGATATAATTGTATGTACTGGCTTTATGTGATTATGCATTTTTAATTTTATTTTAAGAAATGAGAAGAACATATTCTTTTCAGCGAAACAATACAGCAAGAAATAATTTATATATTTTTAACTTCTTCAAAGAGTAGTCTTTTTCATCTTAGTCATTTTCTACTCACTTCTCAGTTTAGTATAATGTCTTTGTGTCTTCATGGAATTTCTTCCGGCAAAGCTCACTTCTACCAGCTTACTGCCAAAAGCAGGGGCTCCAGGTACTTTGCCAACCAACTGAGCTTTTATATTGCACTTCGCTCTTGAGGACCACCTTTTTTTTGAAACTCCACTTGAGGGTTTCAGGATACTACTTCCCTGGTGGTGGTTCCCATCCTCTTCCTCCTCTTTCATCCCCCCTTTTCTTTCTTTCTTTTTTTTGCATTTTCTTCTCAGTTGTCTTTTCAAGCTCCTCTTTGCCTGCTCCCTAAGGATGTCTACAGGTTCTATTTTGACCCTCCATTTTTTCATGGTCTATAAGGGATTCTGTTTCTTGCATATTCTCTGTCATCTATGTTCAATGACTTCAAATCTCCAGTTTAGCATCTCCAAGTCTCAGACTTTTATTTCCAACTAGAGGCCCGGTGCATGAAATTTGTTCATGGGTAGGGTCCCTAGGCCTGGCTGGCGATCAGGGCCGATCTATGGGGCAACCGGCAGGGCGATTGGGGGGCCCCCTCTGGCACCCACCTTGGCCAGCCTCGTGCCGCCCTCTTGCTGGCCCCAACCCCCGCTGCCGCCACCAGTCGCCTCCCTCTGTGGAGCGACCAGTGGGGTGACTAGGAGGCCCCCACTGGCACCCACCTTGGCTGGCCTCGGCCTGCGACCTGGGGGAAGCTTCTGCATTGAGCATCTGCCCCTGGTGGTCAGTGCACATCATAGTGACCAGTTGTTCCACCAGTCGTTCTGCCGTTCGGTTGATTTGTATATTAGGCTTTTATTATATAGGATTCCTGTTGGCCTTTCCACCCAGATGTTCTGCAAGCACCTCCAACTTTAAACTTACTTCTTCTCTGTACCTTCTTCCCCCTCTCATCTGATGGTTCTACCATCCATCCAGTTCACACATTGTTTCTAGAGTCCTTCTTTTTCATCACCCCCTCCTCTATGTGATTATCTAATTACTAAGACCAAGTAATTTTACCTTCTAACTATGTGGTTCTCAATCTTTTTCTCCTCCAAACACCTGAGAGCTTTAACATGCTTACAGGCATCATTAATATTAGGTCACAAGGTCAGTGAGTCTCACTGGAGGTTTGGGTGCAGTCCTTAGGGAAAATCCTTAGAGGAAGTAGTGGTAGTTTGAAACAGGCCTCTATGTGGTTCTAATAGACTTTAGAGGTCGAGAATTGCTGTCAGAAGCATTGTGGGGATCAGATACTCTCCTCCTTGCACGTGCTACTGTGCTAGTTCAAGCCTTTATTAATCCCCTACTTGATGACTGTGGTATAATCTACCTTTTATATAGTTGCCAGAGTAATTATCTAATATAAAGCCTATCATCTCCTACTTAAGAATTTTAAAAACTTCCCATTATGCATAAGAAAACACGAATGAGTTCTGTGATCTGGCCTCTGTCTCCATTTCCAACCTTTCATTGAATCCACAGCCATGTGGAACTTGTCATTTTTTAGCATCCCCTTCTTTTTCTCATCTTAGCACTTTTCTGTCTGCAGTATTCTTTTTTTTATTTCTTTTCAGTAATGTACATATTTATTTATTTTAAATTAAATCTTTATTTTTATAAGTATTATATATGTTCCCCTATTGGTCTCTTCTAGCCTTTATTCTTTACCTTGTTTTTTCTTTTCCTTTTTTGTTTTTTTGTTTGGGTGATAGTTGTTCATCATTTAATATTCATTTCTTTCAAGAAATATTTCCTGATCTACATCTTTCTCGCCACCGTCCTCCCAAGATATGTTCAATATGTACACGTAACATTTTGTGAAAAAACTAAATCATTGCACTTGCCATGGTTCATCATTATTATCTGTTTTTTATTTTATTTTCATTGACCAAGAGATTTTTGAAGTGAGGATCATGTCTTATTCATCTTTATCTCTATACTAGCTCTACATGTTTATAAATGTTTGTTGAAGGAAAAATTAATAGATTTAAGCAGTTTATCCATTTCTGCACTCTAAAATATTTATTGTGTACCTACTTTATGCTAACTACCATTCTGCATACAGAGTGCTATAGCAATTTTTTTTAAAAAGGTAATAAATTCCTGCTTCCATAGGTCTTACATCATTTTGCTAATACATCCTATATAATAAAAGCCTAATATGCAAATTGACCAAACGGCAGAACAACCGGTTGCTATGACATGCACTGACCATCAGGGGGCAGACGCTCAATGCAGGAGCTGCCCCCAGCCTGCAGGCCCCAGGCCAGCCAAGGTGGGTGCCAGTGGGGGCCCCCCAATTGCCCTGCCAGTTGCCCCACAGAAGGAGGCGGCCGGCGAGCAGGCAGTGTCAGGCTGGCCAAGGCGGATGCCAGCAGGGGCCCCGCCGGTCGCCCCACAGATTGGCCCTGATCGCTGGCCAGGCCTAGGGACCTTACCTGTGCACGAATTTCATGCAACAGGCCTCTAGTGTTTATATAATAATCATTGATACTTACATGAACATTTTAATAAGGAGAAAAGACTGTCCTGATAAACAATGAACCAGTGAGCCCTTTCTTGGCGAATGATTGAATTTCTACTAATTATTTTTAAAAATTGTACTATGGATATTTCTTCTTCAACATTTTCTCATGGACAAGAGTTATGAAAAAAAATAAGTCACAATATTAAATACTAGACAGTACTGGACAATAGTAAAGAGTAATATTAAAATGGGATCTACTGTTTCAGTCAAAGTTTTACTTCATTTACTTGGGCCTCAGTAGCAAAACTTCCTTTAATATATAATTACAAAAATATATTCTTTCTTTAGCACTTGTACAAATTAAAATTATAAAATTAGTTTCCTTACAGATATTTCATACTAAATATTATGTCAAGAAAGAGAGGAATTAAATCTTAGTTTTGAAAGTGGGAGTGTAGAATAGACCCATTGATAGGTCCATGGCTGTAGTCTGATGGCAGTAGATGCTGTTCTAATTAATGTTATAAATGGGCTCTATATTCAAAGTTGTGTTTCTAAATAATAATGAATATAGTCATTTTCAGGAGGAAAAAGTCAGGTCCACAAATCAAGTATTTCACTAGGAAAAATGTACATTAATATGTAAAACTAATACTCCCATTTTTGTGCCATGGTATATCACCATGAATTAATCCTCACAGTTCAAAATACTACTACTATTCATTATGTGCTAGTGGAAAAATCAAAACAACTTACTTCTACAAAGTAAGTTATGACCCTGGAAGGTTTAAAGAATTATATTATTAGAAGTGGTTATTAAAGTTATCCTTTTCATTTCTGTATTTCCTAAAAATAAAAAAAATCTGTACTTTTAATTTCTTATCTTCAGAAAATAATGTATAACATCATAAAATGCATTCCAATATATCAAAACCTCTCTCTTAGTTCAATAGCTTTTACCAATAGCTAATAGAAATTTTACTGATACTCCTTTTACTTTTTTTAAAATATATATTTTTATTGATTTCAAAAAGGATGGGAGAGGGAAAGATAGAAACATCAATGATGAGAGAGAATCATTGATCGGCTGTCTCCTGCACACCTCCTACTGGGGATCAAGCCTGCAATCCTGGGATGTGCCCTTGACTGGAATCAAACCTGGACCCTTTGGTCTGTAGGCCAACACTCTATCCACTGAACCAAACCAGCTAGGCCTCCTTATACTTTAAAATATTCTATTATTAAATTAATGTGATATGATTTATTTTAAATGTGGTTATTGGATTAGATTACCAGACAATTTTTTGAGATTTTATTTAAATTAAAATTCTTTTATATGTTGTCAAGAATAAAAGTTGTAAAAAGCAAATCTGATATGAGACCCTTATTTTATATCTACCAATCATAGTTGATTAGGTAGGATAGTGTTCCAAGAAAAGTAAACTCTTCAAAGTGTGTTGGAAGTAGCCTCTTTGAAAACTTTCTTGAGAATCTGAAAGCAAAATTGCAATTTTACATATATATTAGACTATTTAAAGTCTAATGGCTTTCCTTCCCTGAGATATGGTAGTTGAATGAGCATCAACCCCTCTTTCTCTCTTTGAGGCTATATAGTGATGAATTTGTGACTAGCCATTCCTTTACCTTCATTCCTTTTTCTTTTTCAAATCTAATATTTTTAAAATTCAAACCTTACTGGCACTTTTCAGCACCACAAGTCTCCAAATCTAGTTATGATGAACTTCGAGTAGAAACTTGTATCTCTATCAAAGGGTGGTACCTTTCCTATTTGCCTTGGATAAAGATGTATGAGAAAGGATTTGACTGCCCTGGTTGACAATATCTTGATCATATACATATCTTTATCACCCTGTCCCATACTCATGGACTACCCTCATCATTTTCCTTGTATATTCCCATTGGATATCTGTAAAATATGTGGTCTTAAAAACCAAAGTTTATACTCTGCCAAAGATAATCTGATTAAGCCAGGCAGTAATACAGCAGTATGTTTAAACCTTTATTCAGAACTAGAGGCCCAGTGCATGAAATTCATGCAATCGGGGGGTCCCTCAGCCCAGCCTGCACCCTCTTGCAGTCTGGAACCCCTCGGGGGATATCCAACTGACGGCTTAGTTGGACATCCTTGGTGCTGTTGCAGAGGTGGAAGAGGGGCTCACCAGCCACGAGCCGGGCTTCTGGCTGAGCAGCACTCCCCCTGTCGGAGCGCACTGACCACCAGGGAACAGCTCCTGCGTTGAGCATCTCCCCCCTGATGGTAAGTGCGCGTCATAGTGACCAGTTGTCCTGTCGTTCAGTCGATTTGCATATTAGACTTTTATTATATAAGACTAGAGGCCCCATGTATGAAATCTGTGCAAGAGTAGGCTTTTTCAGCTGCGGCAGCTGTCTCAATCCCTCCCTTGCAGCTGCCACAGCTGCAGCCCTAGCTTCATCTGGAAGGATGTCCAGTCTAATTAGTATATTATGCTTTTATTATTATAGATGGTCTTTGGTTGATTACCTTCCACCCACCCACCCATGATCGGGGCCAGGGAAGGATGCGGGAGGTTGGCCAGCTGGAGAGGGACTGTGTGTGGGCTCCAGGGCATGTTCGGCCCATCTCGCTCAGTCCTGATTGGCTGGCCGCCTACTGGTCAGAGCGTCTGCCCCCTGGTGGTCAATGCACATCATAGCGAGCGATTGAGCAGCTTTAGCATATCATTAGCATATTATGCGTTGATTGGTTGAACGGACAACCGGACACTTAGCATATTAGGCTTTTATTATATAGGATAGTCCTGTGCTCAGGCACCTTTTACATTTATATCTCTTCAGTGTCTAGAACAGTGCTGTCCAATAGAAATACAATGCATACCCCATATACAATTTGAAATTCTCTAATAGATACACTTAAAAAAAAACAGATGAAATCAATTTTAATAATATATTTTATTTAATCAATTGTATCTAAAATATTCTTTTCAATATTCAACAAACCATTACTTACTAATAAGATATTTTTTATCCTTTGTTTCATGCTAAGTATTCAAATGTGAAAGAGCCACTTCACTATCTTCTCTTAAGAGCTCTTTGTCAAATAAAGTTACACACTGTTGTATACTTGTATTTTATTGACAGATAATCTGAAATCAGCCAAAAGAGTGTTAGAAATATACACTTTTGTTCACCACCATTATGCTGAAACTCATCCCTAATAGATATTATACCTTGAGATATGAATTATGGTATAAAATTATTATGATTAGCATGATATTTACAATGATTTTTATTTCTTTTTTATATCATTCTTTTAAATTTTCCAGTTTTGTTTATGAATTAAAAACTAATGTTTCAGTAATATATAATTTATAGATAAACATATTATAAATATAGGTTTGAAATTGAAAGTGGTATATGATTAAAAATGTTTGATGACCACTGTCTACCAGGATAAAGTCCAAATATTTTAGTTAGTTTTTAAGGTCCTTCTTCCCTGCCTATCTTAACCCATTGTAGCTATCAATGCTTTGCCCCATGGTTCCTCTAAATCAGCGGTTCTCAACCTGTGGGTCGCGACCCCTTTGGCGGTCGAACGACCCTTTCACAGGGGTCGCCTGAGACCATCCTGCATATCAGATATTTACATTACGATTCATAACAGTAGCAACATTACAGTTATGAAGTAGCAACGAAAATAATTTTATGGTTGGGTCACAACATGAGGAACTGTATTTAAAGGGCCAGAAGGTTGAGAACCACTGCTCTAAATGAAGGCCACCAACAAAGGCCAAATTCTCTTCTTAACTTGTTTGTTTGAACCCAGCATACTCACTTCTCATATCTGTGATTTTGCTCAAGCTTATTTTTTCTTTGCTTCTCTCCTTCATCTTTCAGCTATAAAAATATTATCGTTGAGGATTCAGCATAATTTCCAACTCATGGAAATCATCCCTGAATGATCACTCCAGCCTACATTTTTATCTTTCTAACCTGAATTCTTATATTATTTTTTCTATGTCATTTATTTTTTAAAAATATATTTTATTGATTTTTTACAGAGAGGAAGGGAGAGGGATAGAGAGTTATAAACATTGATGAGAGAGAAACATCAATTCAGCTGCCTCCTGCACACTCCCTACTGGGGATGTGCCCGCAACCAAGGTACATGCCCTTGACCGGAATCGAACCTGAGACCCTTAAGTCTGCAGGCCGACACTCTATCCACTGAGCCAAACCAGTTAGGGCTATGTCATTTATTTTGATATCTATTTATAGACTACCTTTTATTATTTGTCCCTTTTTTAAGTCTACACTCTCTTTTCTCAACTATATTTTAAGTATTTTGAAAGCAAGGACTTTGCATGTTTTTGTGTTACCTTTTAGTACCTATTACAGTGTATAGAGCTACAGAATATCATGTAAATAAGCACTAGTTGAAACAGAATTAAGACTTAAATACTTCTTTAAAAAATACATTTGTCATTCTCATCAGTATGCCCTATCTTAGTCTCTGTGGTCAGAGGGTTTTTATTGATTAATGTGTGTATGCTCTGTAGAAAGATGGGTTTAATAAATAATGAATTGCCAAGGAACTTTCTGTTATCTCATCTCAGAACTCCACAATTCTTGTATTCTTAAACAACTTTATCTATGCAAGAGAGGGAACAACTTAGAGACATTCCTTGAAGGGTTTCATAAACTTGTCCAACTCTATATAATCTTGCATAACTTGTTATTTTAATATGAAATATGGTATAGTTTATTAGCAGAAATGCTGTTGTATTATGTAGGTAAAAAGATAATATTTGACATCTGTCAAGGGACTGGGACAAATTTCACAAATCCAAGTTAGCTTGGCCCAGGCTTCAGGGTAATCTCATCATGTAATCGCCATTTAACTCATATTTTGCTTATGTTAATCATAAATTGTCCTCTCTGAACATTTTTGTGTTATCTTTCTATAACATTTAATTATGACTTAGTTTTGAGGAAAATGAGAAATTATTTTATATGTTAGATTTGAGCACAACAATTAATATTTGACTGAAAAACTGCAGAAAAATTATAGAAATTATATAACAAAATAAAATGCAACTAAATAAAAAACATGCTTTCCTTCACTTATTCCCAAACTTGGTTTTACATAGAATCACTTGAAGAGCTTTTATAAAATGCACATTCCAGTCTCCCTTAGACTATTGAATTAGATTCTCCAGGCTTGGAATCATGTTTTATAGTCTGTCCAGTTGGGAAACCCCCTGCTCACAGGTTTATACACTGTTAGAGCACAACATGCTTCTTACCAAGGCTTACATGTTCTAAAGGTAATACTTTTCTGGGGCAGGGCAGGCAAGCCAGAAGGGACCTTGGATAGTAGCTTCTCTGATTCTCTCTTCTCCAAAGGAAATTCTGGCAATTAGAAAGCAGACAATCCCCTGAAATCACCCTTTAAGAAAGGTTTTTTTCCAATTTACCATGGGCCCTGGTTTTAGTTTTGCATTCACCTACTCCAGGATGCACAGCCAGGTAACAGCCTAGTCATGATCAGCTCCCAGGACTAGCATAACTGGGGCTAGGAGGTTCCTTGACCAAGGGTAAGCACTTAACCACACTGTTCAAGTATTTTTTCGGGCACAGAGAAGCCAAACACCATTTAGGATAGAGCAAACTGCAAGGCAAAGTCCCTGCCATGACTTGCAGCAGAGATATTTCTTGGAGAGGTGGGGACTCAGAGGCTAAAATAAAATGTAGCATATCTTTAGATAACCAGCGGAGGCATATCAGGGAATACTTTTGTCATTTCTCATCATTTTTGACTATTTAAATTTTATTTGTTTCTTTTATAAAAGATTTAAAATTATTTAAAGTGAATACACATGAAGTATGAGTGTTGCCATAGCTACCCTTTTATTTACACAGGTGTCTGGAAGTTGTGTTTAAGTTTGTGATGTGTACAATATCAATATTATACACTATTCCCCACTCCAATTCTGTTTATGACTATCACACCACCATCACATTCAATAATATTTCTTTTTTAAAAAAAATATATTTTATTGATTTTTTTACAGAAAGGAAGGGAGAGGGATAGAGAGTTAGAAACACCGATGAGAGAGAGAGAGACATCGATTAGCTGCCTCCTGCACACCCCCCCCCACACACACACACTGGGGATGTGCCTGCAACCAAGGTACATGCCCTTGACAGGAATCAAACCCGGGACCCTTCAGTCCATAGGCTGACACTCTATCCACTGAGCCAAACCAGTCAGGGTCAATAATATTTCTTTACTAGTTAGATCCACATTGTGCATAACCACATAGACCATAAAGGCACAATATTGCAAATTTAAGGAACTAACATTCACTGTTCACTGAGTACTAAGTGATTTTTAGTCCATTTAGTCTGCCTGCTAGTCCCCCTAAGGTTTTGTTTTTATTGTCCTATTTTTTTTCTTTTACCTATGAGGCACCTAAGCTCAGAGAGTAACTTATCCGAGGTTACCCAACTAATAAATGATGGAGCCGTGTTTATATGCCACACCACTGAATCCAAAATCAACGAGTTTTCTGGTTTAGCATACTGTTTCAACTAGAATTTACTTATGCATCAATCATTGATGCCTTCTTTGAATATTGGAAAGAATAATGGGCCAAATTATGACCAAGAAACGTTGAAGTTTCAATATGCCTTACAAATGTTTAATTTGAACAGCACATACTAAGGATTGAAGACATGGTTCTAATACTCAAATGTATCAAAGCACTTCGAATATTTATGGCTAGGAAATAACATGCAGTACCGGTGCAGTATTCTGCCTGATCATGAGTAATTCTTATTCAGTATTTTGAAGCACTTATCATTTTCTTCACTTCTGTTATTGCTCTTATCTAATTCTTTAAATTCATGAAAAAAATGAGTTGAAAGTAAGAATGTAAAAGGAAACGAAGAGAGAAGGATGCTATGAGGCAATATCCCATAGCTTTTAAAATAAAAGTTAACAGGTCATCTTTGATATTTTGAATAAATGCAGTAGACATTTTCTTAGACTGTAGTCAATATCTGGCATGAGAATTTCTTTTGTCCTTAAAACAGGAAGATATGCTGTACTTTGGAATGTTTTAAAATTGTGCACTGGTTTGAGTTTCTATTAACATCATTATTCTGTTTTGTTTTTATTTTTTAATGAACCTTTATTGTTGAAAGTACTGCATATGTCCCTTTCCCCCCATTGCTCTCTACCCCTTCTTCCTCCCCCAGGCTTCACCACCCACTGTCTGTGTCCTTGGGTTATGCATATACGTATATGAGTTCATTAGTTGATCTCTTCCCCCCCCTCCACCCTCCCCTGCCTTCCCTCTGAGGTTTGACAGTCTGTTTGATGTTTCTATGTCTCTATGTCTATTTTTGTTCATCAGTTTATGTTGGTCATTAGTTTCCACATGTGAGTGAGATCATGTGATACTTATCTTTCTCTGACTGGCTTATTTTGCTTAGCATAATGCTCTCTAGGTCTATCCATGCTGGTAAGAGTTCTTTATTTTTTACAGCTGTGTAGTATTCCATTGTATAGATGTACCATAGTTTTTTAATCCATTCATCTGCTGATGGGCACTTAAGCTGTTTCCAAATCTTAGCTATTGTAAATTGTGTTGCTATGAACATAGGGGTGCATATATTCTTTCTGATTGGTGTTTCTGTTTTCTTGGGATATATTCCTGGAAGTGGGATCACTGGGTCAAATGGGAGTTCCATTTTTAATTTTTTGAGGAAACTCCATACTGTTCCCCACAGTGGCTGCACCAGTCTGCATTCCCACCAGCAGTGCACCAGAGTTCCCCTTTCTCCACATCCTTGCTAACTGTCGTTTGTTGATGATAGCCATTCTGACAGGTGTGAGTTGGTATCTCATTGTCATTTTGATTTGCATCTCTCAGATGATCAGTGACTTTCATCACTTTTTCGTATGCCTTTTGGCCTTCTGTATGTCCATTTTGTAGAAATGTCTATTGAGGTCCTTTGCCCTTTTTTAATTGGATTGTTTATCTTCTTTTTGTTAAGTGGTGTAAGTTCCCTATAGATTTTGGAGGTTTTGTTTTTAACTGTCAGTACAGGACATGGTGATATGGTAATGAAATATTTTGGAATTCTTTTCTCAAGTCAGAGCAGACCAGGTTAGGAAGCTTTGTTCTACCTTCTTGTTTCCAGAGGTGAATTTAAAATGTGGATCTCATCATTTGCAAATATATTCTGATTCCTTGAAATTCTTGATTTACAATAAGTGTATAAAAAATGAGTAAATTGGCCTCTAATGACTCAGTTTTTCTTGTTTTAGAAAGAATGTCAAGATTTACCAAGAAAGTATGTTTTTCATTTGTGTGCTTTTCCTGTTTACCACAGATTTATGAAAAAAATTGGATTTTTAAAACCCTTTTTCATTTCAATTAGCCAAATAATGAAATTTTCCCACATGCATATTTTCTTCCTAAAAAAAGATGCTTCAGCACAACAAAGCACACAGGAAATAATTAAAGAGCTTGGTGAATGAGAACAAAACTTTGTGTTGGAATATGAATTGGAGTTATTCAGTGTATCCTTCTTGTTTCCTTCAAAGCAAGACCTGTTAATTGGTAGAATTTTAAAGACACAAATATTGCTTACTTAATCTTACCAGAAAAATAGCAACGCTGTTTTCAATTTGATGTTGAAAACATGTTCAGTTCCTCCTTCTTCCTATGTTTATATCTGCTATCATTTGCAGTTGTCACCTTATCAGCCCTCTGGGGCTTCAGAAGTGGGACTACTGTCACATATTTCCTACCAGAGTTCTCCTAGCGTCAGTTTACTCCTTAATGGACATAGAGGACTGATTCCAAGTGCTGCAAATGGGTGATGATTACAGTAATAATGATGTTACACTACCTTCCCTGACAACTGCTAGCCTTCTTAGCCAATGATCCTGGGCACAAAAACCTTAAGGTTAATCATTTCATAGAGAAATGAAGTGTATTTCATAGAGTGTATTGAGTTTTATACCCCAAAAGTACTGTGTTTAAGAGGATATATTGAAATTGCCTATTTTAGTCTCATTTTTTGAAGATTCGTTTCAGGTAGCTTTAGACTGGGCATGAAAACACCCACTAAAAGAAATCGGGTGCTCAGCACCCTGCCAGCTGTACTTAGCACAAAGTTTCTATAAATTTAGAGGTATTACTTCCCGAGAAAGCTATTTTCCCTTTCGCTGTGGATAAATCTGTGTATTGTATGGACTACCTAGATTAAAACCATCTTTATAATCATTAGTGATGGGATACCATCATGGTTTGTTCCCTAAAGGACAGCGATCTTCTGTCTGCCTTCCCTCCACACATGCATTGTAGGAATAAAGTTTAGGTTTACACATCCCTTTGATAGCACTTAGGAAAGCAGTTTCCCAACTGTGGACATAGGTTCTCCTGGAAAGTAGGATCTTGTTAGGCGGAATTAAGTCTCAGACTCCTTCTGCTTCATTTTTGGTGGTTGTTATGCTAGGGGGAAAACTGAGGTATTCTTTGTCTTTAAAAATTCTCTAAGTATTAAGCAAACATGGTAAATAGGCTACTTCAAGCTATCAGGGCACTTACCCAGGTGTCAAGCGCAGTTAAATGAATTCATTGAGAAATTCCCAATTATATAGTAAAAGGGGAATAAAAATAATAATTTTTATCTTTTGCTATATTTTTTTCATCCAAAGAAGATAACAAATTATTAGAACTGAATTATTTGGCTTTATAAGTTTGTGTTTTGCTTCTTAAATTTTGGGTAGAAATCTCAGCAGGAATAGGACAATTCAAATTGAGATGGACCAGTTTGCATTTATTGTTCAGCATCTGCTGGAGAAGGGAAACTTCATTACTTTTCAACTGTTAACCCACCTTAAAAAAATAAGGTATGGTAATTATTCATCCTCCACTGGCAATAAAAGATTAGACTCTGGAAGGAAAGTAAAAAGAATAAATAAATCACATGTCAATTTTTTTCATCTTTCTTTGTGAATGCATGTTCTCTAGTGATATTCTCTTTAAAAACAATATTTAGAACAGAAAAATAAAATAAAAAGTTTGTGTATCATTAAGGGGAGATTGTAACCAGAATGGAAAATTTCACAAAATCATATATTTTAGATTTTTATTTTAGAGGATAATTATATAGCTAATAATGTCTAGCTTCCACTGAGTGCTTTGCCCACATAATTGCATGGTGTAATTTAACTTTACAGTTTAGGACATTAATTAAAACCTTCAATTTAAATCAGGATAAAATGCTGAGAAATATATGGGGTGGGGAGGAGAAGCTGAATAACTACCTTGCTGTATAAAATAAAACACTGATTAAATAGAAAGCAGAGATTGTAAAAAAAAAAACACCACACCATCTTGCACAAAAATGCTGATTTGATATATTTTAAAGTCCTTGTCAGTGCCTGGTAAAGCTTGATAAAAATAACCATAGAAAGCAGAATTTTTCCTCTTGTATTTCTAGTTTTGCATTTTGTGAATTTCTTTTTCTTTGTGAATTGATCCTACTCTGAACTTTCAATGTACAGCTGTCAGTGTACAACCTGGGCCTGGGGAGAAGGGTTAAGTGTCATGCAGATATTTTACATCTGTCCCTCAGCTTGTGCAAGCTCACCTTGCTGTTTGTATTTGTGTGTCAGAGGCAGTGAGCAAAGGAGATGCAGGAGTTTCAAGATGAAGGAAAAGTCATAGGGAGATAGAAGTAATTCATGGTGGCTTTAGGGCCCAGGCGCATGTCCAAGAACAACTGGCCTCATCAAATAACTTACAATAATTATAAATTTACTAGAGGCCCGGTGCATGAAATTTGTACACAGGTGCAGTCTCTAGGCCTGGCCAGCGATCAAAGTGCAAGCGTCTGGTGTGGAAGGGCAGGTCCCAGCTGACCTCTGGGTCCCCAGGCCCCCGTGCACCCCCTTCCACCTGAGTCATGGTGTCCGAGTCCCCACATGGAGATGCTGTGAGCGTGGCCGGACGCTGTAGGCCGGGGCGCAGCATGGGCCTCTGGGCTGCCCAATGGAGTTGCACGGAAGCCGGGCAGGCAGCGCGCTCTCTCCCGCCCAGCCTTGCAGACCAGCTCCTGCGCAAATCCATGGGGAACCCTACTGGCCCCTGTGGTCCCAGCTGCTGTGGCCCAGATCACCAGAAGAGGCCACGGGGGTGCGGGGCAGGCTTCTAGTGGGTGCCCAGGCGCGAAGGGGGCAGGACCTTCCCCAGTGCTCAAGCCCTGGTGTCCCGTGGAAGAGTAGCAGGGGAGTGAGAGCAACTCTGTGGACACCCTGCATTGGACACCCTGCATTTTCACAGCACCTCTGTCCCTATCACCCTCGCCCCAGGTAGCTGACTAGAGGTCACAGCACCCCCCCGGACGCTGTGTCACCGACGCCCGCCATGTTCTGTGCCACCCCCTGGTGGTCAGCGCATGTTATAACGAGCAATTGAACTCCTAGTTGAATGACCACCTGAGGGGATAATTTGCATATTAGGCTTTTATTATATAGGATACATATATCATGGTTCTTTACACAAATGTGGAAATAATTTCATTTTTCAACACCAATATCATCAATAGAATATTTTTTCGTTATTGTGAAATGTCTTATTTCTTAATCCGAAATATAAATATATTACTACATAATATTTTGTAAGGGAGAAGTTCCATATACTTTATTGTTTGTGTTTCCATATACTTATTGATTTACCTAAACCCTATTTTTGCCTTAATTAAATCATAGTCATTAAATCATTTATCCATTCAACAAATATTGTTAATATGAGCTAGGAACTTATTTATTTTTTAAATATGTTTTTATTGATTTCAGAGAGGAAGGGAGAGGGAGAGAAAGATAGAAACACCAATGATGAGAGAGAATCATTGATTGGCTGCCTCCTGCATGCCCCCCTACTGGTGATTGAGTCTGCAACCGGGCTTGTGCCTTGACCTGGAATCGAACTATGACCTCCTGGTTCACAGGTCAATGATCAACCACTGAGCCACACCAAGTAGGCTCTTAGTTTTTTCCTTGATGCTGAAGAAGATGCCTCTGCTGAGAAGTTGAACGAGCAGTACATGGACACCCTTTTCATATGCACCTGACTTCAGCTAGATATATCCAGTTCTGAGAGAGGGGTGTTGAAGTCTCCAAATATAATAGTAAATTCTTCTATTTCTCCTTTCAGTTTCATCAGTTTTTGACTCATGTGATTTGATACTCTTTTGTTAGGTGCATACACATTAAGGATTATTATGTCTTTTTGGAGTATTTCTCCCTTTTTCCTTGTGCAGTGCCCCTCTTTGTTCCTTGCTCTGAAGTCTACACGCTGAAATTAATATAGCTACTCTTTTGATTAATATTAGCAAGGTAGTTTCTTATAGACAACATATAATCGATATTTGTTTTATAATCCACTGTTTTCAATTCAATCTCTGTCTTTTAATTGGTGTGTTTGTACCATTGAACTTAAAGTGGCCATTGCTATAGTTGGATTCATATCCATAATATTTGTTGTCCTACTTTTTGTTCTTATTTTTGACTGTCATACTTTTTTTGCTTTTTTTGTTTTAATTGAGCATTTTATATCATTCCATTTTCTCTTTCTTAGCATATCAATTATGCATTATGCTTTTTTTTAGTGGTTCTCCTAGAGTCCAAAATATATATTTACAACTAATATAAATCCACTTTCAAGTAACATTATCGCAATTCATGGGTACTGCAAATATCTTATAATATTAAAATAGTCCTAATTTCTCCCATCCCTTGTATCTTTGCCATTCACTTCATCTTATCTAATAAAAGAGAAACATGCAAATTGACCGTACCTCTGCTACACCCACCAGCCACGCCCACCAGCCAATCAGGAGTGAGTAAGCAAATAAACCCAACCAAGATGGCGGCAAATACGGAGCTGGAGCGAACAGGAAGCTTGGGTTGCCCCTGGCGATGGAGGAAGCCAAGCTTCCCGCCTGACCTGGCTGGCTGTGGGCTCCATTCAAGGCTACAAAGTTTCAATTATAGAAGATAAATAAATCCCAGATACCTGCTTCAAGCCACTGTGGCCTCCGCTCGAGGAGGGTCTGGGAGCCTGGGTTTCCTGGGGCTGTGGCCAGCCGGCAAACAGCCCTCACCCCCTCACCCAGGCTGGCCAGGCACCCCCCAGCGGGGACCCTCACACCAGGGGGGCATGGCCAGCCTGCAAACCACCACAGGCCCCTTGCCCAGACCACCCAAGGGAACCCCCACCCTGATCCAGGACACACTTCAGGGCAAACCAGCCGGCCCCCACCCATGCACCATGCCTCTATATCGACACTAATAAAAGACAAACATGCAAATTGACTGTACCTTGCTACTCTTAAGCCATGTCCACCAACCAATCAGAGCGACTATATGCAAATTAACCCAACCAAGATGGCAGCCGGCAGCCACAGAGCTGGAGCAAGCAGGAGGCTTGGTTGCCCCAATGATGGAGGAAGCCAAGCTTCCCGCTTGCCGCAGCGGGCTCTGAGCTCCACTCAAAGCAACAAAGTTTCAATTATAGAAGATAAATAAACCCCAGATACCTGCTTTCAGCTGGCTGTGGCCACTGAGCTGGAACGAGCAGGAGGCTTCCCTCCCGCCCGCCCTGGCCAGCTCTGAGCTCCTCTCAAGGCTACAAAGTTTTAATTATAGAAGGTAAATAAATCCCAGAATAAAAAAAAAGAAAATGTGGCCAGCCTGAAAACAGCCATCAGCCCCTCACCCAGGCTGGCCAGGCACCCCAGTGGGGACCTCCACCCTGAAGGGGGTGTGACCAGCCTGCAAACAGCCATCAGCCCCTCACCCAGGCTGGCCAGGCACCCCAGTGGGGACCTCCACCCTGAAGGGGGTGTGACCAGCCTGCAAACAGCCATCAGCCCCTCACCCAGGCTGGCCAGGCACCCCAGTGGGGACCTCCACCCTGAAGGGGGTGTGACCAGCCTGCAAACAGCCATCAGCCCCTCACCCAGGCTGGCCAGGCACCCCTGCGGGACCCTCACCCTGATCCGGGACACCCTTCAGGGCAAATCAGGCGGCCCCCACCTGTGCACCAGGCCTCTATCTTATATAATAAAAGGGTAATATGCAAACTGACCCTAACAGCAGAACAACTGGGAATGACTGGTCACTATGACACACACTGACTACCAGGGGGCAGACGCTCAATGCAGGAGCTGCCCCCTGGTGGTCAGTGTGCTCCCACAGGGGGAGCTCTGCTCAGCCTCAAGCTAGGCTGACGGCTGCCAGTACAGCGGTGGTGGTGGGAGCCTCTCCCGCCTCCTCAGCAGCGCTAAGGATGTCCGACTGCAGCTTAGGCCTGCTCCCCGCTGGCAAGTGGACATCCTCCGAGGGTTCCCGGGCTGCCAGAGGGATGTCTGACTGCCAGCTTAGGCCCGGTCCCTCAGGGAGCGGGCCTAAGCCAGCAGGTGGACATCCTCCGAGGGGTCCCAGACTGCAAGAGGGCATAGACTGGGCTGAGGGACCCCTTCGAGTGCACAAATTTTTGTGCACCGGGCCTCTAGTATACTAATAAAGGGGTAATATGCTAATTAGACTGGGAGGCCTTCCAGAAGACCTTCCGGACGTTCTTCTGGACAAAGCCATCGTGGCGGGCCTGAGGTAGAGGCGGTTAGAGGCCAAGAGGGGAGGGCAGTTGTGTGTGATCAGGTTGGTGGGGGTCGGGGCCGTTGGGGGTAAGCAGACCAGCAGGGGTGCCTGTTGGGGGCAAGCAGGCCATCAATGGAGGTCAGTTGGAGGTGATCAGGAAAGCAGGGGGTGGCAGTTTGGAGTGAGCAGGCCAGCAAGGGGGCTGTTGGTTGTGAGCAGGCCAGTGGGGAGGGAAGGTGAAGGCGAGCAGGCCAGCAGGGGGGACAGTTGGAGGTGATAAGGCTGGCGGGGGGGGCGTTTGGGGGCAAGCAGCCTGGTGGCGGGGGGCAGTTGGGGGCGAGCAGGTCGGCAGGTAGAGTGGTTAGGGCCAATCAGGCAGGCAGGCAGGCAGGCAGGTTAGCGGTTAGGAGCCAGCAGTCCCGGATTGCGAGAGGGATGTCCGACTGCCGGTTTAGGCCCGATCCCTGTAAACTGGCAGTAGGACATCCTTCGAGGGGTCCCAGATTGGAGAGGCTGAGGAACACCCCCTCCCCTATGAACAAATTTTGTGCACCGGGCCACTAGTTTATATATAATCATACATAATTGATTACATTGTTATTATTTTGAGGAAGTTGCTATCTGTTAGATCAATAAAGAAAATAAAAGTTTTCACTTCACTTTCACTTATTCCTTTTCTAATGTTCTTCCTTTCTTTATGTAGAGCCAAGTTTCTGAACTATTTAATTTTCATCCTCTCTGTAGAACTTATTTTACCTTTTTTTTTGCAAAGCAGGTCTACTGGCAACAAATGTCCTCAATTTTGCTTGTCTGAGAGAGTCTTTAGTTCTCTATCACCACAGGATATAAAATTTTTTGTTGGTGAGTTCAGTTTTTTTTCCCTTTTTAAGTTAAATTTATTGGGGTGACATTGGTTAATATGATCATGTGGTTTTAGTTGTGGGTTTCTATGTTACAAGATCTGTATATCAGAATTCTCAACACTTTAAATATTTCACTCTACTTTCTCCTTACTTGAGTGGTTTCTGAGGAGAGGCTGAGAGAGAGAGAGAGAGAGAGAGAGAGAGAGAAAGAAACATCAATGTGAGAGAGACACATCAATTGGTTTTGTTCCGAACTGGCTTTGACTGGGGCAGGGATCAAACCTGCAACCAAGGTACATGCCCTTGACTGAGAATCAAACTAAGACCCTTCGGTCTGTGGGCTGACGCTCTAATCATCGAGGAAAACCAGCCGGGACTGCATGTAATTCTTATCTTTACTCCTCTGTAGGTAAGGTGCTTACCTCACTCTCACCCCTTGTCATTTTCAAGGTCTTTATATTTGATTTTTTAAAAGTTTGATTATGATATGCCTCAGTATAGTTTTGAGGTTGATGGTGGTTTATTTTTGTCAATTTTTCGGTTTGGTGGTCTTGGATATTCTGTTGTTTTTTATTCTTTTATTTATTTATTTTTGCTTTGCTTTTCAGGTTTGGAAATTTCTATTGTCATATTATCTGGTCACATAATCTTTTTTCCTGATCCATATCCAGTCTAGTAATGAGCCCATAAAGGCATTCTTTATTTCTGGTTGAATGTTTTTTTTTTTTGTTTGTGTGTTTTTTATCTCTAGCATTTCTTTTTATTCATTCTTAGAATTTCTATCTCTCTGGTTACATTATCCATCTGTTCTTGCATTGTTGTATATCTTTTCTATTAAAGTCCTTAGCATATAAAGCATAGTTTTTTAAAAAAAATTCCTGGTCTGATAATTCTAACATTTCTGCCATTTCTGACTCTGGCCCTGATGCTTGTTCATTCTCTTCAATCTGTGTGTTTTGCCTTTTACTATGCCTTGTAATTTTTTGTTGAAACAGGGACATAATGTACTGGGAAAAAGGAAGTGTGATAAAAATAGGCCTTGAATAATGTAGTGGTAATGTGTTGGGGAGGGGAAGCATTCAATAGTTCTCTGATTAGTTCCCAGTCTTCAGGTGAGCAAATGCCCCTGGACCAGTGTTTCTCAGATTTTAGAAGCACTGATAGTTAGAGGGGCTGGAGTTGAGTACCTGTACTTCCCCCAGGTCTTGTAGGCTGATATAATTCCAGCGGGTTTTGCTATGGTAACATGGTTTCTCCTGATGGCAGGCCTTGTTAAAAAGAACAGAACGTTCTGGTATATTTAAATATGGTTCCTTTTCCTCTTCCCCTGCTGTCAGCATGAGGGCATTTTTCTCCAGTATTCACTGTGACATCCTCGAGGTAAAACTCACAGAAGTGTGGGGGCCCTCCTGTGACTAAGATCCCCTGTAGTTTTTAATCCTAAGACTTGCCCACATCAAGCCTTCAGCAATTCGTCAATTATAGTTTAGACTTCCCTACCCGTGAACTAATTCTGGTGGTGGTTTCTGCTCCAATAAATTGTGAAAGTTGTGATTCTCTGTATCTGCCTGTCTATTTCTCCAATATGGAGTGCAGCAGTTTGCCCTGTGCCCTCACTTCTCTGGAAGATTTTAAAAGCATTGTTGATTTTTCAATTTGTTCAACTTCTTACCTGTTGTTAGGACTGAGTGATGACTTCTAAACTTCTTATATGCTGGACTGGAAACTGGAAGTTACTTATGTTTCTTGAAAGCACAGATTATATCCAATTCATCTTTTTAATCCCTTTATATAACTATCACAATGCCTCCCACATAGTTGATTCTCAATAAATGCTTTCAAATGAGTGATTATATGCGTATCTACACTTTCATAAATTTTTCTGTGATCCATTTTACTGTTGAAATCCCCCCCCTCCTTTATTTGTCTTAAACTATGATATCTCCATTGTTGCAGGCATGGACACTGAATCAACATTTGAATTATGTAACTGGAATTTGTCTCAACTTTAATCAGGGCAACTATCCCTTATCTGTGTTATGTGTAACCTAAAGGTCACCTTCTCCAAAATACCTGGTAGATAGAGAGAGTAGTTCATCTGCACTGTTGAGATGTTGCTTCTACATATCTCATGCTCCTTTTGCAGATCTCAGTGCTGCTGAGGCTACTTCTCACATCCTATATAATAAAAGCCTAATATGCTAAGTGTCCGACCAGTCATTCGACCATTCGACCAGTTACTGTGATGTTCATTGACCACCAGGGGGCAGATGCTCCAACTGGTAGGTTAGCTTGCTGGTGGGGTGCGGCCATTTGGGATTGGGCCAGACAGTCCAGACATACCCTGGAGCCCTCCCATGGTCCTTCCCTGGCCCTGATCATGCACCTGTGGGGTACCTCAGCCTAGCCTGCGCCCTCTTGCAATCTAGGACCCCTCGGGGGATGTCGGAGAGCTGGTTTGATATAGAAGAATCTAGAATTCTCAAACTATTGACTCCTTGATGCAATTATCCTTACCCTGGCTTCAGGTGAGGGATTATGTAACAAAAGCCACAATGTTTAAAAATTGCTGGATTACCTCCCCCAACCCCCATCTCCACACAACTTTTATAGTTTTAATCAACTTTACCCAGGGAATGGGGATGATTGATGGAATTTAGAACATAAAAGAAAAATTACATAAAATTGATGTGTGACTGTCCCTCTAGCTCAAATGAAAGGAGCTGAGAAGTTTAAGCCCTACCTACTTCATTTTCTAGCTTTGCTCTGTGATTTGATGGCTACTCTTTGATTCTTCACAGAACTCTTCAAAAACCTACACAACCTGCACTTTGACTCTCTACCTACCTCACCCAATCCCACCCATTAGGGTTTGAAACGTTTCCTTAGAATTAATCTTCCTTTCACAGAAGACAGCCTTTGAAATGAATAAGAAAGTCTTTGAAATGCATGAATTATAGCAGCTTCCACAGCCTGAAATAATTCAGTTAGCATGGAAGAGGGAATATGATGTGAAGTGGTGAACCTCCAGCAGAAGGGTCTAGGTGGGCTTTTCTACTTCAATTCTGGATCTCTTTTAGGCCTCCCTGCTAGTTTGAAGTATTGCTCTGTTCCTTTGTTCTTCATGATAGTCAGGTGGACAACTATTGAATCAAAGACACATATTCACACACACACCCTCCCCAAATATAAAGGTGATTTTTATTAAAGAGCAGTAGAGATCCATACTAAATAAACGTCTTTGTTTAAATAAACTGATTCTGTAGATTTCCATGCCCACAACCCCTCTATGACCATTTTGTACTTAGAGGTCAATATTGCACGAGGAATGGGTTCATTAGCATGATCTATTCAAAATAATCAGCTTATGGATTAACTGCCAATTGATGGCATGTTATTGGAATTATACGTTTCTGTAGCTTAGCCATCTCACATTCTGAGTTAAGGCGTCACCTACAATAATCTCTGGAAAAGGAAAGAAGAAAAATAAGATCTGTTTTCTTTTTATTCAAGCAAATCCCTTAGAAGTGGATTTGCTGTTTAAAATCTGCTGGAAAAGATGATTTATAAGAAACCTTTCTAATGTATATAATGTTATGATTCTAAGTAATTACAAGAATTGTTACAGCTTATTTAGACTCTTATTTAAACATGTCAATTTGATTTTATACTAAAATCATTTCAATGCACTTTATTTCTATTTTACAAATATTTTTTTGGGTGCCTATATTCATAAAATTTAATAATTCCTGCTTCCTACTGTTCTAGCAATTAATGGTCTAGCTGTCTAATTTGACTTCAGTTTGATTTTTCCTGAACAAATACTTTATTGAAACTATTCTTTACTATACTGGCAATTTTCTTATGCCTTAAAATATATAGCTACTCTTTCAGAAGACCAAACAATTGGGTGGTCTTAATGATGTAGTACTACCATAATTTAAATTCAAGAGTAATTTTAGCATCCAGATTGCCACTTCTATGTTTTTACCAGTACTGCACATGGCTTGCATAAAGAAAAGACCCCATTCTCTAGCATTGGCAACCTCACACTCTAGTGCCTGCCAAAAATGAAATTCACTGTGTCATATTGATATTCTTGGTAAATGTGTTTAAGTCCTATGCTTTACTGAAGTATTTTGGATTCCCAGGACACAGACTGCTTTTTTATGTCTTCATGACTTTCACACACTGCTCCCTTAGCCTAGATGTCACATTCCACATCTCTACTCCACTCGGCATCCCCTTCTACACCTGCAGAACTCCTTGCCTTTTAAAACTCAGCTTAGATGCCATATCCTGTGGTATAGCAGTCACCAATCTTTCGGACCTCACGGACTACCAGTGGTCTGTGGACCACCAGTAGGTGACGCTGCTTAGGAAAGCCTTTTTTGACACTACCCTCTCCTTCAAGTCTGGATTGACTGTTCATCTTGCATTCATACTTATCTAATCCAATAAAAGAGAAATATGCAAATTGACCATCCCTCCGCTACACCCCCAAGCCACGCCCACAAGCCAATCAGGAGTGAATATGCAAATTAACCCAATTAAGATGGCGGCGGCGGCCATGGAGCTGGAGCAAGCAGGAGGCTTGGGTTGCCCCGGCGATGGAGGAAGCCAAGCTTCTCGCCTGCCCTGCCTGGCCCCAAGCTCTGCTCAAGGCTACAAAGTTTCAATTATAGAAGATAAATAAATCCCAGATACCTGCTTCCAGCCTGTAGCCGTGGCCAGCCTGAAAATGGCCCTCGGTCCCTCACCCAGGCTGGCCAGACACCCCAGTGGGGACCCCCACCCTGAAGGGGGTGTGAGCAGCCTGCAAACAGCCATCAGGCCCTCACCCAGGCTGGTCAGGCACCCCAGTGGGGACCCCCATCCTGAAGGGGGTGTGGCCAGCCTGAAAACAGCCCTCAGCCCCCCACCCAGGCTGGCCACACCCCCATGGGGTTAAGGTCCCCACTGGGGAGCTTGACCAGCCTGCAAACAGCCACCAGC
>NW_005364596.1:2134461-2142031 GCF_000412655.1 Myotis brandtii
TCCTATATAATAAAAGGGTAATATGCAAATTGACCCTAACAGCAGAACAACTGGGAATGACTGGTCACTATGACACACACTGACCACCAGGTGGCAGATGCTCAATGCAGGAGATGCCCCCTAGTTGTCAGTGTGCTCCCACAGGGGGAGCTCTATTCAGCCACAAGCCAGGCTGACGGCTGCCAGTATAGCAGTGGTAGCGGGAGCCTCTCCCGCCTCCTCAGCAGCGCTAACAATGTCCATCTACAGCTTAGGCCTGCTCCCTGATGGCATGTGGACATCCCCTGTGGGCTCCCGGGCTGCCAGAGGGATGTCTGACTGCCAAGTTAGGCCCAATCCCCTGGGGAGCGGGCCTAAGCCAGCAGGTGGACATACCCCAAGGGGTCCCAGACTGGGAGAGGGCACAGGCCAGGCTGAGGGACCCCCCCCCCCCCCCCCGGACATGTGCCCCGGGCCTCTAATATATATATATTATTGTTGTCTTTGTAGTTATACAGTTTTGCAAATCTTTGTCCTAAATTGTAAGCCTATTGATCTCTGGAACTGTGTAATTAACTCTATATTGCCAGTGCATAGTAGATGGCCATTAATGTTTAATAAATTAATGGCAGCATTGCTTGTGGTTTCTTATTTGAATATTCATTATGGGTTTATTTTATTGTACTTTGATGATGTATGCAGAGTTTACTGTTGTATTAAGTTACTCGCAAATCTTATAGGAAGGACTATTTCACTTCTTAATACATTTGACCTTATTTTAGAACTATTATCATTGTTTATTAGTATTTTTGTGTGTTTGTGACATTGCAATTATTGGTCACCTATTGTATGCCAAATCTTCTAGTAGGTGCTTAGTATTTCTTTTCATTTACTGCTTATGATGATCCTTTAAGATTGGTTTTTATCATCTTCATTATATAATTTAGGAACTAGACACTGAGGGATGTTCAGTAATTTGCTCAACTTCATTTTTGCTAAGTGGCAGAGCCAGGAGTTGAATTCTAGGTCTATCTATTATTTACAGCTTATACTTTTTGTACTACATATGTTTATTTAGATGCATAATAAGCAATTTTTTAAGGTTATTGTAGGAACTTTTTAAAATTGAAATAGTATTAAAGCTCAGTTAACAACTCTTCTTTATTGCTCAATTTACCATGAATAACTATTTAATTTTAAATATTTTTGGCTTTAAACATGTACATTAAACACCAACAGAGTGAGCTTTTTCAAAGACCATATGCTATACAGATAAAGTTTCTTGGATGCTTTGAGAATTACAGCAAATTTATAATAACACTTAAACTAAAAACAGAATTATATTTGATTTCACACACACACAGAATCCATACATCTAAACCATCAAGACACAGCTTTGTATTAAAGAAAATAACCTGTGTTGTTAAAGGATCATTTTGGAATTCCCTCAAAATGTGATATTGAAGCTCTGCACAGTGTCCAGGATACAGGGTCTGGTTTGCACATTTGTGACAAATCTCTTCCCAGGGCTGCAAAACAATTTGTTTCTGTCATCAGGGGGTTAAAGAAGCAGTTTTCTTCCTGTGCTGTTGAGAGCAGTTTTTTCCCCCCTAAGAGATCAGGGAAATACATCAGAAGAGGAGGTTATTCGCATTTGCCCCAGTACTTCTAAAACCGTTGTTTGTTTTCTCTCTCTCTAGTGTAGCAGTCTTAGATTCTCCACTTACCAAAGAATTATTCACATTTGCCCCAGTACTTCTAGTGTAGCAGTCTTAGATTCTCCACTTACCAAAGAAATGGAAGAACTGCTAGGTCCTGCCACACTGCTGAATCAGTTCTTTGGTTTTCCCAAATCGATTAGATTTAAAAATATTTTTATAGATTGATTTGAGAGAGATATACAGAGAGAGACATTGATTTGTTGTTCCTTTTCATTCATACACCCATTGGTTGCTTCTTGTATGTGCCCTAACCGGAGATTGAATCCACAACCTTTGCCTAATGGGATGATGCTCTAACCAACTGAGCTACCTTGCCAAGGCCCGTATCAATCAGATTTTAACTTGATGGCATGGGGGTCTTTAATTCAAAGCTCAGATGGATTTGGTGGTCCTTCTTCAAGTCTTTGTGGATATTTGCCAATTTTGTAAAACTGCTACAGAGTTCAAAAGACTTTTTACATTCTTGGCAAAATACCAGCTCTAAAAGATGTGGGATAAGAATAGAAAGAACACTACATGGAGAATAGAAAAACCTTTGTGTAAATGTGATGGACTAGTTTGTATCATATATCTACTCGTTTTTTTCTGCTTTGTAATGATATGAATTTTTCAAGTTATATTAAACATAAAATTGATTTTTCTTAGAATGACTCATTTACTTTCATATTTTGAGGATACATTTTTTAAATGTGGAAATACTTGTGTATTAGTTTACTTTCAACATTAACATACACTGTGAGGAGACATTCAAGGAATAAAAAATAAAAATCTGCCCTAACTGGTTTGGCTCAGTGGATCGAGTGTTGGCCTACAGACTGAAGGGTCCCAGGTTCGATTCTGGTCAAGGGCATGTACCTTGGTTGCGGGCACATCCCGAGTAGGGGGTGTGCAGGAGGCAGCATATCAATGTTTCTCTCTCATTAATGTTTCTAGCTCTCTATCCCTCTCCCTTCCTCTCTGTAAAAAATCAATAAAATATATTTTAAAAAATCACTTTTTATAGATAGCATAGAAAAATGGAAATAATGGTTTTTATAATTTATTCATTAATTAGGTAACCTTTGAAGGCATCAGGGGAGAAAAGAATTCTTAAAGTTTCATGATTAAATTCATTAATAATAACTGATAAAAATAATGTTTATTGAGCATTTATTTAATACTAGAGGCCTGGTGCACGAAATTTGTGCATGGGTTAGGGTCCCTAGGCCTGGCTGGTGATCAGGGCTGATCAAGGCCTTCCGGCTTCTGGCCAGGGCCTTCCTTCCCTGGCTGCTGGCTGCCCGTTGGGGCCTCCCTTGTTCCACACCACCCCCTGGTGGTCAGTGCATATCATAGTGAGCAATAGAACTCCCGGTCTCCTGGTCAAACTCCTGTGGGGACACTTTGCATATTAGACTTTTATATATAGAGATTTATAAATAGGAACTGCCCTCATTGCTTTACATATATCAGTTTATTTAATATTCACAAGAATCTTATGAGGATTAATTAATTATTTACCTTTTACAAAAGAGGAAAACAAAGCACAGGGAAGTTGAGAAACTTTCCCAAGATCACATAGCATTTCAGTTAGCATGCTTTTGATAACAAGTAAAATAAAATGAAATAAAACAAGGATCTTTGCTGTTTTACCTAACTAGAAGTCTAGCGGTAAAGCTACTCTAGGATTGAATAATTTCATATCATCATATCATCAAAGACCCACTTTTTTTTTCTATCTTTTTACTTTGCTGTTCTTAGCATATTGTCTTGTCCTCCCAGGCCAGCTACCCTAGAGACTGTTTCCATAGTTTCAGGCATCATAGGCAGAAAACTTTGTCACTAGACAGAAAAAAGGTGGGGGAGCTCTTTTCTCAGACCTCTTTCTAAAAAAGAGGAACCCCTTCCAGATACTCCCTGGGCTGCCTTCTACTGATGTCTCATTGACCAGCACTGCATCATATACTCAGGCTTACCTAATCACCCCAAAGAAGAAAACCACCACCAGGTCGGCTTAATCCAATTTAAATTCACTCCCAGGAGAAGGAGAAAGGCATAGCCTCTCCTAGAAGTAGACCTTCAGAGGAAAGTGACCAAAATAGGATTTTTTAAACAAATAAAATGGGGCAGGAGAGTATGGCCGCTGGGGAGGTGACCAACGATGTCTGCCACCTACAGCTAATGAGTTGTGGCCTGAAATTCAAGCCCAGGGAAATCTTCTTCTTAGCCTGTGCTCTTAGCCACCTTGCTATGAAAAGTTTGATGTTAAGTTCTAACACAGTCTTCTCTAATCTTTTGTAAAATCACATGCAAGCATAGTTTTCAAATGAAGAGGAATTTGTGGTAAAGAAAATTTTCACTCCATAATTCATCATATTTATTATAGACAGATAAGCTTTAGCTTGGAAAGGACATGTGTACCTTGATGTATGTTAAGAAAAACAGGCTATAGTCATCATCTTTAATCCCGTTTACTTCTCTTGAGAAGAAGTAAATCACTACAGAATGGGGTGGGGGGATGGAGAGGGGCCTCAGGGCTCATGTAAATATCCTGAGATCTTCCATAACACCAAGTTTATTGTCTATGTTTATTCATAAGAGAATGGGAATATATAGTGAGGTAATTTAATTTGTACTACTAAGTCAATTTAGTCATTCATGTACTATTTTTTAAATTAAGTCAATAAATATTTATTTAGTACGATTAAAAGCAAAAATATAAAGCAAAAGGAACTAGGAAAAAAACAGGTGAAAAGAAATCAGAAACTAAGAGAAAAACAGGTGAACAGAAACCAGAAGCCTGGAGGAATCATAGTCTTAGTCTCAAAGATTAGATAGGAGATTCTTCTAAAGTATTGCAACATGAATTTCTTTAGTCTTTTTCAAAATATATTTTTATTGATTTCAGAGAGGAAAGGAGAGAAAGAGAGAGATAGAAACATCAATGATGAGAGAATCATTGATCGGCTGCCTCCTGCACGCCCTCTACTGGGGATCAAGCCTGCAACCTGGGCATGTGCCCTTGACTGGAATGGAACCTGGGACGGACCTTTCAGTCTGCAGGCCGACACTCTTTTCCACTGAGCCAAACCAGTGAGGGTGAATTTCTTTAGTCTTAAGGGAATATCCACTGTAGAAAAATGACACTGAACAAGATTTTTTCCCCAATTATTATGTGATTAAGCATTAACCATCTACTATATTCCTGACATTATTCATTATTGGTTTTGTTGATATAAATAATACATTTTTTCTTTAAAGAGCTTATTGCCTAATGAGGGAGAAATAAACATGTAATTTCAACAACATAAAAGCTGTATAATGGAATTTATTTGAAACCTAAGAATTAATGACACTGGTCAGGAAAGGCTTCACAAAGGAGTGTAATGTTTGAGTTGAGACTTAAAGCTTAAGAATAAATTTTCCAGCAGTTGTAGCCAGTACCCAACTGGCTGAGACCAAATCTAGACTGGAAGCACTGGGCTGTCCCATGGTGTCCATGAGAGAAGTTCCAGAGGAAGAGGTCACGTTACTGGTTTATTTCCACTGGGCCAAGAAATAATGTAAACAAGCTGTGACACAGGAGGTGAAATGGTGGGTGTGGGCTGAAGAATTTGTAAAGCAAGGAATCAAACAACCATAGATAGAGGACTAAATATAAAAGGGAAGCCAGAAAGATATATGGGCACTTCAAATTCAGAGCAGCTAAGGACAACTGAAGAGTGATTGCTGGATAGAGTCAGTCCAGGAAACATTTTCTGATCTTCACACTTGTCACAAAGCTGCCAATTCCTACTGGATGCAGAGAAGTGGAAGGGATGACATTCCACACAGAGTGAACAGTAGTTGCAAAAACATAGCATAGTACATTGAGGAAACACAATTTATGACTGAATACAGACCCCACATGTAGGTGTACAAGCACAGGTTAGAAAAAAATGGAATAGTGGCCAAGGAAAGATTCTGTAGGGTCTAGTAGGCCACATGGAATTTTTAACTGATTCTATAGATGAGGAATCCTTGGAAGATAAATGTTATCAGCTTTGAATTTTAGAAAGCTCACTCTGGAACTGGTTTAGAGGTAAATTCAGGGAGAGGGGATTGGAATCACAGAGACTCAGGTAGGATGCTACTGATATAGTATGAATAAGGGCAGGTGAAAGACTAAACTAAGACAGTGGAAGTAACATGGAAAGGGGGAAGAGAAATATGTATTGTCTAGACTCCATAGGTGTCTGAGGTGACACAGAAGTAAGGGTCCAGGATAAATCTCCAAGTTCTTGGTAGTCAGTGGTATTACCACTCTTGATTGAAATTAGAGGATGAAAAGGTACAGGATAAACTGGGGGAGTATGGGTTTGGGACAAGTTAGGGAGAGGAGTGAAGGAATCCGAAAAACTCAGTTTTGTACAACTTACATTTGAGTTTTGGAGAATTTTCCCATGTGAAATTAGTAACATTGACTTGGACTTCATGAATGGAATGTGAATTAAAGCTATGGATTTGGGAGGTCTTTCACCGAGACTGCAGAACATAAGCACTTCAGAGAGTGAGGTTTGCTGATGGGTACCAGCTGAATATCAATCTCAGGTTGATACTCGCTGATTTGGTATCTTTTTTGGAGCATCTTGTTACCTCCAGTCTTGTGATTCAAGAGTGCTAGAAGGCATGGGCACTAGTTAATAGAAAAGGAAACAATAAGATAAAAAATTATCTTAAAAACGATCTTAACGAAGGATAGTAGGACGGAGAACTGTAACAGAAAGGTCCAATGTTGAATGATGCTAATGGTTTTTGGTCCACAGAAAATAAGTAGCAAATGGCACCATAGGTTGGCAAGAATAGAGAAGGGGGAAAATGCCAATCTCTCTCTCTCTCTCTCTCCTTTAACTTTATTATTATTATTATTTAAAAATGTTTCAATTACAGTTTACACTCAGTATTATTTTGTATTAGTTTCAGGTGTATAGCATAGTGATTAGATAATCATTTAATTTACAAATGCCTATATATATATTTAAAATATATATATATTTTATTGATTTTTTACAGAGAGGAAGGGAGAGGGATAGAGAGTCAGAAACATCAATGAGAGAGAAACATTGATCAGCTGCCTCCTGCACACTCCCGTCTGGGGATGTGCACGCAACCAAGGTACATGCCCTTGACCCGAATCGAACCTGGGACCCTTGAGTCCGCAGGCTGATGCTCTCTCCACTGAGCCAAACCAGTTAGGATATGCCTATATTTTAAGTACCCACCTGGCACTGCACATAGTTATCACCGTGTTATTGACTATATTCCCTGTACTGCACTTTACATCCCTGTGATGGTTTTGTGACTACCAATTTGTGTGCTCCTGCAGCAGGGCTTGCAGTGCCCTATCCTTTGTGATGAGGGGGGTTGGGGGGCGGGTGGGTACTGAGCATGCTCAGTAGCACAAGCTCATCACTAAATGGTAGAGTAAGGGGTTTCCTCTAATGTGTACCTCAAAGGAGGCCATGTAGTGTGGCTGGAAGGACAAGAAATACAGAAGACATGGATATAATGCTGATCTCTGACTCTTCTGGTGATCAATAGCTGCTACTGTCTTCCACCCTGAATGATCATAAATCCATGTAAAACTTTTAAAAAAAAGCTCTTCCCAGCAATTATTTGTCCTCTGAATCTATAGCACATACTCAGTCTCTCTGTATCTTCTCATGTTATTCAAGGTATGTCTATATCAGAAATAATTATTTGAAATATTTAATACTTATATGTATACTAGAGGGGGGGGAGGGGGTCCCCCAGCCCGGCCTGTGCCCTCTTGCAGTCTGGGACCCCTCGGGAGATAACGACCTGCTGGCTTAGGCCTGCTCCTGGGTGGCAGAGGGCAGGCCCAATCCCTA
>NW_005364596.1:2142941-2197837 GCF_000412655.1 Myotis brandtii
CTGCCGGCTGCCATCTTGGCTGACAGTTAATTTGCATAAGGATATGCTGATTAGCCAATGGGAAGGGTAGCGGTCGTACGCTAATTACCATGTTTCTCTTTTATTAGTGTAGATACTTAAGTGTTTCTATAATTTATGCATATGTGTGTTTTGAGGATTAGAATGTGCATAGAATTAACTATGTCCTAAACACAGTATTTCATTTCTCTGTCCACAGACAGAATGTAAGATAAAGATTTTATGAAAACTGGCCAAGGACATAAATAGGTTTTGTAGAAAACTTATGCTGATACATTTCAGATTTTATTTTAAAAACAAAAGACTGGGAATAGTTAATCACATGGGATTGAAAGTTTAATGGAATTTAAGAAAAAATGTTATACATTGTTTCCATCCTCTGCTCAATTAGGCTGTGTATCCATGAAACAACACACAGCCAGAAAAAGAACAAAGGGCTTGGACTTATTTTTAAGCATGTCTTTTTTAAAGAAAAGTCATTAGTAGTCTTGTTGATGGCCCTCTTTCATGTGAAATTTGTCAGTTTCTGGTATTTGTTGGTTTGACTGTAGAGTTGTCAGCATTATTCCCTAAATAAGGGCTTGTATCTCTCTTGTTTTCTCCGTTTATGTTAGGTGAAGTCCTGTGATGAAAGGGGAGGGATACCTGACTCTCAACACTTCTGTTTTCCTCTGATCTTTTCTTCTCCCCACACGCAACATTTCCATTTTTCAATTGTCAATGGTGAAAAAGTTTTATCATCTGACTGAATGGCAAATGACTAATTTTCGTTTCTCATTAGAAATAAATGAAAAATTTATAATAACTCAAGGGAACTATAAAACATGTTACTCATTTCTGAATTGTTATTTTGAGGTCTAAATTTTAAAATCTCTAGTCTTCTTTGAGAATAAAATAGTGGACGAATCTGTAGATACAGACTTTATGGAAAATAACTCTTGAAGACCTTCTGAGGTACATTTAGAAATCTAGAAAGGCATCTTTCCTTGGGAATTTCATGTAGGCAGGGGAGAAAAGTGTTTTGGCATCTGCCATAAGAGATAATGTGTATATTTTAATATTATTTACTGTGTCAATACTTTGTAGTATTTTCCTTATTAGAACTTAAGTGGCCCATCTTTTATCCAGGTTGGCTCCTGAGCCCTTTGTCAGAATTCTGGTAGTCTTGATAGCATCCTTGCTACCCAGTATGACAAAATGCCTGAGTTCTTGTTCATTTCCTACCTCAGCTATGAATCTACACATTTCTCCAAGTAATTCTGGTCTCTTTCAGTGCAAAATGGTATTCCAATACCACAGTTCTGGTTTTTTGAAGAATAGTTACTTGGAAATTTGTTTTCTAATTTAAGAGAAAGTAGATATGTAGTTCTGTATGCAGATAAAATATTGGTACTCTATAGGCACAATCACACAACTTTGTGTGTCATCCTGAAAGATAAGTGGGAAATTAATTTTTATTTTAATGATGGAACAATTGACTAGCATAGACATTGAGTGCTATTATACGGTGAGACAGAAAACAAAAGTATTTGGTAATGCTGCCAAAAGGAACATAGATTTCAAAGTCCCACTGAATTTGTTTAGGTTAACATTTTAGTATGCAGATTGGATTGTGAAACCATAATTTAAAAAGTATAATTGGGTGCTAAGAAAAAGAATGAACTTTATATGAAAACAAATATTTAGATCCTGGGCTCTTATTTGTTTTGCATAGTAAAGTATGAATCCAGTTGAAGTTCATGGAATTAGATCTCTTTGTAGCACCATCTGGGGACAAGGTGGGTGTTTCAGAATAGCAGTATACTTACTAGTATATGGCTCCTAATTAAATTTCTGTGTTAAGGAATCTTGAATGGTAGTGCTGTTACCAAACCAATGAGATGAGTTCAGTATTTACATGACTTGTAAGAATTTACTTAAATATATAGCAAAAATAGTAGGTTTAAACCCAAACATAATGATAGTTATAGCAAATGTAAATAGTCTAAGCACCCTCATTTAAAAGGCAGATGTGGTCATATTGGATAAACAGCAAGACTCAACCATATATATGTTCAGAAATTCACTGTAAATATAAAGAAAGCTGGAGTGGCTATAGTGATATCAGGTAAAGTAGATTTTTAAATAACTAGGGATATACAGGGATATTTCAAAATGATAAAGGGGTCAATTCATCAAAAGGACATAATGATCCTAAAAGTATATGCAACTAGTAACAGAACTTCTAAATATATGAAGCAAAAATTGACAGAACTACAAAGAGTAAATAGAAAAATTCTACAATTTAAAGAATTCAGTACTCCTTTCTCAGAAATTGATAGAATAAGTAAGGAAATAGAAAACCTGAAAAATATATCAACCAATTTGTTTTTATTGATATGTCTAGAGCAGCGGTTCTCAACCTGTGGGTCGTGACCCCTTTGGCGGTCAAACGACCCTTTCACAGGGTCGCCTAAGACCATCCTGCATATCAGATATTTACATTATGATTCATAACAGTAGCAACGTTACAGTTATGAAGTAGCAACGAAAATAATTTTATGGTTGGGTCACAACATGAGGAACTGTATTTAAAGGGCCAGAAGGTTGAGAACCACTGGAGAGCATTCCATCCCACAGCAGAACATTCTCCAGTGTACATCAGCTAGTTTATATCCTGAGACATTAAATAAGGTTCGATAAATTTAAGAGGATTGAAACCATACAGAATATAGTCTTTGACCATAATGGAATTAAATAAGAAATAAATTTAAGAGACGATATCTTAAAATTAGACAACACACTACTAAGTCAAGCAACGGTTGAGGCAAAAATCACAGAGTAATTAAATACATGTTTATCTACCTGTGTAAATGATTACACATTTATAATTTTATATATCACATTTTACAAATAATACACATATACATGCACTTACAGTTGAAAGTTTCATATATGTTTGAGTTTATTTAAATGAATGGAATTAGAATAGTTGAATGTAACTGCTTGATTTCTATGGGGCAAACAGGATAAGCGTGCTGTGGCTTGATATGATGGGAAGTGCTCCTCATAAGGAATTTAATTCCCAATGGGAACACAATATTACAAAAATATAAGTGCAGTGCATTTCATGTTACTCTTTAAGCTTTTTACAAAGATAATAGCCTGGATAATGGGTAATTTATTTATAGAAAGAAGCTCACTGAACTCTTCTTGGTTGTGAGTTTTCTCAGGGGACCAGGAAGAACATTTCAGCAGTAGCTCAATCAGTTCAGGGTGTGTGAAGGGGAAACCTAAGAGAAGCATTGAAAGGGTCTCAGCTCTGTGAGAGAGACAGCCAGATGTCAGCCTGAAGGGTAGCCTTTTCCTGCTTTCCATGCTGGATAGAGAATGTCATGAAAGGGATAATACACATATGGAGTGAATTACCGGGAAAGGCAATGGAGGAGAGCACAGAAGAGTTCAAGAGACACCTAGACTTGTTTCTGGAGAAAGGGAATTGATGACTATTATGGGAAAGCAGGAGGTTTGTGTTAGCCTGTATGGGTATTTTTTCTTTTGCACACTTTTTAAAATTTTGATTTACTATTACATTTTACATATTTTTAAATCTTTATTTTAAGGAATCTTCTCCCCAAATCACACTATTCTTTTACAAACAATTTCTTTTTAACTTTATATTCCACGAGACCATATAAGCTTAGGCTTGGGGCATCAAGAAGTATTTCCTGTAGTTTATTTAGCAAACTTTGCTGCTACTGACTGCAACTTTTATTCACTAACCTAACCTTTCTCTTACCTGTAATCATTGAGAGTTCAGCTTTACCTGTTCATTCCTACTACAGTCACCATCATGGCTAAAACACATGGTGTTTGACAAATTATGTTGAATATTTATGGTTCTCCCTAACTCTCTCCCAATCCTACTTTCAAGTAGTTTTAAATTTTTAAATTGGGGGCAATTCTGTGACATAAACAATATGCTCTCATCACATTTTAAATGGGAAGTTTTGAGTTGTCTCCTAGTTGTCTTATAGTCCACGTCTATCTGCATTTAAGCCCCTCTGAAGTAGCCACTTTTTAATTTCCCTGCAATTCTCATTCTAAAATTCTGAGGCTAGAGATAGGTACTAATAAACTTGTACTAAATTGTCAGAGAAAACCAACGTAAGTGTGAGTGAGGTAATCTTTTCATGGCTATCACTGTGTGGTCTTCTACCTTCGGTTCTAAAGTCTGATTACTAGTATAAGGCAACTGGAATTGGGAGTTGTTCGCTGTTTCTGGGACTGCAGTGAAATGCAATGTCCTTCTCTAGGATTAAGTCTTGAACTCTGCACCCTACAAAGCCAATCTTTCTAAGGTTATTCAAATGGAAATACTTGGTTAGCAATAATTAGTAGAGGTTAACATTATTCTCTGCAAAAGATAAACATAGTGTTAAAAATGTTAAAGAGATTTTTTACAACTATTTTTATTCTTTAGGATTGGAAATGCTATAGAGGAAATATGTATATATGTATATATATGTATGGTGAAAAATTTTAAGAATAGGAACAAGATTAACAAATAGAAAATAACAATTTCCCTTATTTTGATTGCCCAAAGAACTGCTATTACTTTGTGAGTCCATGTTTCCAGTTCTTTATGTTTTTCAGAAATGGGCTCTTATTATGTGTAGTTTTTGTAATTGGCTTTAGTTTCATTTAACAATATTTTAAATGAATATCATTCATTGGCATTCTGTTTTGTAATTTTTAATGAATGCTAATGTTCTTTGAAAATTTACTGAATTGATGCCTCATTGTTGAATATTTAGTGGCTTATCCTTTGTTATGACTGCATGTTTTACTGTGACATAGCCTGTAGACAAATCCTTGAGTACATCAATAACTGTATCCTTAGGTTAGATTATTAAAAATAATGTGACAAAGACTATGCACATGTTGCTAAACTGCCATTCAGAAAAATTGCACCAATTTCTATTCCCACTAGCAATGTATGAAAGGACCCAGTTTCCTGTGAATTTATGTTATTTTTAATTTTCTAATCTGATGAGAAAACAGCATCTCTGTTGTTTTCATTTGATCAAAGGATATTATCTAAATACTAGAGACCTGGTGCACAAATTTGTGCATGGAGGGGTCTGGCCAGCCCGCCCTGATCAGGGCCGATTGGGCTGGGCTGGCTGGGGAAGGGGAGGGGGCGGGCTGCGGGAGGTTGGCCGGATGACCCCACCCTTGATCTGGGTTGGAGGGGCCAATGAGGCAGGGGCGGGGACCACTGGTGGGAGGGGCCTGAAGAAGACCCACTGAGCTGGAGCTGAGCACGGGCCCCAGGCTTCCCAGGGAGGGCGGCCTCAGCAAGGAAACAGAAACCATCAGAAGGCTCTGCAAACAGGCACTGAGCTTCCTTTGGCCAGGCGGACTCAGAGCTGGTGTCTCTGTGTGTACATTAGACACAGCCCAGCACTCGCCTTTGTCTGTTGGTCAAATTCATTGCATCGAAAAACTTGTTCCCCTTCTTCTCTTGGGGCCCTTACAACAAATACAGGCCAATTGGAAGACACGGGTCCCAGTGGCAGAGCCAGGCCCCACGATCACCCAGAATTTAGGCCTAAGACAACTGAGTAGCAATCTCAGAACAGAACACACTGTTTTAGAGTCTTAATTCTCCCCTAAAATGTGCTCAGCTGCTCCTTTTTAGGCAGGATAGACTGAACTAAGGAACCAAAGACTGAGTTTCCTTTGAGGTGGGATCCACAGGGAGGCAGCTGCCTTCCCCCCAAGCTCAGTGTTCTGCCAGTGTTGTTGACAATCATCTTGGTGCCCAGCTGATTGATTTCGTCCCACAGAGCCTTCATCTCAAGTTGTACGCTCACACTGGCCATCTTCGCATTATTCTTTATCAGTGCCTTGGCAGCAGCCACACAACTGGCCCCGGGACCCTCGGGCTCGGCAGCAGTGCTGGTGGCGGCCCCTGTGGCACCTGTGGTCTGCAAATCATAGTGACCCGTCTTTCTGGTTGTTCCATTGTAATGGTCGCTGGGCTTTTATTATGTAGACTAGAGGCCCGATGCACAAAAATTTGTGCACTCGGGGGGGTCCCTCAGCCCGGTCTATGCCCTCTCGCAGTCTGGGTCCCCTCGGGGGATGTCCACCTGCTGGCTTAGGCCTGCTCCCCGGGGGATTGGGCCTAAGCTGGCAGTCAGACATCCCTCTGGCAGCCTGGGAGCCCTCAGGGGATGTCCACTTGCCAGCGGGGAGCAGGCCTAAGCTGCAGTCGGACATCCTTAGTGCTGCTGAGGAGGCAGGAGAGGCTCCTGCCACCACCGCTGTGCTGGCAGCCGTCAGCCTAGCTTGAGGCTGAGCAGAGCTCCCCCTGTGGGAGCGCACTGACCACCAGCGGGCAGCTCCTGCATTGAGCATCTGCTCCTGGTGGTCAGTGTGTGTCATAGTGACCAGTCATTCCCAGTTGTTCTGCTGTTAGGGTCAATTTGCATATTACCCTTTTATTATTATATATAGAGGCCTGGTGCATGGGTGGGGGTCAGCTGGTTTGCCCTGAAGGGTGTCCTGGTTCAGGGTGGGGGTCCCGCTGAGGTGGTTGGCCAGCCTGGGTGAGGGGCTGATGGTCGTTTTCAGGCTGGCCTGCCCCCCATTGACCCAAGCTCCCAGCCTCTCCTTTTTTTCTTTTTTCTGGGATTTATTTATCTTCTATAATTGAAACTTTGTAGCCTTGAGCTTCCTCCATCACCAGGGGCAACCCAAGCCTCCTGATCGCTCCATCTCCATGGCTGCCACCATCTTAGTTGGGTTAATTTGCATACTTGCTCCTGATTGGCTGGTGGGCATGGCTTGAGCGTAGCAGAAGGATGGTTAATTTGCATGTTTCTCTTTATTATATAGGATTAGTAGGTCAAATCTTTTTTAAAACATATCCATTGGCCTTTTTATTTTATTTTTTGTAAATTAGCTTTTCATGTTTTTCATTAAATTAGGAGTCAGCTACTATTCTTAGTATTATGTATAGGAAGGTGAACAAGATAGATGTTTCTGTAAAGAGAAGTATGTTCTCAGAATCTTTAGCTATTGAAACATGTCCCTACTTCTAGGAAGAAGCCCTTACTGATGTCAGAACCAAGTGCCATGAAACATGGGGATAAATTAGACATGAAGAACGATGGACCTGTGGGCTCCATTATTAGGGCACAGGGGTTAATGTCTCATTATTTTATGTTCCTTATGCCCCCCAAAAGTACTTCAGACATTTTAGCAGTCTTTTTAAAGAAATGTGTTTAAATTGAGTGAAGGGTGATATGTAAGAAATTATCTGAAACTCAGGCAGGCGGATTTTATAGATGAGATTGGGAGTTCAAATCTGAGGTTAGAGTTAATGTATAGTCATCATCGTCTAATGGATTATATTTAGTAAAGAAATATGCATGGCCCTGCCAGCATGGCTCAGTTGTTGAGCATCGACCAATGAACCAGGAGGTTATGGTTCGATTCCTGGTCAAGGCACATGCCTGGGTTTTGGGCTCAATCCCCAGTTGGGGGCTTGCAGGAGGCAGCCAATAAATGATTCTCTCTCATCATTGATGTTTCTATCTCTTTCTCCCTCCCCCTTCCTCTCTGAAGTCAATAAAATATCATATATAGATATAGATATAGATGGATAGAAATATATATATTTTAAAAAGAAATATGCATGAAAGACAAAATTTGAGTCTAAATAGTGGTAGGTGTTAAAAGTGCTGTGGTAGGATTGGAAAGAAGAGGAGTTATAATTGTGTGTAGTACAGGATTTTGATAATGTGAATAATAGATTTAAAGTTGACTGAGGACACTTTAAAACAATATTGGAAAATGAGGAAAGCTGCATATAATTTAACTCTAATTAAACTATATAAAATTTGTTGTATGTAGTCTTTGCCTTCATTGATTTGATTTTACAAGCTGCATTTCCCCCCAAAATGATTCCTTTATTACCTTGCATGTTTATTTTATACTGTCTTAACTTCTTGAGTTTCTTTTTATCACCATTTATTTATGGTGTTACATGTACATATGCCATTAGTAATATAGCCCAAGCATCACTTTTGCTCCCTTCCTCCTTCTTCACTGTCACATCACTACCTCCTTTAAAGTAGTTTATGTTATAACCATTTACAGATAAGAAGGAGACTGAGTTTTCACATGTTGAGTAACCTATCCAAGCTCACGAAATTGGTAAGTGCAGAAGCCAGAAATGAATCAAAACAGTCTGATTTCAAAATTATTCTTTGAATCACTATTCAATATGTCCTCTACATTATTTCATTTGACTTTCTAATGTCTCAAATTTTGCAGTTCCCAGTGATAATATAAATCTCCTGTACTTGAGTAGGTTGGCAGGTCAGGGTCATTTTGTTCTTTATCTTCTTGATGAATTATATTTCTTGTAATCAGGTGAATTATCATCTGACACTAACAGTGAAGTTGTTTAAATTAATAAAGAAAACTAATCTAAATAAAGAAAATTGATGAAGACTTTAATGATGTAAGATCAAAGTTTTATTGTGTTTTCTGAGAATAAAAAAGTTTATCGCTCAGAATGAAAATGATTTATATTATCAAAGATATTTGAATTGTACTTAAAACAAATTGCATCTATCACATGGGACAGGTAGCTTTATCGTCTTATCAAAAGCCTTAGATCTGCATGGATTATGGGGCTTTTTACTTAAAGCAAGTGCTGGTATCATCAGCACAATCATCTGCTTGTCCAGAGGTGTGCATTCTCAGTCCCTGGCCTCCCTGTGTTTTGGAACAGCTCTGCTAAACCAACACATTCCTGCATCAGATTACCCAGGGTCTTCCTCTGGATCCTAGATGCTTATCTGCAAGACAGCTTTGGTCTTGAAACTGGGTATCAGCTTACCCAATTTAGCACTTCTGTGTCTGCTTAAAAAAAAGTAGCACACTAAAGATCAAGAAAATTTTTAGGAAGTATATTGATGAAGGATCACAAAAGTGCCCTCTAGAGCAACAAGAGGCCTTCATGTATGTGCATTCACTATATATAGTGATAGAAAGTTTACTGAAGCAGAAGCCTTCACAAAATTGATATACCACCTGTCCCATTACTTTAAATGATTATTTACATCTTAAATAATGCTCTCATTACTTCAGTCAATGCTCCCATTACTTCAAATGATTATTTACATCTTAAAAAGTGGCATTTGTTGTTTACCTAAGATAATACAATTTCAGTGACCGTGGTTCACCTGTCTGCAACTCTCCCATAATAAGGTAGGAGAAATCGCTGTTTGTTAGGAGCTCTGCAACCGAGTGCCAAGAAGGTGAACTTGTAAAAATTTCTATTAGGTTAACCAGTTGGCCAGTGGGATTTTAAATCTACGGAAGTTTAAATAATAACAGCAAATGATATATAATAATAAAGCATGTCTCTTAATAGTTTACTGTAGAAGAAAAGTTTTATTTTTTGCTGAGAAAAAGATGATAATAGGGCAAAGTTTATTGACTTGCAATACACTATTTGCTATGCATGAGAAAAACAAGCATTAAATGTCACCAACCCAATTGTTTTCTATCGCTGTCTAATCCTTCATTCCAATTCCAAACACTTTCACTCCATTTCATTTCCCTAAACCTCCACTCAGTTCATGAATTCATCTTCAAACTGTGCACAAATCTTAATCTTGGTGTATGCCAAGACCAAATTTCTACTTTTGGTAAATAGTTTCTATTGCTACCTTTGTGTGATTCATTCTGTAAATGTGGGCATGCCCATCAAGAGTTACAAGGGGTTATGTGACAGCTTGATTTCTTTTTTATTTTTTTGATAAAAACCTCTAATAAGTAAGGAGGTTGCTTTATGAAGTCCAGCTGGGCCTTGTTTTTACAAATACCTTGGTCTTCCACCCCATCATGATTCACTGTGCTGTTGTCTTATCCAGAATAATGCTTTCAAACACTTCTCAGAAGGGCAGCTGATTTTCAGTCTGGGATGGTTTGGTTTAGGATCTTCCAAGCTTTCCCAAGAAAAGCATGGACTGCTCACACATTGTCTCTGTGTGACCTCGTGGTAGGAAGCCTTTGGGCCCAGACACATTGGCTGTACGTGTGCTGCACAGAGTGTGCACTGGAGAAGGTGAGTCAAGGAGAACCCTCAATCTCTATCCTTTCCAAGCATTGATTTTGTATTGTTATGCCCTCGTCCAATGAAAAATAGTGAGGTGAGTTGCCTTTGTTCTCCAAAGCATGTCTGAGCACCAAATTGTCACTATTGCTAGGTTAAAAAACCCAACCACCAGCACATGATTAGAAAATATGTATTATTTACTTTGTTCTAAGGGAAGCTGAGTCCTTAGAAATTGCCGTTGATGTTCTGATACATGTAAAATGGAATAGGGTCTCCATGCACACTAGAATTACAATCCTTTGTTAGTTAATATCAATATAATGATAGCATGTCTCTTCACTATCATGAAGAATTAAGATTTGAGGAATATTAGAAATTTTAATTTATCACTTTGAATATTTGAGTAACCTACTTTGTTACACGGACTTGAAATTTCCAACAATATTCAAGCTGAAAAGTTTTCTTTGGGATAATGTTTTGCCACATTAACAATATATGGGAGTAGAATAAAGTGATTGGTAGTCTTTTGAAAACCTGAAGAAAATAGATAAGAAAAAAATGTGGGTTGATGACTCACATGCATGATTAGTATACACTTAAACTGATTTATTTTTGTCTAATCTTTAGGAAGCTTGTTTTACCTTCTGACATTTTTGAAAAAACAGTTTTTAAATGTAATCTTTGTAATTCATCAGATGACTTAAAGAAGGCTTATTTTGACTTTTAAGGGAGGATTTGGAAACTAATCAACGATCCACATTTCCACTGATAAATGTCTGAAATCCTAAAGTTTTCAGACATGTGGCATGAAATGTATTGCCAAAATGGAGTATCTTAATGCTGTGAATGATTTGATGAAGTTGACAGTTAGCTACCAAACATAAGAACCTCATGTCAGATACTGGGCATGAATCAAGTTAAGTCCAAAGGAAAGTTGTGACAAATAAAAGAGTAGAAGATTCCTAAGTTAGTTAACATAAAACCACACATTACTTTTGAGGAATAATTTTTAAATCTTTTTTTTAAAAAAAAGAAGAAAGAAAAAAGTAATCATGATACAAAATGAACTTGAATGTTCAGGAGGATTATGGTGATGTATTTAATAGTCCTCTTCTGATGGAGTTTGGTGTCTGTGCCAAGGAAACGTAATGGAAATAAGGAAAATTAAATTCAAGAGTTTGCCTTGTGAAACCTCAGTTCTTCTGGCAGGATCTGAATAAGGACTTGTTTGACTAGTCAGCCCTAAATATTATCTCTTATCCAACATGTGCCTGTGGTTTGGATGGATTTCCTTTGTATTTTTATGCAACTATCAATGGAGAATGGGAGAGCTCACTGTCCCCAACTGGAAAGATACTTTACAGTATATAGAAAGGGTTCAGAGCTCTGAAGACAAACTTTAGCCATCATTCATTCACTTATTCATTATATCTTTTATTTATAGTTTCATTTATTCAACCAACATTTATTGAAGCACTTTCAGACACTGTGCTGGATTTGACTAGATACATACTATAAAAAATAGGACCAAGCCCTGTTGACATAGCTCAGTTGTTGAGCGTTGACCTATGAACCTGAAGGTCTTGGTTTGATTCCCAGTCAGGTCACAAGCCTGGGTTGGGGGCTGGGTTCCCAGGAGGGGGCATGCAGGAGGCAGGTGATCAATGATTCTCTCTCATTATTGATATTTCTATCTCTCTCTCCCTCTCCCTTCCTCTCTGAAATCAATTACAAAAAATAGGGCCTTTAAAATGATGATTTCTTTGACTTGTGGGTATTTTACAACTAAAATTTCTTAAGTAGTTAATATCAGCTTTTGTAGTGAGAAATACTGAAAGAAATCAATAAAAGTTGCTATGAATTTAGAAAAGTCTTTCGATGAAAATTTTGAAATAACCCAAATGTTATCATCTAGATGATATTAATAATACAAAAACACGCTATTGGAAATTTTGATTCCAATATGCTTTGCCTCAGATTATTTTACACGATTGTCATTAGTTCTGGAAATTTTTTTTAGAACACAGTCCTTCGAACACAGGATTTTATTTTCAAACCTACTTTTCGGCTCTGTGTATTTTTTAAGAGAAAGGGTTAAATTAGTTGAGATGTCAAAGGGTTTTTGGTTCTAATCCACAAAAGGGTTGGGAACTCTATCTTAATAGGGGGCATGGAGATGTAATTTTTAGGGTTTTTTTTAAGTATTATTAAAGTCATGTCTCACAGTTTCCTTTTAATTTATCATTCAAACTCTACATGTGTTTGGAAGATCACATAAGTCTAAGATTTCTTGTTTTTTTTTTCAGGCCCAGAGTGGGAAATTTGGCCAGTGTAACTTTCCCCAGTGAGGATAAAAAAAGTGACTAATTTTACATTAATTTGTAAAGTGGTTGTCAGTGTTAACATTTTTTTTCCTAACAACATTTTACTTAACCTTCAACCCTCTGAACCTCCTATGAACATAAGGTATTGTCATCTCCATTCGGTAGATGAGAATCTGGGGCTCACACAGCTGGGCTGAGACTCAAGCTGGAGCTTCTCATGCCAAGTTATGTGATCTTTTTCATTACAATGTAGGTGCCTCCAAGAAATGGTGGGAGTTAATAAAAGTGCTGTGCATATAGGAGGCACCAGAGTAGTCTTATGAACATTGTTCTTTACCTATACAGTTATTTACACTTCTTTTAATTGACAGCAAGGGGAACACGTTTTAGCAGCTTTGTCTTATCCATCATTTAGCACAAGTACCTTAAAATTGAAGGCAGCTTCTGAAAGAAAAAGAGGGTAAGGGAATGAATCTTGAGCGTTGCCCCAAAGGAAATCTGTTCTTTTCTGAAAGCAATATTTATTCCACTGTGTGTGTGGTGTATGATGTGGAATGTGTGTGTGTGTGTGTGTGTGTGTGTGCATGCGTGTGTGTATGTGTGCGTTTTAGCTTTTCAGGTGTGTGCCTCAGTCTCAGGCCTCACTGCGGACCAGTGGTAGTGGCCCTTGTCTAGGGTCACTTTCCCTGGGTCACAAGTAGCTTTCTGTATTGCATTAGAAGGCTATAAATTTTTCGTGATCCCAAGCTGAGTTTAAGCCAGTCACCTCAAGGTGAAAAGCTCAGTATCACATTACTATTTCCCTGGGCTGCCATCCATTGCCCCTGACCAACATGTCATAAATGTTTTAAGAGTCTGCAGCTCTTTTAGCTCTGGGCTTGGTTCTAATCTGAGTTACACAGCACGGGCTCACATCTCAATGAATCTTGTAAAACTTGCTTCTGCTCTTGTGTGTTCAGGCAGAGCAGCCAGACTCTTCAAAATAAGTGGTGAAGTGTCCTGGCCTATTTCAGATGAAAATGGATTTCCTCTGAGTCTGGTGTTAAGGACAACAGCATTGCACAGGACTTTTTTTTCACCCAAAGAGTTATTAGTCAAACATATGAGCCAATATGCAGGAAAGGGAAGAAGAAATGTCCTGGAAATGCCTTGGCTGACTTTTAAAAAAGCTCTCAGGGAGTGATAGATGGTCTTGAGCACTCTATTATGGATTCTGTGTTAAGTGTTATGGATATGTATAAAAGCACAGGACCGACACACATACACAATGCAAAGACAATTTGTACTAATATAACTTTTTTTAATTTTGTTTTTTGTTTGTTTTTTAGTTGATTTCAGAGAGAAAGGGAGAGGGAGAAAGAGATAGAACCATCAATGATGAGAATTATCGATTGGCTGCCTTCTGCATGCCCCCTACTGGGGATCAAGCCCCCAACCAGTGCATGTGCCCTGACCCAGAATCGAACCATGACCTCCTGGTTCATGGGTTGAGGCTTCACCGCTGAACCACATAATCCAGGCTAATATAACTTTTTAAGCAAGAATATGGGACACCTCAGAAAGAACTGAGAATTAAACTGTATAGATAATCGCTGTAGGGTTTTGAGGGTAGAGGGAGTACTTTGCACTGAGGAAGGCTTCATAGTAAAATGAGCTTGAGATGCATCTTACAGAGTGATGGGATTCGGAGGAACAAAAAGAAGAGAGAGGGTTTCATGAGCAAATAACAGAGGGGAGGAAGTGAAAGCCTTTTAAAGGAGAGGAAAATGCATATCGTTTTGAAACGGGATTACAGGAAGGAGAATTAAAGCAAACAAAGTATAAATTAAGGCTTTGGGCCAGTTTATAGAAGTCCTTCAATGCCTGGCTGAGGACTCAACTTTATCCTGAAGCATTCCAAAACTGTTTCTACCAGCTTCCTAGTAACTATTTCTATGATTTTGTCTTCTAGTGGGTGTTGCCACTTTTGTATTTTGTCCTTCACAGTGTGTGTGGGAAGAACAGGACCCAGAAAATTTAGATTCCATCCCTGTACATACAATATATAAGCGTTGCTGAAGAGAGGACCTTCCTCTGACTATTTCATTAAAAAACGGGGGGGGGGGGGTCTCTTTGTTCATTCCAGACTGTAAATATTAGCAACCTTGATTTAACTTTGTGCATTCATTCTGTAAAGATGTCAATCACTAATGTTGAGTTCAAAGGACAGTTTGCTTCATTTTTACATCACATCATGTGAACTCACTGTAGTTCTCAATGATGTTAAATCAGAGAATGAACTTTCAAGTAGAATTTAAAACCGGTATGTTCTACTTGGTATTCTGACCAAGAGTAAGTGTATGAAACCTAATGAGTAAAGAAGGTTTTGTGTGTTTTTTTTAAAAATAGCACTTAGTTATAAGTATATTATTTTTAATAAGACATTTAGACATAACATAACTTCATTTCAGCATGTGAAAGCAATTTGTTTAGTTATGCTTGCTATAAGTTCTACAGCTGTATATTTTAAATTTAATTTCTGAAAAGACTTTTGGGGTTTCCTAGCAGCTCTTGAATTTTTGATAAATGCAATGAAGTGATTGATGACAGATAGCTTCCTCCATGTTTAATTGAGATGCAAAGTCATTTACCAAAGGGAAAAAATTACTACGTGAAGATAGAATGTAGAAGAAGAATAAAGAAAGCTTATTAACAAGGAAATAATAGAAGATGAAGACTTAGGTTCAACTTTCATGGATAAAGTTTATCAAAGGTTTGTTATAGAAGGAATTATGTAAAATTATCAGCTCCCTATGCTTTTTATAGTTCAGATGTACTAATTTGAACTTAAACTCTATTTAGACACAAAATAATTTGCTTTAAAAACAACCACTTTATTCTGAAGTAGAAACATTTAAAATTTATATATACTTTATCTGAAATAGAAATGCTTTACATTTATATAATAAATTTGTAATCTTAAACTTTGTACAGAATATAATGTTTCAAATTTAAGTCACTTCCATTGAATCTTTGAAAAAATTTTACCTATTCAGCAATTTCAGTTCTAAAATATATTCAAATAAGTTACCTAGTGGATATAATTATCCTAAATGCCTTAAGTAGATCTGATTTCATTATAAATGATCATTCGAATAAGAATTGAAGTGCAGTTTAACTTTGCATTTTAAATAAAAGAACAGAGTAAGTAAAATCAGTACAAAATTATATAGAAAATTATTTCCGAGCACTTTGCATTCCCCACTTTGTAGAAAGTAAGAGAAGCTAATGTTTATTAAGAAGAGTGTTGTCATGTACCCTTTTCACATCCTGTGAGGTAGGCATGCTAGTAGAGAAATTGAAGATCATGCTCGGCAGGTGTGGCTCAGTGGTTGAGCTTCAATTCCCAGTCATGGCACCCGCCCAGGATGCGGGCTCGATCCCCAGTAGGGGCATGCAGGAGGCAGCCGATCAATGATTATCTCTCATCATTGGTGTTTCTATCTCTCCCTTTCCCTTTCTCTCTGAAATCAATAAAAATATTTTAAAAAAAGAATTTGAAGATCAGAGACAAAACTGATCTGCCCCAAGTGGATTAAAGGCATTTCATTGGAAGAACTTTTCTCTCCTGTGTTTTTTTTTAATTTTTAATTTTTTTATATTTATATTCATTATCTTCTACTGTTGAATTTTGCTACGGAGAAGGGGGAGGTCAGTCTGATGGTTTTTTTTTCTCTCACTGAAATGATCTGATATTTCTGCCTGGATGATTAAATGATTCTTTTTAAGCTTAGGTCTCTTATTTGATTGTTCTGTGTCAGTTTTTCCTTGGATATAATGAAATTTTCAATTCAGATGTTTTCTTTAAGATTTCTTTCAACTATCACTTCCACGTTTCCCATTGTGTTTGTCTAACCCTCTTCTTCAGTTGCCAGCCACCTACAGGCACAGCTGTCTTTTCAGTCGTCTCTGAAATCTTTTATTAATACAGAGTTGTTAAGTTTCACGAGACCAAGTTGAATGAGACACGGCCCCTGCTCTCCAAAAGTTTACAGATTTATGGGGAAGGCAGACAGATAAATCAACCATTTTTGAACAGTGTGATTCTTGTGATGGTAGAAGCACCTGGTGGGTTTACTGAAAGAACAAACATCTTAAATCTATTTCTTGAATATCCTAAGAGATTTTTGTTGTTCTTGTTGTTTGTTTTTAAAAAAGACCTATTGATAATCACTATTATTTTTATAGTAGACTTATTTTTCACATTTTCATTCAATTTAGATAAAAGAGACCTGTTGAATATTTTACATATTTCTGAGTATTAGTATACCTATTAACCTATTATTGAAATCTTATTATAAACCAGGCATATTATTAGGCGCTGAAAGACAACAATTAATAAAAGACAAATGTCAATACCCTAAGAAACTGAGAACTAATGGCCAATACTTCATACAATCTTTTACTGTGGGCAGGACTTGTAACTTTTTTCTAACCAATAGGATATGGCAAAGCTGATAGGCTGTTACTCCTGTGATGATATTATAGTATATGACAAAGGCAAAGAGATTTCCCAGACAGAATTAAGATCTCTAATCAGTTGACTCTAAGTATATGAAAAGGCAATTTTGCTGCTTCTGTCTTATCTAATCTGTGAGCCCTAAAAGACTATCTAAAGACCAGAGATGGAAGAATTAGAGATTTTCTCTTTCCTGCTGGTCTTGAAGAAGCCAGTCATGAGAAATTCTATAAATGCAAGGAAATAAATGCTGCCAACATTCATGTGAGCTTTGAAGAGAACTTCAGATGGGATCACATTCCTAGTGGACACCCTGGTGGTCAGATTCCTAGACCCTGAGCAGAGGACCCAGATAACCTGTTTCTGAACTCCTGACCAAGAGGGGGGAGGAGAGAGAGAGAGAGAGAGAGAGAGAGACTGGATTCTAGTCCTGGATCTGCCCCCAAGTTCTTTTTTTTTTTTTAAATATATTTTATTGATTTTTTACAGAGAGAAAGGGAGAGAGAGAGAGAGTTAGAAACATCGATGAGAGAGAAACATCGATCAGCTGCCTCCTGCACATCTCCTAATGGGGATGTGCCCGCAACCCAGGTACATGCCCTTGACCGGAATCGAACCTGGGACCTTTCAGTCCGAAGGCCGATGCTCTATCCACTGAGCCAAACCGGTTTCGGCAGCCCCCAAGTTCTAAAGCGACACATTAATTTATCTATCTGGAAGTATTTACTCATCTTTAGCATGGGATGAGATACCTGGTCTTTCTTAATTTGTGTGATTATGGCAAAGTTAAAACGAGGTATTTTAAAAAGAAGTCCTACCCTTAAAATGTACCTTAATGCTTTCTTATCATTAGATTCATTATTGATTTTGTTTCTAGTGGGTAGGGGAGGCTGAGTTGGCACACATTTGGTAGCCTCTGTAGATAACGAATATGAAACAGCACACTGCCTGGAACATTATGAACAATAGATCTGAGCTATTACAACATGTACTAAAAGTAGTAGTGTTTTCATGAAGTGACAAAAGTACTTTCATCTTGACCACCCCCCCCACACACACACACAGAATCAGACAATGTAAAGGTTCCTCATTTATGCAGATTGAAGGCTATGTTTTTTGGATCAATAAAATTGGAAAAGTAACATTTGGTTTTGTTTAACAAATTGTGCATATAAAGTATGGGGCTGTGAAGAATTATAACACCATATATTCATTGTGAACATATTCAGGGTGAAATCTTTATTTGCTGGCTGGGAATTGTCTTATATGTGTGGATTGAAAATAATCCAACCCTCTTTCTACTAGATAGACAGTTGTGAGAATTTATGGTTTCGTGTGGGTTTTTAAATTTGAGCTTGTTCTTGCAACTTGTATGCGGTCAAAAGCTCAGAACCACTGACTGGGACCTCGGTTTTGTTTTGCCACAGTTGGCAACAAAACTTGAAATTGTTCCCCCATGGCTGACTCTCATTGTGAAGCTATAATTATTACAAATTCTTAACAGATTCAGAACTGTTTTTGTCATCTAATGATAGTAGAAAGGTAGATTCATGAAGCTGAGAAAATAAAAGGTGTTTTCAGTTTACCCTTGTTTATGTTTAACTCTCATTTGGGACCTTCCAATTACATTTATACCTAGGCAGATTAAGGAGAAAATTAACATTGCATATCTATTGCCTATTTTTGAAACTTTGAGAATGATGAGGTTACAAAATCTATAAAACAAAGTCATAGATATTACTACCAATTTTGATAAACATTGTGGATTACATAAAACATCTCTGACACTTTTGCTAAATTTTATGATATATACTAGGGGCCCAGTACACAAATTCGTGCACCTTGAAAGGAACTGTGGGCTGCAAGGCTGCAGTGGGCACAGGGGCGGGTCTCGGCCCATCCTCCATACCCCAACCCGGCTCCTCCGGCCAGGGCCCTTGGTCCCCTCTCTGCTGGCAGCCCTGCTCCCACATGCTGACAGAGCGGAGCAATTGGGGCCAGCGCCAGCAGTGGGTGCGAGCAGTCGCTGCCGGCCTTGATGGCCCCTCAGGGGCAGGGGGAGGTGGGGAAGCCCTGAGGGGTGATCGGGCTGGCAGCTGCTGCTTGCACCCACTAACGGTGTCGAGCAATCAGGGCCGGCTGGCAACAGGTGCAAGCAGCGGGTGTAAGCAGGGCCGGTGCCAACAGCAGGTGCAAGCGCTGGGCGGGACTGTGGTGTGGGGAGCAAATAATTTTCAGTAACCACCAGAGGCTTGCCCTGATGACAGTGACCGGTGCCCCGCCTTGGTCTGGCGCCCCTGCTCACCTGCTCCACCATCCCGCTGTGGTCAATGCCCGCCATGTTCCATGCTCTGCCGCCTGCTGCCAATGCCTGCCATGTTCCGCGCATGTGCGCGCCCCCAGGTGGTCAGCGCACGTCATAGCGACCAGTTCAGTTTTTCTGCAGTTCAGTCTATTTGCATATTAGGGTTATATATATGTTTTTATGAGTTAGTATCTAAGATAAAGGTTTTATTTTAAAAGTATATTCTCTAGTTTATAAATACTCTGCTCTTTGTCTCTGCAAAATAGTATTTTGGTGAACACATGTTCAGAGCATTGTATATAGGGATGCTTTTTAGAAATTAAACTCAACTGAGCCTCCCAACCATGTTAACTAACATTTTCAAGTATCAGATAAGATTAATCAGATGAAAACTTACAAAGCATTTATCTAATACATAAGATGAGCAGCATAAAATATGCCCTTCCTTGTGTGTTGATTATTTTAAAAATATAATTCCAAGTTTTAAAGAAGTTTTTTTGTAAGAATGGATTTTCAATAAAAAAAAAGAAACTTAGAGTCTATTCATTACCCTAGAAGCTTCGGAGTATTAAATAACTCCTGTTCTAGCTTTCTGGATACTAGTCAAGTTGTGTGTTGTTTTTAAAATATAATGATATGAATAGTGTATAGAATAAGGCTTAAATAATAATCAGAGAACAGTCTATATCTCAGTTCATGCAGCTACTTGACCCAATATTTAACTATTTTGGGAATTCTAATTATTCAAGGAAAAGTGCAGGTTAAGACATACGATGCAGAGAGCAATAAATTTTCAAGTAATATATATCCTAATGTATATACTTGAATAACAAAGCTTATTAAAACAAAAATGGCAAAATAAAAGTAATATGCCCCTTAGGGGTGTAGCAAGCAACTCAATTAGTAATTTATAAAATGACCTTAATAAACCTAAAGTGCTAAAAAAGAGCAGAGGGCCTCAGAATGTGAAAGCAGGATCTTGTGCATTGTAGATGAGTCTATTTCCTGGTGTGCACATACGTTAGAGTCCACTTCTATCTTTCAGGCAAGGCTGGTAGAGGGATCACTTCCGAGAAAGCCATTGGACTTCAAGGCATGGGTTAGGTGGTAGTGTTTCTATGCCCGGTGCTATTGCAGTGTGTTGGGGTGGGCAGTGGGGAGGGAGGGTTTGTGGATAGGTAATGTGGTTAAATTTATGTGTTACAGATGCAAAACACCTTTATTGCTCTGTTCAGTCCAAAGGCTTAATGTAATCCTAAGGATCCTAAGATATTTACTATCTACAAGATTTGTGACTGCTGGTGTTGACCTTAATCATTCTGTATATGCTGTTTCCCTCAGAGAGAGTTATTTTTTTAGTAAAATAAAAACAATGCCATAGCATGAAAATAATAGTAGCAATATTGAGGACTGGGATTCAGCCATGCTCTTGAATTACTTGAATGTTGTGTCTCCACTAGATTCTTGGAATATTTTTCCCACATTGGTGATTGATAGGCAGGTCATATTCAGCCTTCATAATACACTCTGAATAGGATTCCACACAAGCTAGGTGACTGCAGGTGCCCATTATTCGCTATTTGTTAGACCCTTTCCTTGTCCCTCCCCTTCATTCTATTACAGTAGAACATATACTACAGCACTCTGTGTCACAGGTCCTCCCAGTGAACTTATTTGTTACATTTTAATATATTTAATATGCTTTATTGTTTAGAATAGTTTTAGATCTACAGAATAATTGAGGACATAGTTCAGAGAGTTTCCATATATTTGAACTCTACTCCACACTTTTTCCTATTAGTAACACCTTACATTGGTATGGTACACTTGTAGTAATTAATTAACTAATATTGTCCTAAGAATATTAACGAGAATATTATTATTAAAGGAACTTACTCACATTTCCTTGTTTTGTTTTTTTTAAATCTAGTGTCCTTTCTGTGTTCCAGGATCCCATCCATGATACCATGACACATTTAGTCATCAAGCCTCGTTAGGCTCCTTTTGTCTGTGACAGTTTCTCAGAGTTTCCTTATTTTTGATAACTTTGACTGTTTTTGAGGGTTACCTACCGGCCAGATATTTTGTAGAATTGTGATTTATGACTATTGATGTTGACCTTAGTCACCTGGATGGAGTAATGTTTGCCTGGATTCTCCATATTTGTGGCGTTTTGATAATGCTCTAGGCACTTTTAAGAGACAAACTAACTCCTTTAATGGAACCCAGTGCACTGAAAAAAAAAAAGCAGCTCTCATAGGCTCCTGTGAGTACGGAGGGACTCTTCCAAGAAGAGTTAACAAGAATTTTATTTGAATAGCCAGGGATAGGTAGTATTTATTAAGAGTCAAGAAATAAGCCTGGCCGGTGTTGCTCAGTGGTTGAGCATTGACCTATGAACTAGGAGGTGATGGTTCAATTCTGGTCAGGGCACATGCCCAGGTTGCGGCTCAATCCTTAGTGTGGGCCATGCAGGAGGCAGCTGATCAATGATTCTCAATCCTTAGTGTGGGCCATGCAAGAGGCAGCTGATCAATGATTCTCTCTCATCATTGATGTTTCTATCTCTCACTCCCTCTCCCTTCTTCCCTGAAATCAATAAAAATATATTAAAAAGAAATAATTCCAATGGTCAAGCATAGAAATGCATAATATTGATTTCTAATGTAGAAGTCTTATAATGACAGAATCAAGAGTAGCAGTTAGGAAACAGCTAGCTTGTTTATTACACTGTCTTGTTATTCACGTTCCTGAAGTTTAGACGGAAATGATAGGGGAGGAAAAAAAAATGCTGTCTGCCTGCATGTATGTGAGAAAAATTAAGATCTGTGTATTTAAATGTCTCATGGTTCAAATCCTATTATAAAGATGTCATCACAAAACATATCTCAAAGCAAAGATAAGAGAGAGACTATATGTAATAGAGTCATTTTAGGGCTGATTTTTCCCACTCTTCTTCCCACTTTATCATTATTATTAGACAAATTGGCATCTGTTTCTTCAGTTTTATGGGTGTTGAAGTCAAACAGGCAACATATGTTTTGTTTTACCAAGTAAGATTCCTTTTTTCTTTTGGTACCAGAATGTTTTTGAGTTGAACGTTTAGCATCCTTGGACTAGTGTGTTAATGATGCATTATTCATAGTGAAAGGTTTAAATTTGTTATGCTGCAACTGTTCAGTCCTTGACAAATGACTCTGATAAGTCACACCCACTTTTAAGTAAATGAGGAACAGCAGGAACTGAATTTCTTCTAGAAAGTGTGTAGTACTGGGAGCTTCTTTGGCAAGTTACCATTTGCCCTTTTACTTTTGCCTCGAAAACTCATGTGCTTTCCAGCAGAGCTAAGAATATTTTCAGGGGAAGGGTCCTCCTCAGGCTTCCTGAGTAGCTTCCACTCCCATTACTCCTTTGGCTTACTCTGCATTTAGTGACGTTTACGGTATCTTCTACCTTATTCTTGCAAATTATACAGGATATGTTTTCAGGGTAAAAGACTCTTCTCTGCTATCATTTATTCTCTTCTCAAATATTTATTGAGCATTTTTATGTGGCAGGGAATGTTCTTGGTGCTAGCAGTGTGCAGATGAACACACTCAGTTGGAGCACTCACAAAGAAGATTTAGTAAGTCGGTTTTGCTGAAATGCCGAATACCCAGAAGGAACCAGGGGAGATAAGTTTGGAAAAAATGGTAGATATTGTGGAGGACCCTGAATGCTAGACTGAAGTTTTTGCATTCTATCCCTTGATGGCTATTGGCACAGTGGAAATATGACATGTCCTTAAGGAAGGTTCTTTTACTAGTAAGAACAATATGTTTATTGTATTGGAGAGGGGAAAGACTGGAAGCTAGGCATTTGCTTGGAATTTTACAATTGTCCAGGTGAATGCAATTGAAGACGTAAATTGAGATGGAATAAGTAGGATCAGAAGAAAGAATGGGTACAAGATAGATTGCAAAATAGATAATGGAGAGAAAAATTAGTCAGTTTATAAGATTGGAACCTAAGAGACAGTAGTATATAGTATGGCTATCAACAGAAATGAGGTCCAAGGCGTGCATCTGAGGAGAAGATAAGTTTTGTTTTAAAACATTTGTATTTGAGGAGTTTGACGGTTATTTAGGTGGACACACAGGACAGGTTTGCATCTCACATAGGGCCCAGAACTGGCATGTCAGTGTAGGACTAGATCAGGTAGATAAGAGAGTAGACAGAGGAGATAATGGGACAAGGACAGAGGCGTGGACCAGGCACACCGATATCAAACAGAACTGAGAAGCAGTGGCCAGAGAGGAGTGGAATGAAAAACAGGATAATGTGAAGTCACAGAAGTGAAAAGGAGGAGAAATGCCGCATGGTGCTGTGAAGTCTGAGGTTAGGGACTGAAAATAGAAACATTGAGCTTGGAAAGTTATTGGTGAAATTGTAGAGACCTCTTTTAGAATTGTAGGGCTAAAAATAAAAATGCAGGGAAGAATAAGGCATATGTAAAAATATTCTTGTGATTTGAGAAAAACAGAGGAGCACTAAACAACATGTCCCAGAAAACAAAACAAATGAAATGAAACGATCTAAAAACCAAGCAGGTAGCTGTCAGATGTGAAAGCTGTTGATTTATACCAAGTGAGAGGTTGGTATTGCATCGTAAGTGAGTCATGCTGGGCCCCCAGAACATAATGGAATATGGGCTTGGATATGGGGCATGAAAACCTGGTATGTGGTTCTTGGTATAGCATTGCTTGTATAATAACATACCAGAATAAATTCTCAGGGAATTCAATTTAACATAAAAAGTGGTTAGGCTCTCCTGTAGTGTTAGAGAATAAGTGTGTGATGTGAAAATAAACATACTTCAACCATCTGGGTCACCAGTAATTATCATATCTTGAATATTTGCAGTTGAAAATGTGTTTTTTTCTACTTTATATTGCCGACTTTCTTCTTTTTGAGAAATAATTTGTAAGCAGTTACCTTCATTATAGTTTTGGTTTTTAAATTTCAGGTTTACAAAAATAATACTGTGGCCTTAATTAGGGAAAGGCATACTGATAATTTATTCATTTTTAAAGTGTACTTATTATTTTCTTTCAGCAAACATTAGTTAATGAAGTCCCTTCCAAACTCTCTACCAGGGAATCAAAGCTGAATAAGACATGTCATTTGGTCTTAAGGAACTTCCAGTTTCATAGTGAAGACAGATAAAACAAATGAATGCAATAATCTGTTGTAGCCGCTAACATATCTGTACATGATTTCAAGAGGATGCAAAACAAGGGAACTCTAAGTTCTACTTGGGGGCAGGGTCATCAGGAAAAAGCTTTGGAAAGTTGGTGACACTTAAGCTGAGTTTTGAAATGTGAGTAGGTGGATTATTCTCTCCTTAAACAACAACAACACCTACATGTAGTTTTCCCCTCCTTTAAATTGTTTTTCTATTGCTGAACTTAACAGAATAGACAATGGAGAGAAGAGAATAGATAGAAGGGAAATCTGTATGAATAACTGGGGAGATGAGATGACAGCTAATATTTTTTTGTCCCTTTATTTTATGTCTTTCTTTGTGGATGATTATTACAGAAACCTGTCTGCTCTGCATGAAAGTATTTTATTTTAGTATGAAAATTATTGATGTTGCTGTATTTTGGTTGTACTAAATATACAGTTAAAAAAGAAATGAAGCAGTCTGGATGTATGGAATAATACAAATTGTTATACTTCTTTTTGGAAGCTGTTTTCCAGTTTCAGATTTTCTTTTTTAGTTTGTCACAATCACATTTTTTTTTTAGAAGCCAAAACTAAACAAGCTAATTTATATCAGGAAATCAAATATCTGACTATTATGGAGTTAACTATAAAAAATTCTTAGACTAGACTTCTTAGGCAAATCCTTGAATATTTTTTCTCAAAAGGTCCTGATATAGATGAATCCTTCTTTGTTTAGAAGTCCTATTAAATTTTCATGACAATATCAGAGTTTTAAAAACATTTGTTTCCTTTAGAAAGTTTTATTTTAGAAATGGCTGTATTAGACTTATTTGATACACTGCAGTTTTAGTTTGCTTCTCTTATCATATTGTATTTCGCATCCAATAATATACCATGAGAAATATTTTTCTTTAGGAAAAAATACATTATTTTGTTAAAAATATCAGTCCTAAAACATGGTTCAATTAGATCAGTTTGGATTCATTACTAATGCTTACTAAATATTGTAATAGGAAGAAATGAAAACAAATGGAATTTATTTCCTCTCCGTCTTTCACGCCTAAAGCCATTTACCCAAATGTTTATATATTTCTCTCCTTTTAAAAAAAAATCTGGATCATAATAGATGATCCAGAACATATTTGATAAGATGCAATAACATTATGGTGGGCAATAGATTATTAAAAGTTAAGCCATAATGGTTTAGACCTTGTGAATCTTTACTATTATACACCAAACATGTATTAATTCATATGTATGAGACAGAGGAAATGCACAGTAAATTAAGATGGTATCTTGGGAGAGAGACGGAACATACGTGAAAGAGCGTTAAATTCTCCAGCAGTGTGACGTTGGCCAAGTTACTTAATCTCTGAAACTTTTCCTTACTTGTTAATGTGGATACTGCAACCCTGCTTACAACTTTTATGAAGATCAAATGAGAGAAATATATCATGCTTCTAGCACAATGAATGACATATAGTAGGAGCTCAGTAATTTAAGGGAGTTGATCACAATAATTCAAGTGAGATGAAAGCTGAAAGTAAAACCTTATCATGAAGATGGGAAAGAAGGTATATAATTAGGAAATATTCATAAAACTTAAGAGATTAAATCTAATAGGTGTACAGTTGTGAAAGAATAGTAATAAATAGGAGGCAGTTTGAATGTGAGATGCCTAAAGAACATAAAACATGTAGGAGTCCCATATGATACTCATTGGAACCCTGGGTTCAGCGTCTTTTGGTAGTTACATAAAAAGTATAGCTGTTCTTTACTGTCCTTAAGGTAAATTTAATGAATTGCATATTCTAAAGTTGGCTTTATTTAGATGAGGAAAATAGAAGATTTTTTTTTTTAAAAAGAACTGGTCAAGTTTTTTTTGCAGTGGACATATTTGTATGGGGGTGTCATGGAGTTATGAACACCTAGAGGTGGTTTATCCCTTGCTTCCTGAATATAAACTTAGCATTATTTTCTATTGGCATTAACTCTCTTGGGTATTATATTACTGTATTTATCTTTATTGCATTTTAAAAAGCTGTAGAGAAACAGTTTAGTATAGTGGTTAAGACCTAAGACTCTGGAGCCAGACTGCCTGGGTTCATTCCCCAGCTTTACTTCTTACTAAGTAGTTAAGAAGTTACATAATGCCTCAGTTTTCTTATCAGGAAAATGGGGATAACTGTTGTACCTAGCCCATAAAGTTGAGGTGAGGATTAAATGAGTTAATATTTGTAATAGAACAGTGCTTAGCACATTGGCTTTGCTACATATGCGTTAGTTGTTGTTAATGTGGTGGTGGTGATGATGATAATGACAACACAGTTTAGTGGTGATGATGTGCAAACCAAAGTGGCACAGTCCAGAGTTTTTGAATAAAGCAATCAGTCACCTGCTATGTGGGTAAACAGCTCCATACTGACTGGAGAGAAAGCCATTTGATTCCCTTCCTATTTCTATCAAGAAATAATTGTAATATGAGTTTGAATTTCATATCATTGATTCATGTTCTACATTGCTTTTATTGTTTTTTCTCATTTCAGTAGATGTGATAAAATTATCAAAACCACTAGTTTCAACTCATTGAAATGTAAAATATCACATACTTCCAATCAGGAGCATTGGAAGTAAGAAAGCTACCTTTTTATGGATGTTAGCAGTTTATTGACCTAATATTTGTAAATGGTCTGTTTGGGCAGGTAAAATTATGTAATAGTGTTTTGAAACAGGATTTTTTCCTTTTTATTTCCTTTTTTTTTAAACTGTATAATGTCCCACAAGTTATGGCAGTGTATCTTGTGCCATCGAATTTCCAAAGTGTACCTTTTTTTTTTACTGTGCTTCAAATAAATAGTTAAAATATTGATCTTCAATTTTGCCATTCATGCTTCCATGCACATTAGGCTAGGTATTCCACTTTGAAAGCATGAGAGTGTTGAGACCTTCAAATGGCATGTGCCATTTCTGGGAAATGTATCTGTAGGCTAAGTATTGCTTTTTACAAATAAGTACCCCTTTGTTTTAAAAAGAAGAAATACATACTGAAGTAGATTCGTGATTTGATTTGTTTGGCATTATAGGAAGCAAGCGGTGCTAAGTACTTTTAAATGGTTATATAAGTAAAACAACTGTAAATCTTCATTCCAATCAGGAGCATTGGAAGTATGTGATATAAAAATTAGTGTGTCCCTAACTGGTTTGGCTCAGTGGGTAGAGCGTCAGCCTGAAGACTGAAGGGTCCCAGGTTCGATTCCGGTCAAGGGCATGTACCTTGGTTGCGGGCACATCCCCATTGTGGGGTGTGCAGGAGGCAGCTAATTGATGTTTCTCTCTCATCGATGTTTCTAACTCTCTATCCCTCTTCTTTCCTCTCTGTAAAAAATCAATAAAATATATTTTTAAAAAATAAAAATTAGTGTGTCAATTCCAAAATGTAGAAAAATCTGCTCTAAATAAATAAGAACATTGTGTCTTATACTTTCCAGTGAAAAGACATACACTTTTCCCATCCACTTTTCCATGAAACAGAGTTAATCTCCTTTTATTTGTGTGCACCTTTTAGGTCTCTGACCTTGAATTTCTTATGGCTCTTATTATTACCTTATCATCTTAGTTGTTTTTTGCCTCCCTCGACATACTGGAACCCTCCTACAGATAAGAGCGATGTGCTATTTTTCTGCTTTCCATCCCCAGTGCTTAGCAAAGTACCCAGCCTGGAAAATGTCAACATTTACTGTTGAATGAATGGATGCATGAATCAATCCAAAAGGATTGCCCAAATAATTATAAAGTTATCAGTTATACTAAACATTGTCCTGCTCAGTTAAAGTGGATTAATACTGAATAATGGAGAATAGTCTTCACTAGAACAATGACAGCATTCAGCTGACGGGCAGGGAAACGACACCAAGAACAAATGACTGTGAGGCTTTGCTTTAGTTCAGTCTGAGTTTCGGATTATTACAAAACTGTATTTCAGAATGGCCTGTCTTATTTGATGCCATTCTTTCACTCACCTCCGGAAAACAACAACAACAAAACCAAACAAACTAACCCACAGTAACCTAGCTCATCAGCCTGTTTCCTGGAGTGTCAGCAGAAATGGTGAGAGCCCTCTGACCACGAGGCTCTGTAAGCTTGCCAGTGAAAACATGCATGTTGTTCTTCTTGCCTTTTGTATCTGGTGTGCCATGTAGTCAGCGGAAACAAGTCAGGTTCCAAAAGCTCTGTCGGCAGCTCTTCCCCCAACGCTCAGTCCCAGGAGCCATGTGCTGCAGCTGCTGACCACACCAGGGAAGCCGTCAGGATTGATGACAAGGGCAGACAGGAAGAATCCCCCCAGGATTTCAGCACAGGGTTCTGGCTCCAAGTGACCTGTGGGGCTGAGTTGCAGTGCTGTTGCCCGCACTTGACAGTGTTACCACTTCCATCACAACACAGGCCACACTATACTCCTGCCTTGTGAATTCTCTGGTGCTCACCCCAACGGATTGGAACATTTCACCTAGAAACAACGCTCCTACATGATATCAGCCCTATTTACACTTTTGAACGGGTTTATGGTAAATGGTCTCTTTTCCCACAATCCATTTGAATCTTCATCCACTGTTTCAATAAACGTGTATGTTTAATCTGATGCTAGAAAGCTGTGAAAAGCAGCTTTACAATAAATACTTTTAAAAAATGGACTTTATTATTTTTTTTGAGGAAAGCTTGCTTGTCAGTTCTGATAATGCAAATAAATGCTTCATGTCTTTTATTCAATTAAAAAAGGCGGATTTTAGAGTCTTTGGCAATATATGATAATTAAAGTAATGCTAAAATTCCCCAAACCAGCTTGATTGATTTCATTGCACTGTGATAAATGCTCCAAAGGAGCATTATAAATATCAGAGGCTACATTGAAATAGCACCAAGATCCCCGATTCTTGTTTAAAAGGTCAAGCAAAGCAAAAGCTTCCCTATTGTCGGGAATGAGTTATGGGGGAGCTTATTCTGATGTTTCTTTGAGTTGTGGAAGGTATAGAAAAATACATAGAAAACTAGTTTAATAGAGAAACTCAAACATTGCAAAAAGCTTCTTAAAAGACAGAGAAATCAAGAGGCTCTCTTGGTAGACCCTGTAATGGTGACCTTCCAGGATCAGCCAAGAAGAAAAGACAAGAAAACAGCCCACCGGCATTATACTAACAGGAGACCTGCCCATCCTCTCTGCCTCCCAGAATTATCCTCTGTGGGTGATGGCCACGGAGTTAAATGTATAGCTACTACACTACTGGACATGTGAAAATTTCAGTCACCTAAAATGCAATGAGTGGGTAGACGACCTTGTCAGAGTTATAAATGACTTCCTCACATTGCAGATTTTGCTTTCTCCTTCACTCTTTTCCTTCCCCACTTGATCTTAGTACAGCTTTCAACACCACTGATTATGACATAGTTTGAAAATGCTTGAGGGAGTTTGCCTTTTTGTCTGTTTCCGTTTTTAAATGGTTTCATTCTTGCCCTGCAGACAGTTGTCATCATGTATCAATGGCCGCCCATTGTTTTAGGGCTGAAGGGCTTGAGGCTGGTGCTCAGTGGCCTAACATGGGCCTAAGGATATTGAAACCCTCAGGCTGCCATTGGGCCTGGCCTGTTAGACAGAGTAGTAGCTGTCAGAGGTAGCTTTAACTTTCCAGATGCTACTGCTACTTTTGTTCCTTGAGGAGAGATGAGGGAAGAGGCAAGAGGTCAGAAGCTAGTTTTGTTTTGAATGCAATTATGGAAATACAGGTCTGGAAAGAAATTCTACAAGCTGATAGTTTATCCTATGTTCCCTAGAGCATTGGCTTGGCCTAGTGCTTAAGTATCCTCTATAATAAAAGGCTAATATGCAAATTGACTGAACAGCAGAACGACCAGTCTCTATGATGCGCACTGACCACCAGGGGGCAGATGCTCAATGCAGGAACTGCCCCTTGGTGGTCAGTGTGCTCCCACAGGGGGAGCGCTGCTCAGCCAGAAGCCGGGCTGAGTGGCAGTGCTAAGGATGTCTGACTGCTGGCTAAGGCCCACTCCCTGGGGCCTAAGCCCGCAGTTGGACATTCTCTGAGGCCTCCCGAACTGCGAGAGGGTGCAGGCTGGGCTGAGGGACCCCCCCCACCCCCCCCCCGCCCCAGTGCACAAATTTCATGCACTGGGCCTCTAGTTGTCATATATATCAATTCCACAATCTGTTGTTCTCTCCTAGATTTCTGTTCTAAAAATTTCTTGTTTAAAAAACTTTCCTAGATATAATTTTAATGCTGCCTAATTTTGTTTTCCATTTTCACTTAGCCCATGTGTAACTGGACCATCAATGGGTCCACATTGCCTGTTAACATTTGAGCCAATTAATCAGAGACAGCGTTGAATCATCTGTGAGCATTTATTCCAATATTGCCAGCAGTATGGGAAAGCAGCAGGTCATCCACAAAAATCTGCTGTACACCCCACCATAAACCAGCTGCTTATATTGGGTGGAAGGACAAAGATTACATGGGGAAGTAGGCAAAAGGTAATGCCAAAGGGACAGTTTACAGGTAATGGGGGCTGGAGATTTGAAAGGCCTGCAGGTATGCAAAGGGCTGGGGATCTTCAAAGGGCTGGTGGCTCTGGTATCTGCAACAAATTGTTAATCTTTCCATGATAATAGGCAGCTCCTGGATGGGGAGGATGGGCCACATTTCCAGGTGAGCTCACAGGTCCCACATGCAAATCCCAGCCAGATTAGAATGTGCATTCTTTAATCAGAACAAAACAATCACAGTTAACAGAGCATGATTAATATTTCTTAGAATTATAGCCGGTCCCCAACATTCAATTTCTGCCCCCATCACATGTTTATTTAAACTTAGTGTGCAGTAGTGTACCAATGACTTTACCTCACAATTTACTTTAAACACAGTAATAGTGGTCACTGCAGGACCCTCTGCTGTACTTATTAACATAACAAGTATTCTTACTAGGAATGATTTGCAAAATTTTGTCATTTTTCTCAATTAGGAGCCTACAGAACACCAAGGTGAGGCACATAATAAGCACTCAAAAATGCTAAATTGATTAGTAAATGAATAAGTTACTGGGGTTAATAAAAGTTGATAGTGAGACAAGAGAGCCAGTTTTACATAAGTTATACTTTTACTGCAAATTACAAAGCAGGTATTACTTACCGAGTTTTTTAAAACACCTGAAAAAGTGTATTTCCCTTCCACTTAGGGAATTCTACTAAATGCTTAGAACATAGATATATGTATTGTGAGTTTAAGCATTTAAGTTTATTTTTTATTTATTTTATTTTATCCCCCACTCCCCCCTCACCACTGTGATCCTTGCCCAGGAGCTCTCTCTCTTTTCAAGCATTTCCCTTTCCATTGCCAGCCAGGCTCCCAGGAAACAGGTGCTTTTTTGGCATTTGTATGGGCTTTCAAGTGAACATAAGGCTGGGGCAAAAGTAGGTTCACAGGTGTGAGTGCATGAAACACAGAGTTTATTCTTGTATTATTATTTAGTAATTATTGTATTATTTTTTTCATAGAAACCTACTTTTGCCTCACCCTGTATAAGATTATGCAGATTGTTGATTTGATTGAGTCTGAATGGATTATGTGGAACAAAAAATATACAACATAAAAAGTGAAATATACTTAAAATTCCTAATGTGTTTGTTTTACACATTGTGTTAACTATTTTTCCTTTGAGACTATATTTTTTTCAATGTTAATGGAAGTCTGAGGGAAATGTAATTTTTATATAAATATAAAAGTGTGTGTTCTACAATTTTATGAGATCTAATACATGAAAAATGAGGTGTTTTTTTAAAAAAAATACTCCTTTATCTTTTGTCTACTTTCTCATTTTATCTTTTTCAGGTCCCAAAATACCAATTCTTGTTTCCCTTTTAAACATGATTCTGTCTAAAGTCTTGACTTTAGTCTCAAATTTATGGAATAACTTAAACTTTCTTCTTGTTAGTGTATACACCTACTTTTTAAATGTTTCCTGTTTTGAAGTGCACAAAGACAATCTAGCAATTGAATATTTTCCTACAATAGGATAGAAAATACCTCTAAATCACTTGAAAATTAAAATTTGAAGAATTTTGAATGTTGAAATTAATAATGATATTCTGTTCTGGTTACTGAAACTGCCACCATAGATACTAGCACCTCACTAAATGTTGGTATTGTCTGGATTTGATTTGAAATTTGACTATCATATTCTCATAATAAAACTGTGAGGTGATGTCGTTATCTAGGGAATCTTTCCAGCCCTTAGAGGACCTAATATCTGTTACTGAGAAACTCACTCACCTATTTTGGTGAAATCACATTTTTTAAAAATCTTTTTGCTTTTTTGGACTGCTGATAAGAAAAAGTTCTCTTTAGCATTTTGTTTTAGGAAAACTACTTTGGGTAGAATTGGATGGGTCTGGGGGTCACCATATTTTTAAAGTCATGTGCATAGTCCTTTCAGCCTTATTCAGAAAGCAAGGGTGTATGTGCTTTATTTACTAGGGCCTGAGTTAGTATCAATGGCATGACACAAGCTCAGTTTTCTTAAATGAAACATCTGTGATTTTCTTGAACTATAAGGTTCCATTGAATGCCTAAGTGATGGCACTATTGGAGTGTAAATCATTTAATCATATTCTCATAATTAATGAGACTAATCCATAGAATTCCCTTTGGGTCTAATGTTAATTTCATTACTTAAAATAAGTCACATCATCAGGAATCTGCCTATAAATTAGATTTGAATGCAGTTTAAGTAGCTTGGGAGAACACTTTGGATTTTACACATTAGCTAACCCTGTTTAACATGGTATATCATTTGGCACATTTATGTTGTACACATTGTTTTCTATGATAGCAGTAGGAATTTTTATTTCATCTTCAAAGCAAAGAAAGCCATACTATGTGTGTACTGAGAGAGGGGGCTAGAATTGGCCATATTGTCTGAAGCCACTATGATTCTTTTTGCAACTTGTTCGAATAGCTACATATATATTGACTGTTGAACCTGCCTAGATAATCTACATCTTACTTTTTTGGTGCATTGAATGCTTAGGGTGTGGGCGAAAGGACAGTGTTTGCTTTTTTCTTTTGATATGTTAAACTGCCACTTTTAGTTGTGGCTATTGTGTCATGGAAATGACACCAAAAAATTAGAACCCCAGGGTGAATAGCAAAGTGGTAGAGGCTTGAAGATATCATCTATGAGAGGATATTAAAGAATTGAGTGTTGCCAGCCTTGATGGAAAGCAACAGGGAAAGATATGAGAGCATCTAAAGCTCTAAATTAATGCTAGGATGCGTAGGGAAACATTGATTATCAGTGGACCACAAAAACAGATAAAACTGTAATATTCCAAAGTATATATTGCATTGTGGTTCAGAGCTAAACCTTAGGTATCTAGCAATCAACAGTGAAATGTTATATTATGAAGCCGTAATTCCAGGGGACACTTATTAAAGCAGATCTGCTGCAACTCTGTTATTATTTTTGAACAAATGCACACCAGCTGAGAGAGCCAGCTCAAAGGATGAAGATGAGTTTGTCCACATGGCATCTCTGCTCCAATAGCTCTCGGTGTTCTCATGATGCACTTCATGGAGGTTCTCTCTAGAGTCAGTTCCAAACCTTCGAGGGATATTAATAGATTAGCAGCAGAAATGATGTTCAGGAGTTAAAAGATGTTTAGCGTGCTTGTTTATTCTAAGAGGCTCCTATCTTGGTTTCTCTCCTTCCAACAACAACAACAACAACAACAACACACACACACACACAGAGACACACACACACACACACACACACACAAAGAACACACACCCCTTCTCTAAGAGAGCCCAGATTGTGTGTAGCTATATAGTGATCCCATCTGGATATGTAGAGAATAATGCTAAATCTGTCCTCAGAGAAAAGCTTCAACCTGATTAAACAGGATTGCAGGTACCAGCCCAGGACACAGTGGAGGGATGGAATAAGCCATTAAAGCCTATACTGTGTTACAGGGTCAGGGCAGCTCATGTTGGTGGTTGGAATGGGGTGGTGCTGAGCAGTATAAAGTTTTATGTGGGCCCCCTATAGAGTTATGTGACTGATTCAGCACATCTGGGCAAGGAATAGCTTGGCAGCTTTAGTGCTGATTGCAACATTTGTTATTGAGAAATCAGGCATCTTGGTGAGGCTGGGGCTCTGCAGTGGTCATGGTGCCTGTCATTTCAGAGTAATCAAAGGTTTCAGAAAGAAGACAGAAAACTTGCAGACGGTTTTGCAAGCTGAGGATGTGGGCGAGTCTATAGTATACACTTCAGGAAAGACAGAAATGGTGAAATCACTATCCACTACCAGGGCTTGAGAGATCCTCATTGATCCTATAGTTGCAGGAGGAGCAAAGTTCCAAAATGTTTTAGACTGGAAATAAAACTTCAGTGATACTAACCTTGAATAACAATCTTCAGAATAACACAATGAACTCTCATTGTGTCACTCTCAAAACTCACCCTTGCAAAAAACATCAACTGAGTTTAAAAAAGAGGAAATGTAACTAGTAAATACAAAATGTTCACCCTAATTAGTCAAGAAAGAAATGTGAGTTAAACTGTGGTAACATCTTTCATCTATTAACTTATAAATTTCAAAATTAATGAGATTATCCAGTACTGGCCTAGATATGGAGACTAGAACTATCATATCTTTCTGGCCAACTTCCACAAAGGATCTTTGACTAACCTTAAGCTCACGAGTCTTATTTCTGAAAGTCCATACAGGGAAGGAACAAAACCAAAAATATCTCTTTTAGTCTATTCAGGCTGCTATCACAAAATACCACAGACTGGGTAGCTTAAAAACACCAGAAGTTTATTTTTCACACTTCTGGAGACTCAAAGTCCAAAGTCATGGCACTGACATGGTCAGGTTCTGATGAAGGCCTCTTCCAGGTCGCAGACTGCTGACTTCTCACTCACCGGATCCTCACATGGTGGAAGGGGCAAGGGATCTCTATGGAGCCTCTTTGATAAAGGCAGTGATCTTATTCATGAAGACTCTTCCCTCATGCCCTAGCTGGTTTGGCTCAGTGGATAGAGCACCAGCCTGTGGACTGAAGGGTCCCAGGTTCGATTCTGGTCAAGGGCACATGTCTGGGTTGCGGGATTGAGCCCCAGTAGGGGATGTGCAGAAGGCAGCCAATCAATGATTCTATCTCATCATTGATGTTTCTCTCTCTCCCTCTCCTTCCTCTCTGAAATCAATACAAATACATTTTTTTAAAAAAGACTCATCCCTCATGACCTAATCACCTCCCAAAGGCCTGACTTCCTAATATTATCACTTTGCTGGTTAGGGTGTCAACATATGAATTTTAGGGAGATACAAGCATTTAGACCAGTGGTTCTCAACCTGTGGGTCGCGACCCCTTTGGCGGTTGAACGACCCTTTCACAGGGGCCGCCTAAGACCATCCTGCATATCAGATATTTACATTACGATTCATAACAGTAGCAACGTTACAGTTATGAAGTAGCAACGAAAATAATTTTATGGTTGGGTCACAACATGAGGAACTGTATTTAAAGGGCCAGAAGGTTGAGAACCACTGATTTAGACCATGGCAAACCATATGCACAAAGATGTTCATCATGATATTTGTAGTTAATAGAAGTCAAAATGTGTGGGAAACCAAAATGTTCAACAGAATCAAGGATTATATCATTTACTCTAAAATTAAACATCTTCTTTACTAAATATGATTAAAGATCATGATTATGCAGACTGCTGCAATATGGAAAATGCTTATTATGTAAAATTAAGTAAAAAAGAAAGATTTAAAAATGTTATGCACAACCAAAGAACTTGTATGCATGTCTGCATAGCCCATGGACACCGACAATAGGGTGGTGAAGGCCTGGGGTCGGGAGGGAGGTAGGAACGGACTAGAAGAGGTCACTGGGGGAAAAAAGGGGGACATATGTAAAACTTTCAACAATAAATATTTTAAGAAATTAAAATGTTATATTCATAAAACAAGCATATCAAATACACCAGTCAAACAATAGCAGTGTTAGAGAAGTAAGGGTTTTTTAAACATTGCTCTTCTTAATTTTCTATTATATAGTTATCCTACTTTTATTTCTTAAAATTGCATCTTTTAAAATTTAGCTATCTAAGGTAATAATGCTATTGCCTAGTTTACAATGAATAAATAAAATGAAATTTCAAATGTTTAAAAACTAGCAGCTTCTACATCTTCTAGGCCAGTGGTCGGCAAACTCATTAGTCAACAGAGCCAAATATCAACAGTACAACGATTGAAATTTCTTTTGAGAGCCAAATTTTTAAACTTAAACTATATAGGTAGGTACATTGTTATTAACTTAATTAGGGTACTCCTAAGGCTTAGGAAGAGCCACACTCAAGAGGCCAAAGAGCCGCATGTGGCTCGCGAGCCGCAGTTTGCCAACCACGGTTCTAGGCAATCCCAGTTTTCTTTTCTCCCCAAGAAAATAGAGCCATAGATAGATATGAATATTTCATTTGCACAGAGCCCAGAAAGTATGCTTGTTTTGTTTTGTACAAAGTGCTCTGGCCCATCCTCCCCTCCCCACTCCCTCTCTCTTCTCCTCCTTCCCTTTTACTCTGTCAAAAATGATAAATCTGTTGCATGTGCACCAGGCCCTTAGACTAAATATCCTACTTACCCATTACTAGTGTTTCTTCATTGCCTTTATTTTTTTTTTTCATTCAAATATAATGATCTAAATGTCGTGTTGAGTTTGGGGGGCCTATAATATGTCATTAGGAAGACCTTGATAAAAGAAAAGGGCAGGTGTCCCACCTGTGAAAAAGCAATAATAGAGGGGATTAGTTTTCCAAGTCCAGCATGGGGTTTAGTCCACTGGCCAGCTTCCAAGTTACTGAAGAGATATGCACAGCTGGCCTTGAGGAGCCACTGAAAGCAGCGGCACGTGCCCCAGTAGACTTCTGGGTATTTCGTAGAATAAGACCTAAACTTACAAGACAAGTTTTCAGTTTTAGATTATTGTGGGACCCATTGACATTCTTTTGGTGCATCAGGATAAAGAATATCCAGTGTTGTTTACATGATGCAGACACTATCCCAATGTCTTAGGTTTTATTTGAGATCTGACTCTCCTCTCCATTTCCTAAGACATACTTTAATTGAGTTGAATTCTATTGGGAAAAGTTTCACCTCTCTAATATCTTTCCTTCCAACTTTTTCCTCCTATTCCATTTTGCTTCTTTCCCTCTTTAAATCATTACCATAATCTTGGCCTCAAAAAATCAGCATAAGCCAAAGACAGTCTCATGAGGGAAATATTACTTTCATGTGTGGCCTAAACATAGCACATAAACTACTCTCTGGAAAAGAAAACAAAAAGTGTTCACCAGGAGATGGAGAATATATTCTTCTGTAAAGAGATTTTTCCACCGTGCTTCCTGATATCCTAAATGGTCTACAATGTTATGAAACAAAATTTAGGTTCCTATTTGGCACCAAAGCATTAAAAAAACATGGTGACTCTAATTTTAAAATGCTATAAAGATCAAAAACATTTTCAGTAGTTTTTTCCCCTGAAAGTCAAAGAGTTACACTGTGTTTAGATGATGAAGCTGGCCATTAAAACAGGGGAGGTGGGTCTGGGGGGCTCAGGAATCTCTCAGGTGGAATCTCTCAGGAATCATACACATTCAGAAAGTGTAGATCTTTGAAGAAAAAAATTTGAAAGTCGATTTCTATAGTAAGTCAGATAAAAGTCGGTTTTAAATTTGTTAATACTTTTATACTCATAGGATGGTTTCATATACCTTATTACACTTCCTGGAAAGTCACGGGAGTAAGATAAAAAGCACAACAAACTCAAAAGTGTTATCTCTTGGGATTTTTAGTTCATCATTACTACCTACATGAAAGCCAAAGAAAATTTAGAGGTCACAGGTGTCTACAGGGAAATCCTTATAAGAAATCACAAATGCTGTTTGAGAATGAGAATAGTTTTATCTGTAAATGTTATACTCTCACAGTGACATGATGAAGTTTGATTTTTATAGCTCATTCATTCATAGATTCACCAAACATCTATTAATATTATATCATTCTCCAAGGCACTAGGGCTCAATGATGAATCAGACTGATCCTCTGTTCTCAGGTGCTTGAGAATAGGAGATGTACAGGAATAATTATAATACAACACAATAAGTGCTATAGTGCTGATGGAGGTGGGCAAGATGGTATTCAAAATATTGATCAAGCAGTATGGCACAGGCTCCAACAAATCAGAATAGTCACCAGCCTCGATGCTGAAATAGAGTTTGAGAGATCACTTGCTGGGCCAGGTCTGTCCTCCTTCAGTGTGGAGATACAGGAGGCTTCAAGGTAGGAGCCTGGATGGTCAAGGTATTAAGAGGAGCGGTACTTGGTTGGAGGATGAAGGTGGGCGCTTCAACACTGGCTAACAACCAATGTGGTAGTGCTGATGTGTACCGGCTGCAAACCAGCACTGCATTTGGAGTGTTATGATTTATTTAAAAATGAATGTTCAGATATTTCTGTCACTATTATTCTAGATTGCTGTCTATTTTAGATTTATTGAGTACATTTCTGCAGCTGTCACTAAGCTTTGCTTCAAATGATATATGTATCACCCTCGGGCAGGTGGGACATGTGAAGACTTTGATGGGACTCTACTCAGCTAGAGGTTCTGGATTTAAATGACTGATAGCATGTGTGGGTTCACCAAAGATATTACCATTACAAAAGGGTAGCTATGTACTACCTTTAATCTGACCATATTGCATTTCATCATTGGTTGCTGCAGTGAAATGGAAAACCTTGCCATATAGTAAGTACTTTAATCTATCGTCATAAAGAAGGCCTTGTCAATCTTGGCTCAAAAATCTAGACTTAATGACCAAACTGGAGACAAATAAAAATAGAGGTCATTTACTATTTATCTTTATATGGTTTCTTCTAAATCACCATTAGATATTTTTGGTTATTTCATCCAACAGAACACAAGTTAAGAGTAAAATTCAGAACAAACTTATTCTTTAGATATACACGTATATTCATAAAGCACAAAAAAGGTATTTATAAACCTGGCATTATTCGGATTACTGCATCAATATTTTATAGCACAAAGTGTTTCTAGACTTTTAGAGAAGACAGTTCTTTACCTTCTTCTGGGATGTATAACTTTATCTGGTTAGATTATAATTGACAAAGGTAAACAAAGACTGGCGGCTGATTTATTACAGCTTGTGATGCAATTGAATGGAAGTGCTCCCACTTCCGAACATTTCTTCACCAGGAGGCAGGGTGTGTAGCAAGATCAAACAACTGTGCTTCAAGGTTGTGTGTACTCGGGCAGAATGGTTAGGACTCCAGAGGGATTTGTTTGCCTGCATCATGCCCTGGGCACTTCCCCTCCTCGATCCCTCTGGAATTTCTCAGCTGCAGCCATCAGTCCTAGGGGTTAGATGTGACTGAAAGAAGCAGACCACATTGCTTTCATTCATTACCACTGCCTAGTTCTTGCCAAGGTTCTGAAAAGTCAATGAATTGTGGGCTCTGGCTGATCTTCCTACCATTGCACTTGGTACAGCATCCTTCTACCTCTATTTTCTACTTTTTCAAGGCAGGACCTCCACACTTGATACAAAAATATCTGGCAGTGGCTGCTATCATTATACCCACTTAACGATATATCTGCCTGTTTGACATGAAATCAATGAACTAAACTGGCATTCTTGCATTTACTTTGGGAGACCTTGTAGGTAGTGCCAGGGCATTACTTTTGTAGGGAGAGCGGGTGTGGCCATAGTTAGGAACTTAATTATATTCTTTTGTTTCTCATAAAAGCATATTGTTGGAAGGAGCTCTAGTACAATCTTTTCATATTACAGATAGGAGGTCTAAACTTTAAAACAATGACAACGAGGCATAGGAGGTCTCTGGCTCTCCACCCATTAATCCTGCTGTTTCCTTATTTAAGGGATAATTCAAATCAATATTTTACTGGTAGAAATCTAGAATAAACTCATTGTATGAGAGTGGAAATATTGGAAATAATTTCACAGATTTTAAAGGGAATCAGTAGGTTTTGCCTCAGTTTTGTGATTTGTTGTTACAGATTCTGAAATATCTTCATTAAGTTATTATTCATTTCACTTGAGTGGGACTTTGTAATTATGTCTGTGAAACTGACCCTGAATGCTATAGATGTTTAAATACAAGAGCAATGTTTTCCAAGTTTTGGACTTGCACCTTCAATTGTAAAGTTCTGTGAATCACATCTTGAAAGAAAAAAAAATGGAATGCAGACCTTGCTGAGAATTTAATTCATAATAATATGCCAATATTCTGATGCTGTTTCCAAGGATGACATCTGACTATGTGTTAAAGATAGGGGGGCATTTTATTTTATTTATCCAGCATGTATAAATAGTACTATCAAGTTTTTATTCTATAAACTTTGGTAACTCCTGCCAGGTTAGCCCTCTCTAGATACCACCTTCTTCACGTCATTATATTACTATTCAATCCATAATGGGCTCCTATTACCTATTAGGGAATTTCCCAATTTCTCCTATCATTTGAGGACTTCCATAATCTAGACCCACCTTACTCATCCAGCCTTTTTCCAAACAGAAATTCCAGTTCCAATAAAGGTGTCTCATGCTTAGCTGGAGTGCACCTAGCTAGCTGTGTTATTCACAACTTACTAGTACTCTATATGCTGTCTCACCCTCTTTTTAACCTACTTTTTAAAGCCAAGCTAAAGTTTTACCTCTCTGAGAATCTTTTCCCAGTTCTCTTCTCTGAGCTTCTTTGGTATAACAAAAAACATATGCAGTGTAATACCATATTGTATACTGGCTAACATTGCTCTTTAATTGTTTTTGTTTTAGGGCTTGTATCTCTAACAAGATTGTAGGTCATGAGATCTTTCCAGGAAGAAACCATACTAGCAGAAGGCATCATTGCCTATTCTTTATATTAAAATACTTTAAAATTCAACAGCTCTTTTAAATATGCCCACCTTTATCTCAGCATAAAATATTCAGAGAACAATCAAGTTCAATCAGGTATCTAGGGCATTTATTTTATTTATAGGAATCACCCCCCCCTTTTTTTTTTTACTAACTTCAAAGCTACCAGTAGAATTTGAGAATTTCTTAATAATGATTGTGTAATGAAGGCGTTGAATATGGAGGATAATGAGTGCTGCATGACCTGATTAAGTCACACATTTTAAAAAAATATGATGGAATATAGGTAGTGTCAAAATGGACTAAGATCCTGATTTCTTCATTTTGTTCACACTCAAATACAGATATTGAGAATCATGATAAATGAAAATGTATTCTATTGAACATTTTACACAAAGCTTTTTGTGTAAGAAATTTATTTTACTTACATTGTACAATTGTTATATTCAAAACACCTTCTTTTGTGTTTCAATGAGGCCAAATATGGGTACATTAAAAATATGAGTCATTTTACTAAGGAGCATAAAAGAGATTTCATAGAACCAATTCCATTTCTGAGCATCATGGTTCCTTCTATGTTTACTACAGTTTATATTTCCCTTGAAGGTTTTCCCCCTAATGTTACCTGGTATCATAATAAAATGCTATACTTTAAACTATTGTATTTTATGAAAAACTCTTATGGGAACAAGTTGAAAAAGAAAAGAACTAAAACTCTACTTTGAAATTACCCTCTGTGTCATAACTTAAAGTTGTAACTCTTGAACTTTCACCCCAGATCGTTAGTTCCAGGGTTCCTGCTCTACTTTATTGGGGTCTTTCATAAGTCCTTTAAGGATGATTGGCATTTGTCATTAGGCTTTAGACATATTACTTATTGGCCTCTGACACACATCCAAACCTTAGCATGCTTTGAGGTTCCCATCTTGGTTAGAACAAAAGATGCCTGATAGAGAGCCAAGTTTTTGGGGGTGTGTTTTCTTTATTATTTAAGGCTCTAAGAATGTATGTCTACTGAAATAAAAGCTTTTCTATTTTTTAAAACTTTTTATTAGTTTCTTTACAACATAGAAAAGAAACTCAACCCCAAAGTTAAAATCATATGTCTTGCAGTTTCATTGCATAATGTTTGCTGGCCATGTGATGGATAGAGCAGCAGTACAGTGCCAGAGTCATTATGAAATCATATGGGGAAGCATTTTATTCATAGAAATCCACTCATAATGGTTTTGTATTCTAGGGAATTTGCCTGTCAGGATGAATCTGAGATTTAACTGTAAGGAAACAACTGTGTATATTTTGAAGGCAGCACTGAAACTCTGTGGGGTGGTTAGGAGATTTCAAGTATCTTTCTTGATGGCCAGATGGGACTTGATTTTCTGGGGAAGATCATGCATGTTAGCATTTCTGTGGGAGGCCAACCATTACCCTAACCTGCACTATATTTTGTCTTAGTTAGTTTAACAAGATAATTTGGCACTTTTCATATACATGGGCATTTAAAATACATCATAGCATTGAACAAATTAGTTCTGTATATAGGCAAACAGCAGCTCCTCCTTACATGGTGGTTTGGAGTTTGAAATGCCATTCCTATTGCTATTTAGGAAACTAAGAATAATGGGAAAAATGTGTGTTTTTACTTAACAACTCTATTAAAATGTTTATTAAACTGGTAGTGATATTGCAATACTGCAAAATCTATATCAATTCATGGATATGTTGGATAAAAGTTCGGAGGAGAAAAATGTGCCAAATACATGGCAAGGGAGAAAGGATTGTCACGTCTATATTATATCTTCTTGAAATTAAATTTAAGTAAGGAGAGGACAAGAATGATGAAAACCAAGGAATGATGAAAACCACATAGCATAGAGATGTGGGGACTAGGTTTTCCTAGTGGGAAAATCTTATAAGTACTCCCTCCCATATTTAATGGAAGCTAATCGATCATAGGAATCATATGATGAAAACATATTAAAAATGATTACCCTAGTAAGTGTATGCAGATGAATTTGAGAGAGAGTAGTAAGAATTCAGAGCTGAAGAGAAAAGACCTAAATGGTTTGGGGTAGGTATTATCTCCATTTTGTAGATGGAGAAGCAGGTGCTACAAGGTTCATCTGCATGAAGTCACACAGCCAATGTAGAAGAATCAGGTTCAAACATATATCCATATGGCTGATTTCAAAAATAGCATTCTTCTGTTCTTTTATTTTTTAATCAGAAGAAATACTACTAAAGTGCCATTGTTCCAGTGATTTAAAAATAGTTGTCCATTTAACTAACATTTAATTATGTGCCAGGCACTGAGAACATAATATGAATAAGACAGACACTATTCCTCATTTCTAAAAGGCCAATATTTTTTTTGTTTCATTCTAAACTTATATATAACAGACTTATTAAAACTGGTGCATATGCTATAGTTAACAATACTGTATTGTTCACTTAAAATTTTGTTAAGAGAATAAACCTCATATCAAGTGGCCTTACCAACAATAAAATTAAAAAACTGGCATGCCTGGTGTAAGAGGGTATTCACTGAGCATGTACATAAATATGTGCTAACCACATTCCCCTGGATTAACCATGAGTGTTTTCAGTGTGTGAAGAGAGAATTGCTCGTTTTTAACTTTGTAAAAATAAAAGTTTATTAACTTTTGGCCAATGATTTCTCATATGATTATTTTACATGTAAAATGAAAAGCTAAAAATAAGCCTATAAACTAGAATTGTAAACAGAGGCCTTCAGAAATGCTCAGGAACCTATTCTTTCTAAGTTTATTTAAAGCTCCCATTTTCCTCAACAGCAGCACTGTGTGTTTGTATCAGAAAATATGGAAAACCATAGTGTGCTCAGCAAATACCAAGTCTTCAGTTATAGAAATTTCAGTTCAGGAGTCAGACTGTCTGGGTATAAATCCCTAACCCATCACTTTCTAGATGTGTGATGTTGAGCAAGTCCCTTAACCTCTCTCTATCATCACCTTCCAAAAGTGTATTGCGATCACATAGTTAGTATAAATAGGGAAATGATGCATAGACAGTGCTTACCAAATGCCAGAAGCGTGGTGAACACTCATAAATATTAGCTGTCATCATGATCTCTTTTATTATGTCCAAGTACTTTTGTGCCCATGACACTATGTGGTCACCAGGTTTGCTGGCCTCCACAGACAGCCTTATTCTAACATTCCCACTCTAACTGCTTTCGTACACTCATGCCTTCATGCTTTTTCATCACATCCGGACGTCCCTGGAGCCCTTTCCCGCTGAAGCACCCCTACTTCTATTCTGGTGTTCATCTCAGCTTTTTGTTTACTCATTCTCCGTCACTAATTTCAGGTTTAAACCACTTCTATTATGATTATTTTTCCTACTGGCGACTAATTTAGGCAATAGACATATTCAATAATTCATTTAACACTAGCTTAAAGAAACGTGTAAATGGTGTCTGTGCTGCTACCGTGAACAATTCATCCATCAGCAATTTGGCAAAAGCTTGCGACATTGCAAAGCCATTAATGAAAACAAATCCTATTTTCCATTAGCCCACATTATTTTTCCATTTCCCATAGGAAAGACTGTATCAATCTTGGATAAATTAAGAATTAGTGTTATTTAATTTATTGAGTGTGTGACAAACTATATTCAGCCATTATCTTGTTTTTTTTTCCTGTTACTATGAAAATTCATCTTTAAAAGATCTTTTTACCATTCTCCTTTCTGTTAGAAACATGGAATCTAGAGAACTCATTAAATTTTTTTCTGCAAGCTTGGGAACTAAACTTTTAAAAAAAGATTAGTATATTGCATTGCATGTATAATAACCACTCTTGTAATAGAGCATATAATCTCACAAAGAAACATATCTTTCCTATTTCTCAACCCCTACTCTCTGACATCTTGCAGCCCCGTCCCCTGCAAATCAGAATAAAAAAAGTTGTCATGACAAATCTCCTGTAGGATCCCGGGGTAAAACATTCTAGTACCATAATAATGAAACACTTCATGTGTGGGAGAAGTATGATAGAAATAACAACTGTGCCACATCAGGTCTTGTTAGAGTCATTGCACTGCAACACCGAGCGGTGTGCAGTCTTGAATAATATGCTGCTATATGTATTATCTAAATATTGAAAACAGCAACAAAGACAATTCCTCATTTGCTGGCATTATTTTGGAAAACAAACCATCTACATAAAGCCCAGAAATGTTTATTTGCACTTGGTTTAAAAATTCCTTCCATTACTGTTTACTAATAAGTGCAATACTGGAACCTATCCTTCCCAGTATGTTCTTGTGATAGCCTCCAGTTGTCTTGTAAATATGGCCATTTCCCCCTTGTTCTAAAATGTGGATTAGTACTTGGGTAAACTTGAAATGCTTCAGTTAAACTTAGCACAGTCTGGAACTGAACTTACATCAAGATAACTGGGAAGAAGGGTTACAAGGTAATTTTTGCCCATTGGCCTTTTCCCATAAGGAATAGAAAGTGAAGCAGTTAAAAATAACTCTAATGAGCCCTGTCCAGTTTGGTTCAGTGGATAGAGCACCGGCTGTGGACTGAAAGGTCCCGGGTTCGATTCCAGTTTGCAGGCTCGATGCCTGGGTTGCAGGCTCAATGCCCCGTAGGGGCCGTGCAGGGGGCAACCAATCAATGATTCTCTCTGATCATTCATGTTTCTATCTCTCTCTCCCTCTCTCTTCCTCTCTGAAATCAATAAAAGTAGATATATAAAAAAATTCTGATGATCAAATAATATTGAGAATTAGATTAATCACAATTCTGAATTTGTTCATAGAAATTGTTAAAATTAGAAAAATATATAAACAGATAAAACAATATTTTATGAGAAAGGTATATATTTTTAAAATATATTTTATTGATTTTTTACAGAGAGGAAGGGAGAGGGATAGAGAGCTAGAAACATCGATGAGAGAGAAACATTGATCAGCTGCCTCCTGCACACCCCCTACGAGGGATGTGCCCGCAACCAAGGTACATGCCCTTGACTGGAATCAAACCTGGGACCCTTCAGTCCGCAGGCCAACGCTCTATCCACTGAGCCAAACTGGTTAGGGCGAGAAAGGTATATTTTATGAGAAAGATGAAAACATACTTTTCCAGAAGGTCATGCCTTTTCTCTAAGTACTCTCCTAAGGAGAAGTATATTTTGAGTTAACTAGTCCAGTTTCTTCTAAACCAGTGGTTTTCAAACCACTTTAGCTACTACCCCAAAGAGGCATTGCATTTTACATTTAAACCTGTGCACACATGTATATCTACCCAGTTCACTTAGATGGCCTAATGTGTATACTGTTAATACACTCGTATTTATTAGCCACTGAAGGAAGTTTTTCTTTTCTATATCTTCCATGAGTCACATTGTTTTATCACAATTTCTGCAGGTACTTTATTTTTCATACGTTTTATTCAAAATAGTCAAAAATTTCTGGTATAAAAGCTAGAAAATAAGCATATTTATGAAAAGAATATTCATAAAATTAATTTAAAGATTTGGCATTTTTATTTGATTTTTAAAATTCCCTCTAGGACAAAACAACTATAATTATTAATATTGGGGATCCAGTACATTATAGATATTTATAACCTTATTAAAGTTATGATGTGGCCTGGTTAGAGCATGAAAAGTAAAATTTAGCAACTTCATTTTTGTTTTTTATAACTAAAATAATAATGAATTATTTTTATAACTGACTATTCATTTTCATATTTTTATTACTCTAATGACATGTAACAATAGAATCCCTGAAACATTCGTTAGCATGTCTCTTGTGTTTTTAATTAAAGGGAGAAATACTTTTACAACTTCTCAATTGAACTCACTGCCTTTAAAATAAATACTGTTTATCTGCTAATATTCTCTTGTGAGCGTTTTAGAGCAGGCTATTGTAAATTAAGCCTATTATTTATTATGATTAATTTTCTTTTATAAACGGACATTCTGTGGAGATTAGAAACAAAGAAATTTAAAACAAAAACACACACATAAAAGATATTTAAAACAAATGAACCTGTGTTATGTATAGTGGAGGACATATTGATTTAAAATATCTTAGGGTCTGGCTGGTGTGGCTCAGTGGTTGAGTATTGACCCAGGAACCAAGAGGTTGCCGGTTCGATTCCCAGTCAGGGGACATGCCCGGTTGCAAGCTCAATCCCCAGTAGGATGCAGGCAGGAGGCAGCCGATCTATGATGTTTCTTATCAATGTTTCTATCTCTCTTTCCCTCCCCCTTCCTCTCTCTCTTAAAAAAAAAATAGTAAGAAACATATATTTAAAATATCTTGGAAAACAAATATCTTGAATTAAAAAAAGGTTATTTCTTTTAAAAATTAACATAGTCTGAAATAATGTTGGCATGCTTCAAATAGCCCATAGGCAGTATTTCCTTTAAAGGGTCATCAAGTGATAAACTCTGTGCCAGTTGCTAGATATACAATAATGAACAAGAGAATTCCTACCCTCAAAAGCTCACGGTCTAGTGGGAGACTATTCCAGGTGGTTATAAGACATGTGTCTAAGTAGCCATGTTATAAGCATGAGTCAGGCTGCAGATGAAATGAAGCAGTTTGGAACATTTGTGCTGATTGTGTCCAGTCTATGGAGTGTGAGTTCAAAAAGTTGAGGCAGCATGCGAAGTTAAAGAGCACTGAGCTTGGACTCAGGAAGCTCACGTGTGCTATGTGGGACCTTCAGCAGGCGGTTCTCACCTAAATCTTACATTTGCAGAATTGTGAATCATTGATTTATAAACTTGTTTTTAGCCAGTGAACTTTTACTGCAAATGGTTGCAATTCAGTATGACAAATTGGAGCTGCTCTGATGGTCCAGTATGAAGCACAGTGTGAAAAAACCTCCTGAGTATGTTGTAGTATAGACACTTTGTGAGGATGGAGAAAATAAGTTTTAGCTAATATTCTACTTCTACCAGTTATTGGCTATACTGTATAAGCTTTTTGCTTCTAATTGTGGAATGAAAAGCTTTGGTCTATATTGAAAGAATTTCAGGCATTTGGCAAGCAAGCAGGTGCGGGGAGTTTGGGGAAGGCTCTGAAATGAATCTGTGCCTACTTGTAAGGTTAATCCATAGGATCTGAAGGTAAACCTGGTTTAGTCTGCTGAAAGGAGCTGGAGGATGGGGAGGCTGGTTCAGAACGATGATCCATGTCTCCTCTGTGTCCAGACAGGTTCCCCCCTCCCCAAAGCCATCTGCAGCTGTTAGAGACCTGTTCCTGGGGCCATTGGGGTGGAGGTATTGTCCTGGGTTTGCTCACATTTCTCCTCTAGGCCTCCCCACCTCAGCATGCATCTGCCCATGGGGCTCTTCCATCTGCTTGCTGCTTCTGACTCACTCTTTACCTCCCTGACCACAGCTCAGTCTCCTGATCTTTCCTGTGCCTTCAGAATTCTGGAAAGAGTATTTGCTTTTTGGAGTTTATATTCTGTTTGAAGTATTTTATGGTATTTTCTCTGATGTCTTTAAAGAATCTCTGTGCCTCTGGAGATGAAACTTATAAGAAGTTTCAGCTTTTTATTAGGATGTGTCAAATTATTTAGAAGTCTTACTATTGTTATTGACAAAGATGACAGTAATATAGCATGAGTAAACTTTCAGTGAATAATAAAAATAAAGGAAACATCCCATTGATATATATGTGGCACTTTACAGTTTTCATCCTCACAATAATCATATAAATTTGTAGAGTTAGTACTATTTACCAGATCTTTTAGCAGACTAAAATCAAAGAAGTGAATTGGAAGTTTGCTCAATTTACACAGTAGTGAAAACCTTTTAACTCTTTGCTCTTATTTTTTTCATTATACTAAATTGCCTTTTTGAATATTACCATTGGAAGGTTATGTTAATCTCTCACACTTTTATTCATATATATATATATACAGCATTTCTTATAGAATACTCAAATATATTTTGATCACTTAATGACCAAATATAAAATATATAAATAAAGAAAAAAAGGGGGCTAATATTTATTAAGCTCCTCATTTGTGCTTTTACATGCATTTATTACCTTCTTTCACAGAAAGTCAGTCAGGAATTAATTCCCTAATGACCATTTGTGTAATGTGATGGCTACATTTCTCCCTGTTCTCAGGTTTTTATGACAATACTAGAGGCCCAGAGCATGAATTCGTGCATGGGTGGGGTCCGGCTGGCCTGGCAGGCCCGGTCACAATCGGGGAAGATCAGGGCTGGGCCTGTTGGGAGGAAGAGATGGTGGGAGGTTGGCCAGCCAGCCCGCCCCGATCAGGGCCCGATCAGGGCCGGGTCAGCTGGAGGGAGGGGCCACAGGCAATTGGCTGGCGGGCCCCGCCCCTTATTGGGGTAGGGGGTGATCAAGGGTGGGGCTGGCCAGGGGGAGGGGCTTCACATGGGTGGGCTGGCTGGGGGGAGGGGCCTCAGGAGGTTGGCTGGCCAGCCCCACCCCCTGATCAGGCCAGTTCGCTGGCCACAGTGGGCATCATAGTGACTGGTCATTGGTTGTTCTGGTCATTATGGACACTGGCTTTTTATATATATAGATACCTAAGTATAATGACCTAAGTTAGAGCCTTCTCTTTGTTTCTTTATTTAAAATCTCTTTATTGAAATATGATTGACATGTAAAAAACTGTATATTTTTAATGTTTATAGCTGGATGAGTTTAGGATAAGTATACATCTTTGAAACCATTATCATCACCAAAGCCATAGACATATTCATCATCTTCCAGTTTCCTCCTGTCATTATTATTATTATTATTATTATTGATAACACTTAACATAAGATCTACCACTTCAAAAAATTTAAGTATATAGCACAGTGTCATTAGCTATAGATATTATATTGTATGGTAGATACCCAGAATTTATCTTGTATAACTAAAACTTTGTACCCTTTGATCATCACCCCTCCCTTTCCCCCTCACTCCTAGCTCCTGGTGTGACCATTCTATTCTCTGCTTCTATGAGTTTGACTTTTTTTGATCCCACATATAAAAGAGATCATTACAGTGTTTGTCTTTCTACATTTGGCTTATTTCACTTAACATAAAGTCCTCCAGGTCCATCTATGTTGTTGCAAATAACAGAAATTACTTCTTTACAAAGGCTGAGTACCCAGAAAGGTTATGTTTAAGTTTAGCTTGAAATTACTAGTAGGAGTGGAGAAGAGTAAACAGATCCAAGTAATAAGAGTAGAATCGACAAGTCATTTTTCTGATAAATCAGATAAGGTTATTCCAGATACCTTCAATAACCGCTCGTCCCCACGCCACCCCTACCCCCCTGCCCGCCAAGACCAGAGGAAGGCCCATATATAGGCGTATGTTTACTTCTAGGCACATATCTAACCTAAGCAGAGCCTTATCACAGGTAGGGACATCATTAGTGAAGAGTAGAGTGCTCCAGCAGTATTTGTTGTGGGCCAAAGGTACCGACTTGGCTTATGACACCTTGCTATGATGTGATTTAATGATCTTGATCTGTCTGCATTGGTTTTGTGTGTATGTGTGCGGTTTTTTTTAAAACACATCTTTAAAGAATTACCATTATGGCTAATTCTTACTAATTATCTCAGGCTGACAATTTGCATCATCTTTCAAGCAAAATCTCTTTCTGAAGCATGAATGGTACTGCTTATCATGAAATTTCCTATCTGAAGAGCACTCTGGTTTTATAGCCTTCCTCTATTTTCTTTAATTCATTCTTCATTTCGTGAAATCTCTGCTTATAAGTCTTCACTTCCTTGTTGCTGATAGCTTCTGCTTTTTCTCTTCCCATTCATGTTCTTGAACCAATTTCTTTTGCAGAGTCATGTCTGTCCACTGATAGAATTCCCTGACAATTTTTGCTACAAGGATCTGGCCAAATTCAGTAAATAAAAGTCAGGTTCCAGCTTTTATATTTGTTTGTACTGCTCATGTTTGGCTAATACTTTATTGCTCAGTTTGGAATGGAAATGGCTGCTCTCTTTTTCAACTATTGTTAACGTAAACTTTGTTTGGGAAACAGCAATCATTTGTCTTATCTGATTTTTCATCTTCTCACTCTGGTGATCTGCCAGCTGTCCATTGTCAAATTTACCCTATCTGTATCATTTGTATTACTTTTACCCTTAAATTCAGAAGCAATATCAAATTGTCTCATTTGCACAGCAGACTTCTTCCAAACTTCTATTTATTCTATATTTTTACCTTTATTCTTGAGAATATTCCCCCCATTGTCCCTTCCACCCATTTTCCATCCCACCCCAGGCCTTCACCACTCTATTGTCTGTGTCCATGGGTAATGCATATATGCATATAAATTCTTTGGTTAATCTTTTCCTGGTCTCCCTTCCCTTCCCTCTGAAATTCATCAGTCTGTTCCATGTTTCTAGGCCTCTGGCTTTATTTTATTCATCAGTTTATTTTGTTCATTAGATTCCTTGTTCATATATTTTGATTTTTAGATTCAGTTGTTGATAGATATGCATTTATTGCCATTTTATTGTTCATATTTTTTTAAATTTCTTCTTTTTCTTCTTAAAGAAGACCCTTCAACATTTCATGTAATACTGGTTTGGTGGTGATGAACTCTTTTAGCTTTTTCTTGTCTGGGAAGCTCTTTATCTGACCTTCAATTCTAAATGATAACTTTGCTGGGTAGAGTAATCATATTTGTAGGTCCTTGCTTTTCATCACTTGGAATATTTCTTGCCACTCCCTTCTGGCCTGCAAAGTTTCTGTTGATAAATTAGCTGACAGTAGTATGGGCACTCCCTTGTAAGTAATAACTAACTGCTTTTCTCATGCTGCTTTTCAGATTCTCTCTTTGTCTTTTACCCTTGACATTTTAATTATGATGTATCTTTGTGTGGGCCTCTTGGGTTCATCTTGTTTGGGACTCTATGTGTCCTGAACTTTTAATTCTATTTCTTTCACCAGGTAGGGGAAGTTTTCTGTCATTATTTCTTCAAATAGGTTTTCAATATCTTGTGCTCTCTCTTCTTCCAGCACCCCATAATGTGAATGTTGGTATGCTTGAAGTTGTCCCAGACGCTCCTCACACTCCTCACATCTTTTTGGATTCTTTTTTCTTCTTGCTGTTCTGATTGGGTGTTTTTTTCTTTGCTTCTTTATATTTCAAATTCTTGATTTGATCTTTGGCATCCTCTACTCTACTGTTGATCCACTGTAAGTTATTATTTATTTTAGTTAGTGTATGCTTCATGTTTTGAACTCTGTATCTGGTAGCTTTCTTGCTTCCATTCCATTTAGATCTTTTTCTGGAGATTTCTCTTGTTCTTTCATTTGTGACATGTTTCTTTGTCTCTGCATTTTGGCTGCTTCCCTGTGTTTCTATGTATTAGGTAGATTTTCTATGTCTCCCAGACTTGGTAGAGTCACCTTGTATAGTAGGTGTCCTGGAGGGCTTAGTGGCTCAGCCTGCCCAGTTACTTGAGCTGGGCACTCCAAGTGCACCCCTGTGTGAGCTGTGTGCACAGTTCTATTATAAGTGAGCCTTGATTTATGTTGGTATCACTGAGAGGGAATAATCCCCAGGCCAATCTGTTGTGAGAATCATTTGTCTCTATAACTGAAGAGCTGAGGTACCAGAAACACTCCTATGGAGCAGGACTTGCTCCAGGGGGCTTTGGTGCTCACCAAGTCCTCCCCTTGAATGTGTCCCTCTTGGAGATGGTAGGGTTGTAATTTGGTGTGGTTGAAGTTGTCCACCAGGTGCACTGATTCTGGGGCCTCCTGGGAGGTGCAAAGTTAGCCTCTGCCTATCCTCTGCCCAGGGACACCCAGCATGACCTAAAAAGCAATCAGTGGGTGCAGATGGCTGCTACTTGTGTTGAGCTTGGAGGTACTCAGGAGAGACCAAGCTGTGAACCATGGCAGGCTGCCACTAGTGCTGGGCCTGGGCCACTTATTGAGAGGTATGAGGCACACTGATGCCAACTACTGCTTGTTTGAGAGATTTTAAGAAAGTCCAAAGAAGGAGGCAGGAGTGGCCAGTTGTATGGAAAAGGCTTGGATGAGCCTGCAAGTAGGAAAGGGTGGGGATCTCGGGGAATCATCAGGGTGGGGTGAAAAGTCTGAGCCAGGTTGATGGATATTCAGATATGGCGCAGCCTGTCAGTTGTGGCAGGACAGACTCAGCAAAGGAACACTGGCCTCCGCCGGCACTCTATCTGGGAGAAAGCTGCCCCTCCAGCTCTTGCCCTGATGCCAGACAATTTAGTTGCTCCCTGCATGTCACAGGTTCCTTTCAAGCTGCTGCCCCAGTGCTGGAGCTCAAAGGGAATGAGTCCAAATAAGTTTGTGCAGGGGCCTTTAAGAGGAACTGCCTGCAATCCCACAACCACACTCCCCATTGGTTCTTACAGGCAGAAGCTGTGGGGACTTTTCTTCCCAACACTGGAACCCTGGGCTGGGGGCCTGGCGTGGGCCAGGGATCCCTCACTCCTCAGGGAAATCTCCACAGCTGAGATATCCCTCTTGATTTTAAACTGCCCCATGTGGGTGTGGGAACAGCCAGTCCTGCATTTCCACCCTTTCTGCCAGTCTCTATGTGCTTCTTTTTTAATTCCTTAGTCGTAGGACTTCCAATCAGCTAGATTTCAGGTTTTGAATGATGGTTCTGTTTTAGTTGTAAATTTTGATGTATTTGTGGGAGGCAGTGAGCACCAAATTTACCTATATCGTCATTTTGACCGGAAGCCTAAGCCATTCGCTTTCTATTTATTCTTTTGTAAACAAAATCTTTATGTCTTACTGAAAGTTTTGTATAATTTATTATTTCCTTAAGCTCAATATAATGCTTATCCAATCCTCTGTTTCTTATAGTAATTATATAGCATACGCTCCTCAAATCTAGTATTTTCTTTGTAAATCCAATACAGTTTATTTTCCCATCTTCTCATAACTTAGTTTAACTTCATGTTTTCCTCTCAAAATTATGAAATTATTTGTAAAACCTTGTTATATTTAACAGATATGTCCTGCCAAATATCTTTTACTTTCCTTAGATTCTATTTTTTTCAGTTCTCAATATAATAAGCAGGTTTCCCACAATATTTGATTCATTTCTCTAAGCCTTCTGATTGGATATTTGAGGCAGACATGGTCAGAAATATTGTAACTTTATTTTTGATTTCTTTAAAAAAACATTACTTCTTTAATCATTTTTATAAGCTGATTTCTTTTAAATATCATTTTTAACCCTTTGCGGTCCAATTTTATTTTTGGAATTCAAACAGCCTGGTCCAAATTAATTGAAGGGATTGAATGTTGAACCGGTTTGCGGTGTCAACCTCAGCCTTGACGTTGGACCTGCTCCTAGCGCCTGGTCTGTCAAGTCAGCCTC